>NW_027671246.1:600000-905170 GCF_964165515.1 Mesoplodon bidens | reverse complement strand
ACTATTTACAATAGCCAGGTAATGGAAGCAACCTAAATGCCCACAGACAGACGAATGGATAAAGATGTGGTACATATATAAAATGGAATATTACTCAGCCATAAAAAGGAATGAAACTGGGTCATTTGTAGAGACGTCGATGGATCTAGAGACTGTCATACAGAATGAAGTAAGTCAGAAAGAGAAAAACAAATATTGTATATTAAGGCATATATGTGGAACCTAGAAAAATGGTACAGATGAACTGGTTTGCAGGGAAGAAATAGAGACACAGAGGTAGAGAACAAACGTATGGACACCTAGTGTGGGAAGCCAAGGGGTGGTGGTGGTGGGATGAGTTGGGAGATTGGGATTGACCTGTATACATGTATATGCATAAAATACATAACTAATAATAACCTGCTGTATAAAAAAATAAATAAAATTAAATTTCACAATTTTAAAAAATAAAATTTAAAAATAAAACAGAAAAAAGTTCTTCCCTTCACACAGATGTATTTATATGAATGAATTATTTCCAGGCTTCTATCTATAAATACATAAAAGAGGAATAAAATGTAACGAACCATTAAAGAAAAAAAATCCTGAACCCACCAGTTTTACAGAGGAAAACCCTATCAGGGCACTTGCTCCAGCGGTAAACAATTCTGCAATTGGTCAGAGGTGGGGAATCATCTCCCATACAGCCAGCAACACACCCCACACGCAAGGAGCGTCCTCATTGCAAAGCTGGGGGACCGTGCCGAGGCATCTGGGAGTAAACGTGAGCTGAGCCCCAGGCCAGCTGAGGCTGAACTGTTCCCAACCTTCCCAGGTAAAACACCTGAATATGTACAAGGGCTTGAAAGCCTAGAGGAAGGTCCGTGGAGCCACACAAGCGACAGCACGCAGGCCATCTTGGTGCCTGCAGGCCAGCAAGGATGGTCCTGGCCCCAGGCACTCTTCTGGAAGCTTTCCATTGCACTGCCTGAGATACCCCTCCTGTCCCGGCCCCCACTGCTTTTTGCCTTCCTCACCTCTGTCTTGAGAGAAATTCCAGCGGAAGGTATGGGTGACACATCCTCTTCTTTACAGGTGGCAACCTGGCAACTCCTGCAGAAAGTCCAGCAGAGCCCCACTCACACCGGGCCACCCACAAAGCCATGACCCCTCACTCCCTCCCACAAGCACAGCCCCGAGACTGCTGACGGGGCAGATAATATGGAGTCAGGCACAGCTTCAGGGGCTATTGCTGCCTGGAGCGCTGTTTATATTGACCTCAACCAGGCACACCTGGGGAGGGCCGGCCGGCAGTTTCAGGCAGCCAGCTCAGCTAATTCTCAACCCTCCGGGAATCACGTTGTTGACAATGGACCTCGCTAAGGCAGAGTAAAAGCCAAGTGAAAAAAGGACACAACGCCATTTGCAGCACCGTAGATGAGGCTAAAGGTAATCACGTGACTTGTAGTAAGTCAGAAAGTGAAAGACACATATCGTATCATATCACTTATAGGTGTTACCTAAAAACGGATACCAGGGCAGATAATTCCATGGAGAAGGGCTATCACAGATTCATTAAACAAACTTATGGTTCACCAATGGAAAGGTGTGAGGATTGGTTTCATTACGATATTGGGGTTAACAGACATATACAACCACAGGTGACATATATAATCACCAAAGACCTACGGAATACCAAGAGAAGACTACTCAACATTCTGTCATAACGTACATGTGAAAAGGATCCCAGGAAGAAAAGACATATGTATATGTGTAAAAGAACCACATCTTGCACACCGACAAGAAGCCAAACATTGTAATCCAACTTGCTGTAATAAAGGAAATATAAAATTAAATTAAAAACACGAACAAGAAGTAGTGAGACAAACTTGGGCTTTCTCCTGGCACATTCCATTCTAAATTCCAATCTAGAACACGACTTCCTTTGAGGCTCTGTTGCCATAGTAAACAGATTTGGTAAGGGAGAACTGCTGCCACCTTGAGGCCGTTTCACAGAACAGCAGCTTTTATCCCAGCGCTAATGATCAGTTGATATTCAAAATCACTGCAGGCCTGTAAATGACACCTGACCTGAAAACAAATCCTGGGGTCACATAGCGACCAAAAAATTCAAAGGACGTCCATATTTCAAAACGACCGTTTCAAAAGGCATACTTTACGCACATTAGTGTTCTGCTTCTTTTACTTTCTTTCTCTTTTTTGTTAAAAAAACGGGAATGGAAATAGGCATCCCTCAGAATGGGCGAAAATAGTTGCAAACGAATCAATGGACAAAGGATTAATCTCCAATATATATAAACAGCTCATGCAGCTTAATATTAAAAAAACAAACAACCCAATACAAAAATGGGCAGAAGATCTAAAGAGACGTTTCTTCAAAGAAGACACAGAGATGGCCAAGACGCACATGAAAAGCTGCTCATCATCATTAATTATGAGAGAAATGCAAATCAAAACTACAATGAGGTATCACCTCACACCAGCTAGAATCGGCATCATCAGAAAATCTACAAACAAGAAATTCTGGGGAGGGTGTGGACAAAAGGATCCCTCTTCCACTACTGGTGGACATGTAAATTGATACAGTCACTATGGAGAACAGTATGGAGTTTCCTTAAAAAAAACTAGAAATAGAATTACCATATGATCCAGCAATCCCACTTCTGGGCATATACCCAGAGAAAACCATAAATGAAAAAGGCACATTCACCACTAGGTTCATTGCAGCACTATTTACAATAGCCAGGTAATGGAAGCAACCTAAATGCCCACAGACAGACGAATGGATAAAGATGTGGTACATATATAAATTGGAATATTACTCAGCCATAAAAAGAAATGAAACTGGGTCATTTGTAGAGACGTCGATGGATCTAGAGACTGTCATACAGAATGAAGTAAGTCAGAAAGAGAAAAACAAATATTGTGTATTAAGGCATATACGTGGAACCTAGAAAAATGGTACAGATGAACTGGTTTGCAGGGAAGAAAAGGAGACACAGAGGAAGAGAACAAACGTATGGACTCCAAGTGTGGGAAGCCATGGGATGGTGGTGGTGGGATGAGTTGGGAGATTGGGATTGACCTGTATACATGTATATGCTTAAAATACATAACTAATAGTAAACTGCTGTATAAAAAAATAAATAAAATTAAATTTCAAAATTTTAAAAAATAAAATTTAAAAATAAAACAGAAAAACGTTCTTCCCTTCACACAGATGTATTTATATGAATGAATTATTTCCAGGCTTATATCTATAAATACATAAAAGAGGAATAAAATCTAAAGAACCATAAAAGAAAAAAAAAACCTGAACCCAACAGTTTTACAGAGGAAAACCCTATCAGGGCACTTGCTCCAGCGGTAAACAATTCTGAAATTGGTCAGAGGTGGGGAATCATCTCCCGTACAGCCAGCAACCCACCCACCACGCTAGGAGCTTCTTCATTGCAAAGCTGGGGGACCGTGCCGAGGCATCTGGGAGTAAACGTGAGCTGAGCCCCAGGCCAGCTGCTGCTGAACTGTTCCTACCCTTACCAGGTAAAACACCTGAATAGGTACAAGGGCTTGAAAGCCTAGAGGAAGGGCCGTGGAGCCACACAAGCGACAGCACGCAGGCCATCTTCGTGCCTGCAGGCCAGCCAGGATGGTCCTGGACCCGGGCGCTCTTCTGGAAGCTTTCCATTGCACTGCCTGAGATACCCCTCCTGTCCCGGCCCCCACTGCTTTTTGCCTTCCTCACCTCTGTCCGTAGAGTAATTCAAGCGGAAGGTATTGGCGACACATCATCTTCTTTACAGGTGGCAGAATGGCAACTCCTGCAGAACGTCCAGTAGAGCCCCACTCACAACGGGCCACCCACAAAGCCATGGCCCCTCACTCACTCCCACGAGCACAGCCCCAAGACTGCTGATGGAGCAGAGAATATGGAGTCAGGCACAGCTTCAGGGGCTATTACTGCCTGGAGCACTGTTTATATTGACCTCAAACAGGCACACCTGGGGAGGGCCGGCCGGGAGGGTCAGGCTGCCCAGGTCAGCTAATCCTCAACCCTCAGGGAATCACATTGTTGAAAGTGGACCTCGCTAAGGCAGAATAGAAGCCAAGGAAAAAAAGGACACAATGCCATCTGCAGCACCATAGATGAGGCTAAAGGTAATCACGTGACTTGAAGTAAGTCAGAAAGTGCAAGACATTTATCATATCATATCACTTATAGGTGTTACCTAAAAATGGATACCAGGGCAGATATTTCCACGGAGAAGGGCAATCACAGATTTATTAACAAGATTATGGTTCACCAAAGGAAAGGTGTGAGGATTGGTTTCATTACGATATAGGGGTTAACAGACATATACAAACACAGGTGACATATATAATCACCAAAGACCTACGGAACACCAAGAGAAGACTACACAACATTCTGTCATAACGTACATGGGAAAAGGATCCCAGGAAGAACAGACATATGTATATGTGTAAAAGAACCATATCTTGCACACCTACAACAAGCCAAACATTGTAATCAAACTTGCTGTAATAAAAAAATTAAAAATTAAATGAAAAACACGAACAAGAAGTAGTGAGACAAACTTGAGGGGCTTTCTCCTGGCACATTCCATTCTAAATTCCAATCTAGAAAATGAATTCCATTGAGGCTCTCTTGCCCTATTAACCAGATTTGGTAAAGGAGTACTGCTGCCACCTTGATGCCATTTCACACAACAGCAGCTTTTATCCCAGGGCTAATGATCAGTTGATATTCAAAATCGTTGCAGGCCTGTAAATGACACCTGCCCTGAAAACAAATCCTGGGGTCACATAGCGACCAAAAAATTCAAAGGGCGTCCGTACTTCAAAACCACCGTTTCAAAAGGCATATTTTACGTACATTAGTGTTCTGCTTCTTTTTCTTTCTTGCTCTTTTCTGTTAAAAAAACGGGAATGGAAAAAGGCATCCCTCAGAATTGGCGAAAATAGTTGCAAACGAATCAATGGACAAAGGATTAATCTCCAATATATATAAACAGCTCATGCAGCTTAATATTAAAAAAACAAACAACCCAATACAAAAATGGGCAGAAGATCTAAAGAGACGTTTCTTCAAAGAAGACACAGAGATGGCCAAGACGCACATGAAAAGCTGCTCATCATCATTAATTATGAGAGAAATGCAAATCAAAACTACAATGAGGTATCACCTCACACCAGCTAGAATCGGCATCATCAGAAAATCTACAAACAACAAATTCTGGGGAGGGTGTGGACAAAAGGATCCCTCTTCCACTATTGGTGGGCATGTAAATTGATACAGTCACTATGGAGAACAGTATGGAGTTTCCTTAAAAAAACTAGAAAAAGAATTACCATATGATCCAGCAATCCCACTTCTGGGCATATACCCAGAGAAAACCATAAATGAAAAAGGCACATTCACCACTATGTTCATTGCAGCACTATTTACAATAGCCAGGTAATGGAAGCAACGTAAATGCCCACAGACAGAAGAATGGATAAAGATGTGGTACATATATAAATTGGAATATTACTCAGCCATAAAAAGAAATGAAACTGGGTCATTTGTAGAGACGTCGATGGATCTAGAGACTGTCATACAGAATGAAGTAAGTCAGAAAGAGAAAAACAAATATTGTGTATTAAGGCATATATGTGGAACCTAGAAAAATGGTACAGATGAACTGGTTTGCAGGGAAGAAAAGGAGACACAGAGGAAGAGAACAAACGTATGGACTCCAAGTGTGGGAAGCCATGGGATGGTGGTGGTGGGATGAGTTGGGAGATTGGGATTGACCTGTATACATGTATATGCTTAAAATACATAACTAATCGTAACCTGCTGTATAAAAAAATAAATAAAATTAAATTTCAAAATTTTAAAAAATAAAATTTAAAAATAAAACAGAAAAACGTTCTTCCCTTCACACAGATGTATTTATATGAATGAATTATTTCCAGGCTTATATCTATAAATACATAAAAGAGGAATAAAATCTAATGAACCAGAAAAGAAAAAAAAAACCTAAACCCACCAGTTTTACAGAGGAAAACCCTATCAGGGCACTTGCTCCAGCGGTAAACAATTCTGCAATTGGTCAGAGGTGGGGAATCATCTCCCATACAGCCAGCAACCCACCCCACACGCAAGGAGCGTCCTCATTGCAAAGCTGGGGGACCGTGCCGAGGCATCTGGGAGTAAACGTGAGCTGAGCCCCAGGCCAGCTGCTGCTGAACTGTTCCCACCCTTCCCAGGTAAAACACCTGAATATGTACAAGAGCTTGAAAGCCTAGAGGAAGGGCCGTGGAGCCACACCAGCAACAGCATGCATGCCAACTTGGTGCCTGCAGGCCAGCAAGGATGGTCCTGGCCCCGGGCACTCTTTTGGAATCTTTCCATTGCCCTGCCTGAGAAACCCCTCCTGTCCCGGCCCCCACTGCTTTTTTCCTTACTCACCTCTGTCCGTAGAGAAATTCCAGCGGAAGGTATTGGCGACACATCACCTTCTTTACAGTTGGCAGCATGGCAAATCCTGCAGAACGTCCAGTAGAGCCCCACTCACAACGTGCCACACACAAAGCCGTGGCCCCTCACTCCCTCCCACGAGCACAGCCAAAAGACTGCTGACGGGGCAGAGAATATGGAGTCAGGCACAGCTTCAGGGGCTATTACTGCCTGGAGCACTGTTTATATTGACCTCAAACAGGCACACCTGGGGAGGGCCAGCCGGCAGGGTCAGGCTGCCCAGGTCAGCTAATCCTCAACCCTCAGGGAATCACATTGTTGAAAATCGACCTGGCTAAGGCAGAATAGAAGCCAAGGAAAAAAAGGAAACAATGCCATTTGCAGCACCGTAGATGAGGCTAAAGTAATCACGTGACTTGAAGTAAGTCAGAAAGTGCAAGTCATTTATCATATCGTATCACTTATAGGTGTTACCGAAAAATGGATACCAGGGCAGATATTCCCACGGAGAAGGGCAATCACAGATTCATTAAACAAGCTTATGGTTCACCAATGGAAAGGTGTGAGGATTGGTTTCATTACGATATAGGGGTTAACAGACATATACAAACACAGGTGACATATATAATCACCAAAGACCTACGGAATACCAAGAGAAGACTACACAACATTCTGTCATAACGTACATGGGAAAAGGATCCCAGGAAGAACAGACATATGTATATGTGTAAAAGAACCATATCTTGCACACCTACAACAAGCCAAACATTGTAATCAAACTTGCTGTAATAAAAAAATTAAAAATTAAATTAAAAACACGAACTATAAGTAGTGAGACAAACTTGAGGGGCTTTCTCCTGGCACATTCCATTCTAAATTCCAATCTAGAAAACGACTTCCATTGATGCTCTCTTGCCCTAGTAACCAGATTTGGTAAAGGAGAACTGCTGCCACATTGATGCCGTTTCACACAAGAGCAGCTTTTATCCCAGCGCTAATGATCAGTTGATATTCAAAATCGTTGCAGGCCTGTAAATGACACCTGCCCTGAAAACAAATCCTGGGGTCACATAGCCACCAAAAAATTCAAAGGACGTCCGTATTTCAAAACCACCGTTTCAAAAGGCATATTTTACGTACATTAGTGTTCTGCTTCTTTTTCTTTCTTTCTCTTTTTTGTTAAAAAAACGGGAATGGAAAAAGGCATCCCTCAGAATGGGCGAAAATAGTTGCAAACGAATCAATGGACAAAGGATTAATCTCCAATATATATAAACAGCTAATGCAGCTTAATATTAAAAAAAACAAACAACCCAATACAAAAATGGGCAGAAGATCTAAAGAGACGTTTCTTCAAAGAAGACACAGAGATGGCCAAGACGCACATGAAAAGCTGCTCAACATCACTAATTATTAGAGAAATGCAAATCAAATCTACAATGATGTATCACCTCACACCTGTTAGAATCGACATCATCAGAAAATCTACAAACAAGAAATTCTGGGGAGGGTGTGGACAAAAGGATCCCTCTTCCACTATTGGTGGGCATGTAAATTGATACAGTCACTATGGAGAAGAGTATGGAGTTTCCTTTAAAAAAAACTAGAAATAGAATTACCATATGATCCAGCAATCCCACTTCTGGGAATATACCCAGAGAAAACCATAGATCAAAAAGGCACATTCACCACAATGTTCATTGCATCACTATTTACAATAGCCAGGTAATGGAAGCAACCTAAATGCCCACAGACAGACGAATGGATAAAGATGTGGTACATATATAAAATGGAATATTACTCAGCCATAAAAAGGAATGAAACTGGGTCATTTGTAGAGACGTCGATGGATCTAGAGACTGTCATACAGAATGAAGTAAGTCAGAAAGAGAAAAACAAATATTGTATATTAAGGCATATATGTGGAACCTAGAAAAATGGTACAGATGAACTGGTTTGCAGGGAAGAAATAGAGACACAGAGGTAGAGAACAAACGTATGGACACCTAGTGTGGGAAGCCAAGGGGTGGTGGTGGTGGGATGAGTTGGGAGATTGGGATTGACCTGTATACATGTATATGCATAAAATACATAACTAATAATAACCTGCTGTATAAAAAAATAAATAAAATTAAATTTCACAATTTTAAAAAATAAAATTTAAAAATAAAACAGAAAAAAGTTCTTCCCTTCACACAGATGTATTTATATGAATGAATTATTTCCAGGCTTCTATCTATAAATACATAAAAGAGGAATAAAATGTAACGAACCATTAAAGAAAAAAAATCCTGAACCCACCAGTTTTACAGAGGAAAACCCTATCAGGGCACTTGCTCCAGCGGTAAACAATTCTGCAATTGGTCAGAGGTGGGGAATCATCTCCCATACAGCCAGCAACACACCCCACACGCAAGGAGCGTCCTCATTGCAAAGCTGGGGGACCGTGCCGAGGCATCTGGGAGTAAACGTGAGCTGAGCCCCAGGCCAGCTGAGGCTGAACTGTTCCCAACCTTCCCAGGTAAAACACCTGAATATGTACAAGGGCTTGAAAGCCTAGAGGAAGGTCCGTGGAGCCACACAAGCGACAGCACGCAGGCCATCTTGGTGCCTGCAGGCCAGCAAGGATGGTCCTGGCCCCAGGCACTCTTCTGGAAGCTTTCCATTGCACTGCCTGAGATACCCCTCCTGTCCCGGCCCCCACTGCTTTTTGCCTTCCTCACCTCTGTCTTGAGAGAAATTCCAGCGGAAGGTATGGGTGACACATCCTCTTCTTTACAGGTGGCAACCTGGCAACTCCTGCAGAAAGTCCAGCAGAGCCCCACTCACACCGGGCCACCCACAAAGCCATGACCCCTCACTCCCTCCCACAAGCACAGCCCCGAGACTGCTGACGGGGCAGATAATATGGAGTCAGGCACAGCTTCAGGGGCTATTGCTGCCTGGAGCGCTGTTTATATTGACCTCAACCAGGCACACCTGGGGAGGGCCGGCCGGCAGTTTCAGGCAGCCAGCTCAGCTAATTCTCAACCCTCCGGGAATCACGTTGTTGACAATGGACCTCGCTAAGGCAGAGTAAAAGCCAAGTGAAAAAAGGACACAACGCCATTTGCAGCACCGTAGATGAGGCTAAAGGTAATCACGTGACTTGTAGTAAGTCAGAAAGTGAAAGACACATATCGTATCATATCACTTATAGGTGTTACCTAAAAACGGATACCAGGGCAGATAATTCCATGGAGAAGGGCTATCACAGATTCATTAAACAAACTTATGGTTCACCAATGGAAAGGTGTGAGGATTGGTTTCATTACGATATTGGGGTTAACAGACATATACAACCACAGGTGACATATATAATCACCAAAGACCTACGGAATACCAAGAGAAGACTACTCAACATTCTGTCATAACGTACATGTGAAAAGGATCCCAGGAAGAAAAGACATATGTATATGTGTAAAAGAACCACATCTTGCACACCGACAAGAAGCCAAACATTGTAATCCAACTTGCTGTAATAAAGGAAATATAAAATTAAATTAAAAACACGAACAAGAAGTAGTGAGACAAACTTGGGCTTTCTCCTGGCACATTCCATTCTAAATTCCAATCTAGAACACGACTTCCTTTGAGGCTCTGTTGCCATAGTAAACAGATTTGGTAAGGGAGAACTGCTGCCACCTTGAGGCCGTTTCACAGAACAGCAGCTTTTATCCCAGCGCTAATGATCAGTTGATATTCAAAATCACTGCAGGCCTGTAAATGACACCTGACCTGAAAACAAATCCTGGGGTCACATAGCGACCAAAAAATTCAAAGGACGTCCATATTTCAAAACGACCGTTTCAAAAGGCATACTTTACGCACATTAGTGTTCTGCTTCTTTTACTTTCTTTCTCTTTTTTGTTAAAAAAACGGGAATGGAAATAGGCATCCCTCAGAATGGGCGAAAATAGTTGCAAACGAATCAATGGACAAAGGATTAATCTCCAATATATATAAACAGCTCATGCAGCTTAATATTAAAAAAACAAACAACCCAATACAAAAATGGGCAGAAGATCTAAAGAGACGTTTCTTCAAAGAAGACACAGAGATGGCCAAGACGCACATGAAAAGCTGCTCATCATCATTAATTATGAGAGAAATGCAAATCAAAACTACAATGAGGTATCACCTCACACCAGCTAGAATCGGCATCATCAGAAAATCTACAAACAAGAAATTCTGGGGAGGGTGTGGACAAAAGGATCCCTCTTCCACTACTGGTGGACATGTAAATTGATACAGTCACTATGGAGAACAGTATGGAGTTTCCTTAAAAAAAACTAGAAATAGAATTACCATATGATCCAGCAATCCCACTTCTGGGCATATACCCAGAGAAAACCATAAATGAAAAAGGCACATTCACCACTAGGTTCATTGCAGCACTATTTACAATAGCCAGGTAATGGAAGCAACCTAAATGCCCACAGACAGACGAATGGATAAAGATGTGGTACATATATAAATTGGAATATTACTCAGCCATAAAAAGAAATGAAACTGGGTCATTTGTAGAGACGTCGATGGATCTAGAGACTGTCATACAGAATGAAGTAAGTCAGAAAGAGAAAAACAAATATTGTGTATTAAGGCATATACGTGGAACCTAGAAAAATGGTACAGATGAACTGGTTTGCAGGGAAGAAAAGGAGACACAGAGGAAGAGAACAAACGTATGGACTCCAAGTGTGGGAAGCCATGGGATGGTGGTGGTGGGATGAGTTGGGAGATTGGGATTGACCTGTATACATGTATATGCTTAAAATACATAACTAATAGTAAACTGCTGTATAAAAAAATAAATAAAATTAAATTTCAAAATTTTAAAAAATAAAATTTAAAAATAAAACAGAAAAACGTTCTTCCCTTCACACAGATGTATTTATATGAATGAATTATTTCCAGGCTTATATCTATAAATACATAAAAGAGGAATAAAATCTAAAGAACCATAAAAGAAAAAAAAAACCTGAACCCAACAGTTTTACAGAGGAAAACCCTATCAGGGCACTTGCTCCAGCGGTAAACAATTCTGAAATTGGTCAGAGGTGGGGAATCATCTCCCGTACAGCCAGCAACCCACCCACCACGCTAGGAGCTTCTTCATTGCAAAGCTGGGGGACCGTGCCGAGGCATCTGGGAGTAAACGTGAGCTGAGCCCCAGGCCAGCTGCTGCTGAACTGTTCCTACCCTTACCAGGTAAAACACCTGAATAGGTACAAGGGCTTGAAAGCCTAGAGGAAGGGCCGTGGAGCCACACAAGCGACAGCACGCAGGCCATCTTCGTGCCTGCAGGCCAGCCAGGATGGTCCTGGACCCGGGCGCTCTTCTGGAAGCTTTCCATTGCACTGCCTGAGATACCCCTCCTGTCCCGGCCCCCACTGCTTTTTGCCTTCCTCACCTCTGTCCGTAGAGTAATTCAAGCGGAAGGTATTGGCGACACATCATCTTCTTTACAGGTGGCAGAATGGCAACTCCTGCAGAACGTCCAGTAGAGCCCCACTCACAACGGGCCACCCACAAAGCCATGGCCCCTCACTCACTCCCACGAGCACAGCCCCAAGACTGCTGATGGAGCAGAGAATATGGAGTCAGGCACAGCTTCAGGGGCTATTACTGCCTGGAGCACTGTTTATATTGACCTCAAACAGGCACACCTGGGGAGGGCCGGCCGGGAGGGTCAGGCTGCCCAGGTCAGCTAATCCTCAACCCTCAGGGAATCACATTGTTGAAAGTGGACCTCGCTAAGGCAGAATAGAAGCCAAGGAAAAAAAGGACACAATGCCATCTGCAGCACCATAGATGAGGCTAAAGGTAATCACGTGACTTGAAGTAAGTCAGAAAGTGCAAGACATTTATCATATCATATCACTTATAGGTGTTACCTAAAAATGGATACCAGGGCAGATATTTCCACGGAGAAGGGCAATCACAGATTTATTAACAAGATTATGGTTCACCAAAGGAAAGGTGTGAGGATTGGTTTCATTACGATATAGGGGTTAACAGACATATACAAACACAGGTGACATATATAATCACCAAAGACCTACGGAACACCAAGAGAAGACTACACAACATTCTGTCATAACGTACATGGGAAAAGGATCCCAGGAAGAACAGACATATGTATATGTGTAAAAGAACCATATCTTGCACACCTACAACAAGCCAAACATTGTAATCAAACTTGCTGTAATAAAAAAATTAAAAATTAAATGAAAAACACGAACAAGAAGTAGTGAGACAAACTTGAGGGGCTTTCTCCTGGCACATTCCATTCTAAATTCCAATCTAGAAAATGAATTCCATTGAGGCTCTCTTGCCCTATTAACCAGATTTGGTAAAGGAGTACTGCTGCCACCTTGATGCCATTTCACACAACAGCAGCTTTTATCCCAGGGCTAATGATCAGTTGATATTCAAAATCGTTGCAGGCCTGTAAATGACACCTGCCCTGAAAACAAATCCTGGGGTCACATAGCGACCAAAAAATTCAAAGGGCGTCCGTACTTCAAAACCACCGTTTCAAAAGGCATATTTTACGTACATTAGTGTTCTGCTTCTTTTTCTTTCTTGCTCTTTTCTGTTAAAAAAACGGGAATGGAAAAAGGCATCCCTCAGAATTGGCGAAAATAGTTGCAAACGAATCAATGGACAAAGGATTAATCTCCAATATATATAAACAGCTCATGCAGCTTAATATTAAAAAAACAAACAACCCAATACAAAAATGGGCAGAAGATCTAAAGAGACGTTTCTTCAAAGAAGACACAGAGATGGCCAAGACGCACATGAAAAGCTGCTCATCATCATTAATTATGAGAGAAATGCAAATCAAAACTACAATGAGGTATCACCTCACACCAGCTAGAATCGGCATCATCAGAAAATCTACAAACAACAAATTCTGGGGAGGGTGTGGACAAAAGGATCCCTCTTCCACTATTGGTGGGCATGTAAATTGATACAGTCACTATGGAGAACAGTATGGAGTTTCCTTAAAAAAACTAGAAAAAGAATTACCATATGATCCAGCAATCCCACTTCTGGGCATATACCCAGAGAAAACCATAAATGAAAAAGGCACATTCACCACTATGTTCATTGCAGCACTATTTACAATAGCCAGGTAATGGAAGCAACGTAAATGCCCACAGACAGAAGAATGGATAAAGATGTGGTACATATATAAATTGGAATATTACTCAGCCATAAAAAGAAATGAAACTGGGTCATTTGTAGAGACGTCGATGGATCTAGAGACTGTCATACAGAATGAAGTAAGTCAGAAAGAGAAAAACAAATATTGTGTATTAAGGCATATATGTGGAACCTAGAAAAATGGTACAGATGAACTGGTTTGCAGGGAAGAAAAGGAGACACAGAGGAAGAGAACAAACGTATGGACTCCAAGTGTGGGAAGCCATGGGATGGTGGTGGTGGGATGAGTTGGGAGATTGGGATTGACCTGTATACATGTATATGCTTAAAATACATAACTAATCGTAACCTGCTGTATAAAAAAATAAATAAAATTAAATTTCAAAATTTTAAAAAATAAAATTTAAAAATAAAACAGAAAAACGTTCTTCCCTTCACACAGATGTATTTATATGAATGAATTATTTCCAGGCTTATATCTATAAATACATAAAAGAGGAATAAAATCTAATGAACCAGAAAAGAAAAAAAAAACCTAAACCCACCAGTTTTACAGAGGAAAACCCTATCAGGGCACTTGCTCCAGCGGTAAACAATTCTGCAATTGGTCAGAGGTGGGGAATCATCTCCCATACAGCCAGCAACCCACCCCACACGCAAGGAGCGTCCTCATTGCAAAGCTGGGGGACCGTGCCGAGGCATCTGGGAGTAAACGTGAGCTGAGCCCCAGGCCAGCTGCTGCTGAACTGTTCCCACCCTTCCCAGGTAAAACACCTGAATATGTACAAGAGCTTGAAAGCCTAGAGGAAGGGCCGTGGAGCCACACCAGCAACAGCATGCATGCCAACTTGGTGCCTGCAGGCCAGCAAGGATGGTCCTGGCCCCGGGCACTCTTTTGGAATCTTTCCATTGCCCTGCCTGAGAAACCCCTCCTGTCCCGGCCCCCACTGCTTTTTTCCTTACTCACCTCTGTCCGTAGAGAAATTCCAGCGGAAGGTATTGGCGACACATCACCTTCTTTACAGTTGGCAGCATGGCAAATCCTGCAGAACGTCCAGTAGAGCCCCACTCACAACGTGCCACACACAAAGCCGTGGCCCCTCACTCCCTCCCACGAGCACAGCCAAAAGACTGCTGACGGGGCAGAGAATATGGAGTCAGGCACAGCTTCAGGGGCTATTACTGCCTGGAGCACTGTTTATATTGACCTCAAACAGGCACACCTGGGGAGGGCCAGCCGGCAGGGTCAGGCTGCCCAGGTCAGCTAATCCTCAACCCTCAGGGAATCACATTGTTGAAAATCGACCTGGCTAAGGCAGAATAGAAGCCAAGGAAAAAAAGGAAACAATGCCATTTGCAGCACCGTAGATGAGGCTAAAGTAATCACGTGACTTGAAGTAAGTCAGAAAGTGCAAGTCATTTATCATATCGTATCACTTATAGGTGTTACCGAAAAATGGATACCAGGGCAGATATTCCCACGGAGAAGGGCAATCACAGATTCATTAAACAAGCTTATGGTTCACCAATGGAAAGGTGTGAGGATTGGTTTCATTACGATATAGGGGTTAACAGACATATACAAACACAGGTGACATATATAATCACCAAAGACCTACGGAATACCAAGAGAAGACTACACAACATTCTGTCATAACGTACATGGGAAAAGGATCCCAGGAAGAACAGACATATGTATATGTGTAAAAGAACCATATCTTGCACACCTACAACAAGCCAAACATTGTAATCAAACTTGCTGTAATAAAAAAATTAAAAATTAAATTAAAAACACGAACTATAAGTAGTGAGACAAACTTGAGGGGCTTTCTCCTGGCACATTCCATTCTAAATTCCAATCTAGAAAACGACTTCCATTGATGCTCTCTTGCCCTAGTAACCAGATTTGGTAAAGGAGAACTGCTGCCACATTGATGCCGTTTCACACAAGAGCAGCTTTTATCCCAGCGCTAATGATCAGTTGATATTCAAAATCGTTGCAGGCCTGTAAATGACACCTGCCCTGAAAACAAATCCTGGGGTCACATAGCCACCAAAAAATTCAAAGGACGTCCGTATTTCAAAACCACCGTTTCAAAAGGCATATTTTACGTACATTAGTGTTCTGCTTCTTTTTCTTTCTTTCTCTTTTTTGTTAAAAAAACGGGAATGGAAAAAGGCATCCCTCAGAATGGGCGAAAATAGTTGCAAACGAATCAATGGACAAAGGATTAATCTCCAATATATATAAACAGCTAATGCAGCTTAATATTAAAAAAAACAAACAACCCAATACAAAAATGGGCAGAAGATCTAAAGAGACGTTTCTTCAAAGAAGACACAGAGATGGCCAAGACGCACATGAAAAGCTGCTCAACATCACTAATTATTAGAGAAATGCAAATCAAATCTACAATGATGTATCACCTCACACCTGTTAGAATCGACATCATCAGAAAATCTACAAACAAGAAATTCTGGGGAGGGTGTGGACAAAAGGATCCCTCTTCCACTATTGGTGGGCATGTAAATTGATACAGTCACTATGGAGAAGAGTATGGAGTTTCCTTTAAAAAAAACTAGAAATAGAATTACCATATGATCCAGCAATCCCACTTCTGGGAATATACCCAGAGAAAACCATAGATCAAAAAGGCACATTCACCACAATGTTCATTGCATCACTATTTACAATAGCCAGGTAATGGAAGCAACCTAAATGCCCACAGACAGACGAATGGATAAAGATGTGGTACATATATAAAATGGAATATTACTCAGCCATAAAAAGGAATGAAACTGGGTCATTTGTAGAGACGTCGATGGATCTAGAGACTGTCATACAGAATGAAGTAAGTCAGAAAGAGAAAAACAAATATTGTATATTAAGGCATATATGTGGAACCTAGAAAAATGGTACAGATGAACTGGTTTGCAGGGAAGAAATAGAGACACAGAGGTAGAGAACAAACGTATGGACACCTAGTGTGGGAAGCCAAGGGGTGGTGGTGGTGGGATGAGTTGGGAGATTGGGATTGACCTGTATACATGTATATGCATAAAATACATAACTAATAATAACCTGCTGTATAAAAAAATAAATAAAATTAAATTTCACAATTTTAAAAAATAAAATTTAAAAATAAAACAGAAAAAAGTTCTTCCCTTCACACAGATGTATTTATATGAATGAATTATTTCCAGGCTTCTATCTATAAATACATAAAAGAGGAATAAAATGTAACGAACCATTAAAGAAAAAAAATCCTGAACCCACCAGTTTTACAGAGGAAAACCCTATCAGGGCACTTGCTCCAGCGGTAAACAATTCTGCAATTGGTCAGAGGTGGGGAATCATCTCCCATACAGCCAGCAACACACCCCACACGCAAGGAGCGTCCTCATTGCAAAGCTGGGGGACCGTGCCGAGGCATCTGGGAGTAAACGTGAGCTGAGCCCCAGGCCAGCTGAGGCTGAACTGTTCCCAACCTTCCCAGGTAAAACACCTGAATATGTACAAGGGCTTGAAAGCCTAGAGGAAGGTCCGTGGAGCCACACAAGCGACAGCACGCAGGCCATCTTGGTGCCTGCAGGCCAGCAAGGATGGTCCTGGCCCCAGGCACTCTTCTGGAAGCTTTCCATTGCACTGCCTGAGATACCCCTCCTGTCCCGGCCCCCACTGCTTTTTGCCTTCCTCACCTCTGTCTTGAGAGAAATTCCAGCGGAAGGTATGGGTGACACATCCTCTTCTTTACAGGTGGCAACCTGGCAACTCCTGCAGAAAGTCCAGCAGAGCCCCACTCACACCGGGCCACCCACAAAGCCATGACCCCTCACTCCCTCCCACAAGCACAGCCCCGAGACTGCTGACGGGGCAGATAATATGGAGTCAGGCACAGCTTCAGGGGCTATTGCTGCCTGGAGCGCTGTTTATATTGACCTCAACCAGGCACACCTGGGGAGGGCCGGCCGGCAGTTTCAGGCAGCCAGCTCAGCTAATTCTCAACCCTCCGGGAATCACGTTGTTGACAATGGACCTCGCTAAGGCAGAGTAAAAGCCAAGTGAAAAAAGGACACAACGCCATTTGCAGCACCGTAGATGAGGCTAAAGGTAATCACGTGACTTGTAGTAAGTCAGAAAGTGAAAGACACATATCGTATCATATCACTTATAGGTGTTACCTAAAAACGGATACCAGGGCAGATAATTCCATGGAGAAGGGCTATCACAGATTCATTAAACAAACTTATGGTTCACCAATGGAAAGGTGTGAGGATTGGTTTCATTACGATATTGGGGTTAACAGACATATACAACCACAGGTGACATATATAATCACCAAAGACCTACGGAATACCAAGAGAAGACTACTCAACATTCTGTCATAACGTACATGTGAAAAGGATCCCAGGAAGAAAAGACATATGTATATGTGTAAAAGAACCACATCTTGCACACCGACAAGAAGCCAAACATTGTAATCCAACTTGCTGTAATAAAGGAAATATAAAATTAAATTAAAAACACGAACAAGAAGTAGTGAGACAAACTTGGGCTTTCTCCTGGCACATTCCATTCTAAATTCCAATCTAGAACACGACTTCCTTTGAGGCTCTGTTGCCATAGTAAACAGATTTGGTAAGGGAGAACTGCTGCCACCTTGAGGCCGTTTCACAGAACAGCAGCTTTTATCCCAGCGCTAATGATCAGTTGATATTCAAAATCACTGCAGGCCTGTAAATGACACCTGACCTGAAAACAAATCCTGGGGTCACATAGCGACCAAAAAATTCAAAGGACGTCCATATTTCAAAACGACCGTTTCAAAAGGCATACTTTACGCACATTAGTGTTCTGCTTCTTTTACTTTCTTTCTCTTTTTTGTTAAAAAAACGGGAATGGAAATAGGCATCCCTCAGAATGGGCGAAAATAGTTGCAAACGAATCAATGGACAAAGGATTAATCTCCAATATATATAAACAGCTCATGCAGCTTAATATTAAAAAAACAAACAACCCAATACAAAAATGGGCAGAAGATCTAAAGAGACGTTTCTTCAAAGAAGACACAGAGATGGCCAAGACGCACATGAAAAGCTGCTCATCATCATTAATTATGAGAGAAATGCAAATCAAAACTACAATGAGGTATCACCTCACACCAGCTAGAATCGGCATCATCAGAAAATCTACAAACAAGAAATTCTGGGGAGGGTGTGGACAAAAGGATCCCTCTTCCACTACTGGTGGACATGTAAATTGATACAGTCACTATGGAGAACAGTATGGAGTTTCCTTAAAAAAAACTAGAAATAGAATTACCATATGATCCAGCAATCCCACTTCTGGGCATATACCCAGAGAAAACCATAAATGAAAAAGGCACATTCACCACTAGGTTCATTGCAGCACTATTTACAATAGCCAGGTAATGGAAGCAACCTAAATGCCCACAGACAGACGAATGGATAAAGATGTGGTACATATATAAATTGGAATATTACTCAGCCATAAAAAGAAATGAAACTGGGTCATTTGTAGAGACGTCGATGGATCTAGAGACTGTCATACAGAATGAAGTAAGTCAGAAAGAGAAAAACAAATATTGTGTATTAAGGCATATATGTGGAACCTAGAAAAATGGTACAGATGAACTGGTTTGCAGGGAAGAAAAGGAGACACAGAGGAAGAGAACAAACGTATGGACTCCAAGTGTGGGAAGCCATGGGATGGTGGTGGTGGGATGAGTTGGGAGATTGGGATTGACCTGTATACATGTATATGCTTAAAATACATAACTAATAGTAAACTGCTGTATAAAAAAATAAATAAAATTAAATTTCAAAATTTTAAAAAATAAAATTTAAAAATAAAACAGAAAAACGTTCTTCCCTTCACACAGATGTATTTATATGAATGAATTATTTCCAGGCTTATATCTATAAATACATAAAAGAGGAATAAAATCTAAAGAACCATAAAAGAAAAAAAAAACCTGAACCCAACAGTTTTACAGAGGAAAACCCTATCAGGGCACTTGCTCCAGCGGTAAACAATTCTGAAATTGGTCAGAGGTGGGGAATCATCTCCCGTACAGCCAGCAACCCACCCACCACGCTAGGAGCTTCTTCATTGCAAAGCTGGGGGACCGTGCCGAGGCATCTGGGAGTAAACGTGAGCTGAGCCCCAGGCCAGCTGCTGCTGAACTGTTCCTACCCTTACCAGGTAAAACACCTGAATAGGTACAAGGGCTTGAAAGCCTAGAGGAAGGGCCGTGGAGCCACACAAGCGACAGCACGCAGGCCATCTTCGTGCCTGCAGGCCAGCCAGGATGGTCCTGGACCCGGGCGCTCTTCTGGAAGCTTTCCATTGCACTGCCTGAGATACCCCTCCTGTCCCGGCCCCCACTGCTTTTTGCCTTCCTCACCTCTGTCCGTAGAGTAATTCAAGCGGAAGGTATTGGCGACACATCATCTTCTTTACAGGTGGCAGAATGGCAACTCCTGCAGAACGTCCAGTAGAGCCCCACTCACAACGGGCCACCCACAAAGCCATGGCCCCTCACTCACTCCCACGAGCACAGCCCCAAGACTGCTGATGGAGCAGAGAATATGGAGTCAGGCACAGCTTCAGGGGCTATTACTGCCTGGAGCACTGTTTATATTGACCTCAAACAGGCACACCTGGGGAGGGCCGGCCGGGAGGGTCAGGCTGCCCAGGTCAGCTAATCCTCAACCCTCAGGGAATCACATTGTTGAAAGTGGACCTCGCTAAGGCAGAATAGAAGCCAAGGAAAAAAAGGACACAATGCCATCTGCAGCACCATAGATGAGGCTAAAGGTAATCACGTGACTTGAAGTAAGTCAGAAAGTGCAAGACATTTATCATATCATATCACTTATAGGTGTTACCTAAAAATGGATACCAGGGCAGATATTTCCACGGAGAAGGGCAATCACAGATTTATTAACAAGATTATGGTTCACCAAAGGAAAGGTGTGAGGATTGGTTTCATTACGATATAGGGGTTAACAGACATATACAAACACAGGTGACATATATAATCACCAAAGACCTACGGAACACCAAGAGAAGACTACACAACATTCTGTCATAACGTACATGGGAAAAGGATCCCAGGAAGAACAGACATATGTATATGTGTAAAAGAACCATATCTTGCACACCTACAACAAGCCAAACATTGTAATCAAACTTGCTGTAATAAAAAAATTAAAAATTAAATGAAAAACACGAACAAGAAGTAGTGAGACAAACTTGAGGGGCTTTCTCCTGGCACATTCCATTCTAAATTCCAATCTAGAAAATGAATTCCATTGAGGCTCTCTTGCCCTATTAACCAGATTTGGTAAAGGAGTACTGCTGCCACCTTGATGCCATTTCACACAACAGCAGCTTTTATCCCAGGGCTAATGATCAGTTGATATTCAAAATCGTTGCAGGCCTGTAAATGACACCTGCCCTGAAAACAAATCCTGGGGTCACATAGCGACCAAAAAATTCAAAGGGCGTCCGTACTTCAAAACCACCGTTTCAAAAGGCATATTTTACGTACATTAGTGTTCTGCTTCTTTTTCTTTCTTGCTCTTTTCTGTTAAAAAAACGGGAATGGAAAAAGGCATCCCTCAGAATTGGCGAAAATAGTTGCAAACGAATCAATGGACAAAGGATTAATCTCCAATATATATAAACAGCTCATGCAGCTTAATATTAAAAAAACAAACAACCCAATACAAAAATGGGCAGAAGATCTAAAGAGACGTTTCTTCAAAGAAGACACAGAGATGGCCAAGACGCACATGAAAAGCTGCTCATCATCATTAATTATGAGAGAAATGCAAATCAAAACTACAATGAGGTATCACCTCACACCAGCTAGAATCGGCATCATCAGAAAATCTACAAACAACAAATTCTGGGGAGGGTGTGGACAAAAGGATCCCTCTTCCACTATTGGTGGGCATGTAAATTGATACAGTCACTATGGAGAACAGTATGGAGTTTCCTTAAAAAAACTAGAAAGAGAATTACCATATGATCCAGCAATCCCACTTCTGGGCATATACCCAGAGAAAACCATAAATGAAAAAGGCACATTCACCACTATGTTCATTGCAGCACTATTTACAATAGCCAGGTAATGGAAGCAACGTAAATGCCCACAGACAGAAGAATGGATAAAGATGTGGTACATATATAAATTGGAATATTACTCAGCCATAAAAAGAAATGAAACTGGGTCATTTGTAGAGACGTCGATGGATCTAGAGACTGTCATACAGAATGAAGTAAGTCAGAAAGAGAAAAACAAATATTGTGTATTAAGGCATATATGTGGAACCAAGAAAAATGGTACAGATGAACTGGTTTGCAGGGAAGAAAAGGAGACACAGAGGAAGAGAACAAACGTATGGACTCCAAGTGTGGGAAGCCATGGGATGGTGGTGGTGGGATGAGTTGGGAGACTGGGATTGACCTGTATACATGTATATGCTTAAAATACATAACTAATCGTAACCTGCTGTATAAAAAAATAAATAAAATTAAATTTCAAAATTTTAAAAAATAAAATTTAAAAAGAAAACAGAAAAACGTTCTTCCCTTCACACAGATGTATTTATATGAATGAATTATTTCCAGGCTTATATCTATAAATACATAAAAGAGGAATAAAATCTAACGAACCAGAAAAGAAAAAAAAAACCTGAACCCACCAGTTTTACAGAGGAAAACCCTATCAGGGCACTTGCTCCAGCGGTAAACAATTCTGAAATTGGTCAGAGGTGGGGAATCATCTCCCATACAGCCAGCAACCCACCCCACACGCAAGGAGCGTCCTCATTGCAAAGCTGGGGGACCGTGCCGAGGCATCTGGGAGTAAACGTGAGCTGAGCCCCAGGCCAGCTGAGGCTGAACTGTTCCCAACCTTCCCAGGTAAAACACCTGAATATGTACAAGGGCTTGAAAGCCTAGAGGAAGGTCCGTGGAGCCACACAAGCGACAGCACGCAGGCCATCTTGGTGCCTGCAGGCCAGCAAGGATGGTCCTGGCCCCAGGCACTCTTCTGGAAGCTTTCCATTGCACTGCCTGAGATACCCCTCCTGTCCCGGCCCCCACTGCTTTTTGCCTTCCTCACCTCTGTCTTGAGAGAAATTCCAGCGGAAGGTATGGGTGACACATCCTCTTCTTTACAGGTGGCAACCTGGCAACTCCTGCAGAAAGTCCAGCAGAGCCCCACTCACACCGGGCCACCCACAATGCCATGACCCCTCACTCCCTCCCACAAGCACAGCCCCGAGACTGCTGACGGGGCAGATAATATGGAGTCAGGCACAGCTTCAGGGGCTATTGCTGCCTGGAGCGCTGTTTATATTGACCTCAACCAGGCACACCTGGGGAGGGCCGGCCGGCAGTTTCAGGCAGCCAGCTCAGCTAATTCTCAACCCTCCGGGAATCACGTTGTTGACAATGGACCTCGCTAAGGCAGAGTAAAAGCCAAGTGAAAAAAGGACACAACGCCATTTGCAGCACCGTAGATGAGGCTAAAGGTAATCACGTGACTTGTAGTAAGTCAGAAAGTGAAAGACACATATCGTATCATATCACTTATAGGTGTTACCTAAAAACGGATACCAGGGCAGATAATTCCATGGAGAAGGGCAATCACAGATTCATTAAACAAACTTATGGTACACCAATGGAAAGGTGTGAGGATTGGTTTCATTACGATATTGGGGTTAACAGACATATACAACCACAGGTGACATATATAATCACCAAAGACCTACGGAATACCAAGAGAAGACTACTCAACATTCTGTCATAACGTACATGTGAAAAGGATCCCAGGAAGAAAAGACATATGTATATGTGTAAAAGAACCACATCTTGCACACCGACAAGAAGCCAAACATTGTAATCCAACTTGCTGTAATAAAGGAAATATAAAATTAAATTAAAAACACGAACAAGAAGTAGTGAGACAAACTTGGGCTTTCTCCTGGCACATTCCATTCTAAATTCCAATCTAGAACACGACTTCCTTTGAGGCTCTGTTGCCATAGTAAACAGATTTGGTAAGGGAGAACTGCTGCCACCTTGAGGCCGTTTCACAGAACAGCAGCTTTTATCCCAGCGCTAATGATCAGTTGATATTCAAAATCACTGCAGGCCTGTAAATGACACCTGACCTGAAAACAAATCCTGGGGTCACATAGCGACCAAAAAATTCAAAGGACGTCCATATTTCAAAACGACCGTTTCAAAAGGCATACTTTACGCACATTAGTGTTCTGCTTCTTTTACTTTCTTTCTCTTTTTTGTTAAAAAAACGGGAATGGAAATAGGCATCCCTCAGAATGGGCGAAAATAGTTGCAAACGAATCAATGGACAAAGGATTAATCTCCAATATATATAAACAGCTCATGGAGCTTAATATTAAAAAAAACAAACAACCCAATACAAAAATGGGCAGAAGATCTAAAGAGACGTTTCTTCAAAGAAGACACAGAGATGGCCAAGACGCACATGAAAAGCTGCTCATCATCATTAATTATGAGAGAAATGCAAATCAAAACTACAATGAGGTATCACCTCACACCAGCTAGAATCGGCATCATCAGAAAATCTACAAACAAGAAATTCTGGGGAGGGTGTGGACAAAAGGATCCCTCTTCCACTACTGGTGGACATGTAAATTGATACAGTCACTATGGAGAACAGTATGGAGTTTCCTTAAAAAAAACTAGAAATAGAATTACCATATGATCCAGCAATCCCACTTCTGGGCATATACCCAGAGAAAACCATAAATGAAAAAGGCACATTCACCACTAGGTTCATTGCAGCACTATTTACAATAGCCAGGTAATGGAAGCAACCTAAATGCCCACAGACAGACGAATGGATAAAGATGTGGTACATATATAAATTGGAATATTACTCAGCCATAAAAAGAAATGAAACTGGGTCATTTGTAGAGACGTCGATGGATCTAGAGACTGTCATACAGAATGAAGTAAGTCAGAAAGAGAAAAACAAATATTGTGTATTAAGGCATATACGTGGAACCTAGAAAAATGGTACAGATGAACTGGTTTGCAGGGAAGAAAAGGAGACACAGAGGAAGAGAACAAACGTATGGACTCCAAGTGTGGGAAGCCATGGGATGGTGGTGGTGGGATGAGTTGGGAGATTGGGATTGACCTGTATACATGTATATGCTTAAAATACATAACTAATAGTAAACTGCTGTATAAAAAAATAAATAAAATTAAATTTCAAAATTTTAAAAAATAAAATTTAAAAAGAAAACAGAAAAACGTTCTTCCCTTCACACAGATGTATTTATATGAATGAATTATTTCCAGGCTTATATCTATAAATACATAAAAGAGGAATAAAATCTAAAGAACCATAAAAGAAAAAAAAAACCTGAACCCAACAGTTTTACAGAGGAAAACCCTATCAGGGCACTTGCTCCAGCGGTAAACAATTCTGAAATTGGTCAGAGGTGGGGAATCATCTCCCGTACAGCCAGCAACCCACCCCCCACGCTAGGAGCTTCTTCATTGCAAAGCTGGGGGACCGTGCCGAGGCATCTGGGAGTAAACGTGAGCTGAGCCCCAGGCCAGCTGCTGCTGAACTGTTCCTACCCTTACCAGGTAAAACACCTGAATAGGTACAAGGGCTTGAAAGCCTAGAGGAAGGGCCGTGGAGCCACACAAGCGACAGCACGCAGGCCATCTTCGTGCCTGCAGGCCAGCCAGGATGGTCCTGGACCCGGGCGCTCTTCTGGAAGCTTTCCATTGCACTGCCTGAGATACCCCTCCTGTCCCGGCCCCCACTGCTTTTTGCCTTCCTCACCTCTGTCCGTAGAGTAATTCAAGCGGAAGGTATTGGCGACACATCATCTTCTTTACAGGTGGCAGAATGGCAACTCCTGCAGAACGTCCAGTAGAGCCCCACTCACAACGGGCCACCCACAAAGCCATGGCCCCTCACTCACTCCCACGAGCACAGCCCCAAGACTGCTGATGGAGCAGAGAATATGGAGTCAGGCACAGCTTCAGGGGCTATTACTGCCTGGAGCACTGTTTATATTGACCTCAAACAGGCACACCTGGGGAGGGCCGGCCGGGAGGGTCAGGCTGCCCAGGTCAGCTAATCCTCAACCCTCAGGGAATCACATTGTTGAAAGTGGACCTCGCTAAGGCAGAATAGAAGCCAAGGAAAAAAAGGACACAATGCCATCTGCAGCACCATAGATGAGGCTAAAGGTAATCACGTGACTTGAAGTAAGTCAGAAAGTGCAAGACATTTATCATATCATATCACTTATAGGTGTTACCTAAAAATGGATACCAGGGCAGATATTTCCACGGAGAAGGGCAATCACAGATTTATTAACAAGATTATGGTTCACCAAAGGAAAGGTGTGAGGATTGGTTTCATTACGATATAGGGGTTAACAGACATATACAAACACAGGTGACATATATAATCACCAAAGACCTACGGAACACCAAGAGAAGACTACACAACATTCTGTCATAACGTACATGGGAAAAGGATCCCAGGAAGAACAGACATATGTATATGTGTAAAAGAACCATATCTTGCACACCTACAACAAGCCAAACATTGTAATCAAACTTGCTGTAATAAAAAAATTAAAAATTAAATGAAAAACACGAACAAGAAGTAGTGAGACAAACTTGAGGGGCTTTCTCCTGGCACATTCCATTCTAAATTCCAATCTAGAAAATGAATTCCATTGAGGCTCTCTTGCCCTATTAACCAGATTTGGTAAAGGAGTACTGCTGCCACCTTGATGCCATTTCACACAACAGCAGCTTTTATCCCAGGGCTAATGATCAGTTGATATTCAAAATCGTTGCAGGCCTGTAAATGACACCTGCCCTGAAAACAAATCCTGGGGTCACATAGCGACCAAAAAATTCAAAGGGCGTCCGTACTTCAAAACCACCGTTTCAAAAGGCATATTTTACGTACATTAGTGTTCTGCTTCTTTTTCTTTCTTGCTCTTTTCTGTTAAAAAAACGGGAATGGAAAAAGGCATCCCTCAGAATTGGCGAAAATAGTTGCAAACGAATCAATGGACAAAGGATTAATCTCCAATATATATAAACAGCTCATGCAGCTTAATATTAAAAAAACAAACAACCCAATACAAAAATGGGCAGAAGATCTAAAGAGACGTTTCTTCAAAGAAGACACAGAGATGGCCAAGACGCACATGAAAAGCTGCTCATCATCATTAATTATGAGAGAAATGCAAATCAAAACTACAATGAGGTATCACCTCACACCAGCTAGAATCGGCATCATCAGAAAATCTACAAACAACAAATTCTGGGGAGGGTGTGGACAAAAGGATCCCTCTTCCACTATTGGTGGGCATGTAAATTGATACAGTCACTATGGAGAACAGTATGGAGTTTCCTTAAAAAAACTAGAAAAAGAATTACCATATGATCCAGCAATCCCACTTCTGGGCATATACCCAGAGAAAACCATAAATGAAAAAGGCACATTCACCACTATGTTCATTGCAGCACTATTTACAATAGCCAGGTAATGGAAGCAACGTAAATGCCCACAGACAGAAGAATGGATAAAGATGTGGTACATATATAAATTGGAATATTACTCAGCCATAAAAAGAAATGAAACTGGGTCATTTGTAGAGACGTCGATGGATCTAGAGACTGTCATACAGAATGAAGTAAGTCAGAAAGAGAAAAACAAATATTGTGTATTAAGGCATATATGTGGAACCAAGAAAAATGGTACAGATGAACTGGTTTGCAGGGAAGAAAAGGAGACACAGAGGAAGAGAACAAACGTATGGACTCCAAGTGTGGGAAGCCATGGGATGGTGGTGGTGGGATGAGTTGGGAGATTGGGATTGACCTGTATACATGTATATGCTTAAAATACATAACTAATCGTAACCTGCTGTATAAAAAAATAAATAAAATTAAATTTCAAAATTTTAAAAAATAAAATTTAAAAAGAAAACAGAAAAACGTTCTTCCCTTCACACAGATGTATTTATATGAATGAATTATTTCCAGGCTTATATCTATAAATACATAAAAGAGGAATAAAATCTAATGAACCAGAAAAGAAAAAAAAAAACCTAAACCCACCAGTTTTACAGAGGAAAACCCTATCAGGGCACTTGCTCCAGCGGTAAACAATTCTGCAATTGGTCAGAGGTGGGGAATCATCTCCCATACAGCCAGCAACCCACCCCACACGCAAGGAGCGTCCTCATTGCAAAGCTGGGGGACCGTGCCGAGGCATCTGGGAGTAAACGTGAGCTGAGCCCCAGGCCAGCTGCTGCTGAACTGTTCCCACCCTTCCCAGGTAAAACACCTGAATATGTACAAGAGCTTGAAAGCCTAGAGGAAGGGCCGTGGAGCCACACCAGCAACAGCATGCATGCCAACTTGGTGCCTGCAGGCCAGCAAGGATGGTCCTGGCCCCGGGCACTCTTTTGGAATCTTTCCATTGCCCTGCCTGAGAAACCCCTCCTGTCCCGGCCCCCACTGCTTTTTTCCTTCCTCACCTCTGTCCGTAGAGAAATTCCAGCGGAAGGTATTGGCGACACATCACCTTCTTTACAGGTGGCAGCATGGCAAATCCTGCAGAACGTCCAGTAGAGCCCCACTCACAACGTGCCACACACAAAGCCGTGGCCCCTCACTCCCTCCCACGAGCACAGCCAAAAGACTGCTGACGGGGCAGAGAATATGGAGTCAGGCACAGCTTCAGGGGCTATTACTGCCTGGAGCACTGTTTATATTGACCTCAAACAGGCACACCTGGGGAGGGCCAGCCGGCAGGGTCAGGCTGCCCAGGTCAGCTAATCCTCAACCCTCAGGGAATCACATTGTTGAAAATCGACCTGGCTAAGGCAGAATAGAAGCCAAGGAAAAAAAGGAAACAATGCCATTTGCAGCACCGTAGATGAGGCTAAAGTAATCACGTGACTTGAAGTAAGTCAGAAAGTGCAAGTCATTTATCATATCGTATCACTTATAGGTGTTACCGAAAAATGGATACCAGGGCAGATATTTCCACGGAGAAGGGCAATCACAGATTCATTAAACAAGCTTATGGTTCACCAATGGAAAGGTGTGAGGATTGGTTTCATTACGATATAGGGGTTAACAGACATATACAAACACAGGTGACATATATAATCACCAAAGACCTACGGAATACCAAGAGAAGACTACACAACATTCTGTCATAACGTACATGGGAAAAGGATCCCAGGAAGAACAGACATATGTATATGTGTAAAAGAACCATATCTTGCACACCTACAACAAGCCAAACATTGTAATCAAACTTGCTGTAATAAAAAAAATTAAAAATTAAATTAAAAAGACGAACTATAAGTAGTGAGACAAACTTGAGGGGCTTTCTCCTGACACATTCCATTCTAAATTCCAATCTAGAAAACGACTTCCATTGATGCTCTCTTGCCCTAGTAACCAGATTTGGTAAAGGAGAACTGCTGCCACCTTGATGCCGTTTCACACAAGAGCAGCTTTTATCCCAGCGCTAATGATCAGTTGATATTCAAAATCGTTGCAGGCCTGTAAATGACACCTGCCCTGAAAACAAATCCTGGGGTCACATAGCCACCAAAAAATTCAAAGGACGTCCGTATTTCAAAACCACCGTTTCAAAAGGCATATTTTACGTACATTAGTGTTCTGCTTCTTTTTCTTTCTTTCTCTTTTTTGTTAAAAAAACGGGAATGGAAAAAGGCATCCCTCAGAATGGGCGAAAATAGTTGCAAACGAATCAATGGACAAAGGATTAATCTCCAATATATATAAACAGCTAATGCAGCTTAATATTAAAAAAAACAAACAACCCAATACAAAAATGGGCAGAAGATCTAAAGAGACGTTTCTTCAAAGAAGACACAGAGATGGCCAAGACGCACATGAAAAGCTGCTCAACATCACTAATTATTAGAGAAATGCAAATCAAATCTACAATGATGTATCACCTCACACCTGTTAGAATCGACATCATCAGAAAATCTACAAACAAGAAATTCTGGGGAGGGTGTGGACAAAAGGATCCCTCTTCCACTATTGGTGGGCATGTAAATTGATACAGTCACTATGGAGAAGAGTATGGAGTTTCCTTTAAAAAAAACTAGAAATAGAATTACCATATGATCCAGCAATCCCACTTCTGGGAATATACCCAGAGAAAACCATAGATCAAAAAGGCACATTCACCACAATGTTCATTGCATCACTATTTACAATAGCCAGGTAATGGAAGCAACCTAAATGCCCACAGACAGACGAATGGATAAAGATGTGGTACATGTATAAAATGGAATATTACTCAGCCATAAAAAGGAATGAAACTGGGTCATTTGTAGAGACGTCGATGGATCTAGAGACTGTCATACAGAATGAAGTAAGTCAGAAAGAGAAAAACAAATATTGTATATTAAGGCATATATGTGGAACCTAGAAAAATGGTACAGATGAACTGGTTTGCAGGGAAGAAATAGAGACACAGAGGTAGAGAACAAACGTATGGACACCTAGTGTGGGAAGCCAAGGGGTGGTGGTGGTGGGATGAGTTGGGAGATTGGGATTGACCTGTATACATGTATATGCATAAAATACATAACTAATAATAACCTGCTGTATAAAAAAATAAATAAAATTAAATTTCACAATTTTAAAAAATAAAATTTAAAAATAAAACAGAAAAAAGTTCTTCCCTTCACACAGATGTATTTATATGAATGAATTATTTCCAGGCTTCTATCTATAAATACATAAAAGAGGAATAAAATGTAACGAACCATTAAAGAAAAAAAATCCTGAACCCACCAGTTTTACAGAGGAAAACCCTATCAGGGCACTTGCTCCAGCGGTAAACAATTCTGCAATTGGTCAGAGGTGGGGAATCATCTCCCATACAGCCAGCAACACACCCCACACGCAAGGAGCGTCCTCATTGCAAAGCTGGGGGACCGTGCCGAGGCATCTGGGAGTAAACGTGAGCTGAGCCCCAGGCCAGCTGAGGCTGAACTGTTCCCAACCTTCCCAGGTAAAACACCTGAATATGTACAAGGGCTTGAAAGCCTAGAGGAAGGTCCGTGGAGCCACACAAGCGACAGCACGCAGGCCATCTTGGTGCCTGCAGGCCAGCAAGGATGGTCCTGGCCCCAGGCACTCTTCTGGAAGCTTTCCATTGCACTGCCTGAGATACCCCTCCTGTCCCGGCCCCCACTGCTTTTTGCCTTCCTCACCTCTGTCTTCAGAGAAATTCCAGCGGAAGGTATGGGTGACACATCCTCTTCTTTACAGGTGGCAACCTGGCAACTCCTGCAGAAAGTCCAGCAGAGCCCCACTCACACCGGGCCACCCACAAAGCCATGACCCCTCACTCCCTCCCACAAGCACAGCCCCGAGACTGCTGACGGGGCAGATAATATGGAGTCAGGCACAGCTTCAGGGGCTATTGCTGCCTGGAGCGCTGTTTATATTGACCTCAACCAGGCACACCTGGGGAGGGCCGGCCGGCAGTTTCAGGCAGCCAGCTCAGCTAATTCTCAACCCTCCGGGAATCACGTTGTTGACAATGGACCTCGCTAAGGCAGAGTAAAAGCCAAGTGAAAAAAGGACACAACGCCATTTGCAGCACCGTAGATGAGGCTAAAGGTAATCACGTGACTTGTAGTAAGTCAGAAAGTGAAAGACACATATCGTATCATATCACTTATAGGTGTTACCTAAAAACGGATACCAGGGCAGATAATTCCATGGAGAAGGGCTATCACAGATTCATTAAACAAACTTATGGTTCACCAATGGAAAGGTGTGAGGATTGGTTTCATTACGATATTGGGGTTAACAGACATATACAACCACAGGTGACATATATAATCACCAAAGACCTACGGAATACCAAGAGAAGACTACTCAACATTCTGTCATAACGTACATGTGAAAAGGATCCCAGGAAGAAAAGACATATGTATATGTGTAAAAGAACCACATCTTGCACACCGACAAGAAGCCAAACATTGTAATCCAACTTGCTGTAATAAAGGAAATATAAAATTAAATTAAAAACACGAACAAGAAGTAGTGAGACAAACTTGGGCTTTCTCCTGGCACATTCCATTCTAAATTCCAATCTAGAACACGACTTCCTTTGAGGCTCTGTTGCCATAGTAAACAGATTTGGTAAGGGAGAACTGCTGCCACCTTGAGGCCGTTTCACAGAACAGCAGCTTTTATCCCAGCGCTAATGATCAGTTGATATTCAAAATCACTGCAGGCCTGTAAATGACACCTGACCTGAAAACAAATCCTGGGGTCACATAGCGACCAAAAAATTCAAAGGACGTCCATATTTCAAAACGACCGTTTCAAAAGGCATACTTTACGCACATTAGTGTTCTGCTTCTTTTACTTTCTTTCTCTTTTTTGTTAAAAAAACGGGAATGGAAATAGGCATCCCTCAGAATGGGCGAAAATAGTTGCAAACGAATCAATGGACAAAGGATTAATCTCCAATATATATAAACAGCTCATGCAGCTTAATATTAAAAAAACAAACAACCCAATACAAAAATGGGCAGAAGATCTAAAGAGACGTTTCTTCAAAGAAGACACAGAGATGGCCAAGACGCACATGAAAAGCTGCTCATCATCATTAATTATGAGAGAAATGCAAATCAAAACTACAATGAGGTATCACCTCACACCAGCTAGAATCGGCATCATCAGAAAATCTACAAACAACAAATTCTGGGGAGGGTGTGGACAAAAGGATCCCTCTTCCACTACTGGTGGACATGTAAATTGATACAGTCACTATGGAGAACAGTATGGAGTTTCCTTAAAAAAAACTAGAAATAGAATTACCATATGATCCAGCAATCCCACTTCTGGGCATATACCCAGAGAAAACCATAAATGAAAAAGGCACATTCACCACTAGGTTCATTGCAGCACTATTTACAATAGCCAGGTAATGGAAGCAACCTAAATGCCCACAGACAGACGAATGGATAAAGATGTGGTACATATATAAATTGGAATATTACTCAGCCATAAAAAGAAATGAAACTGGGTCATTTGTAGAGACGTCGATGGATCTAGAGACTGTCATACAGAATGAAGTAAGTCAGAAAGAGAAAAACAAATATTGTGTATTAAGGCATATACGTGGAACCTAGAAAAATGGTACAGATGAACTGGTTTGCAGGGAAGAAAAGGAGACACAGAGGAAGAGAACAAACGTATGGACTCCAAGTGTGGGAAGCCATGGGATGGTGGTGGTGGGATGAGTTGGGAGATTGGGATTGACCTGTATACATGTATATGCTTAAAATACATAACTAATAGTAAACTGCTGTATAAAAAAATAAATAAAATTAAATTTCAAAATTTTAAAAAATAAAATTTAAAAATAAAACAGAAAAACGTTCTTCCCTTCACACAGATGTATTTATATGAATGAATTATTTCCAGGCTTATATCTATAAATACATAAAAGAGGAATAAAATCTAAAGAACCATAAAAGAAAAAAAAAACCTGAACCCAACAGTTTTACAGAGGAAAACCCTATCAGGGCACTTGCTCCAGCGGTAAACAATTCTGAAATTGGTCAGAGGTGGGGAATCATCTCCCGTACAGCCAGCAACCCACCCCCCACGCTAGGAGCTTCTTCATTGCAAAGCTGGGGGACCATGCCGAGGCATCTGGGAGTAAACGTGAGCTGAGCCCCAGGCCAGCTGCTGCTGAACTGTTCCTACCCTTACCAGGTAAAACACCTGAATAGGTACAAGGGCTTGAAAGCCTAGAGGAAGGGCCGTGGAGCCACACAAGCGACAGCACGCAGGCCATCTTCGTGCCTGCAGGCCAGCCAGGATGGTCCTGGACCCGGGCGCTCTTCTGGAAGCTTTCCATTGCACTGCCTGAGATACCCCTCCTGTCCCGGCCCCCACTGCTTTTTGCCTTCCTCACCTCTGTCCGTAGAGTAATTCAAGCGGAAGGTATTGGCGACACATCATCTTCTTTACAGGTGGCAGAATGGCAACTCCTGCAGAACGTCCAGTAGAGCCCCACTCACAACGGGCCACCCACAAAGCCATGGCCCCTCACTCACTCCCACGAGCACAGCCCCAAGACTGCTGATGGAGCAGAGAATATGGAGTCAGGCACAGCTTCAGGGGCTATTACTGCCTGGAGCACTGTTTATATTGACCTCAAACAGGCACACCTGGGGAGGGCCGGCCGGGAGGGTCAGGCTGCCCAGGTCAGCTAATCCTCAACCCTCAGGGAATCACATTGTTGAAAGTGGACCTCGCTAAGGCAGAATAGAAGCCAAGGAAAAAAAGGACACAATGCCATCTGCAGCACCATAGATGAGGCTAAAGGTAATCACGTGACTTGAAGTAAGTCAGAAAGTGCAAGACATTTATCATATCATATCACTTATAGGTGTTACCTAAAAATGGATACCAGGGCAGATATTTCCACGGAGAAGGGCAATCACAGATTTATTAACAAGATTATGGTTCACCAAAGGAAAGGTGTGAGGATTGGTTTCATTACGATATAGGGGTTAACAGACATATACAAACACAGGTGACATATATAATCACCAAAGACCTACGGAACACCAAGAGAAGACTACACAACATTCTGTCATAACGTACATGGGAAAAGGATCCCAGGAAGAACAGACATATGTATATGTGTAAAAGAACCATATCTTGCACACCTACAACAAGCCAAACATTGTAATCAAACTTGCTGTAATAAAAAAATTAAAAATTAAATGAAAAACACGAACAAGAAGTAGTGAGACAAACTTGAGGGGCTTTCTCCTGGCACATTCCATTCTAAATTCCAATCTAGAAAATGAATTCCATTGAGGCTCTCTTGCCCTATTAACCAGATTTGGTAAAGGAGTACTGCTGCCACCTTGATGCCATTTCACACAACAGCAGCTTTTTTCCCAGGGCTAATGATCAGTTGATATTCAAAATCGTTGCAGGCCTGTAAATGACACCTGCCCTGAAAACAAATCCTGGGGTCACATAGCGACCAAAAAATTCAAAGGGCGTCCGTACTTCAAAACCACCGTTTCAAAAGGCATATTTTACGTACATTAGTGTTCTGCTTCTTTCTCTTTCTTGCTCTTTTCTGTTAAAAAAATGAGAATGGAAAAAGGCATCCCTCAGAATTGGCGAAAATAGTTGCAAACGAATCAATGGACAAAGGATTAATCTCCAATATATATAAACAGCTCATGCAGCTTAATATTAAAAAAACAAACAACCCAATACAAAAATGGGCAGAAGATCTAAAGAGACGTTTCTTCAAAGAAGACACAGAGATGGCCAAGACGCACATGAAAAGCTGCTCATCATCATTAATTATGAGAGAAATGCAAATCAAAACTACAATGAGGTATCACCTCACACCAGCTAGAATCGGCATCATCAGAAAATCTACAAACAACAAATTCTGGGGAGGGTGTGGACAAAAGGATCCCTCTTCCACTATTGGTGGGCATGTAAATTGATACAGTCACTATGGAGAACAGTATGGAGTTTCCTTAAAAAAACTAGAAAGAGAATTACCATATGATCCAGCAATCCCACTTCTGGGCATATACCCAGAGAAAACCATAAATGAAAAAGGCACATTCACCACTATGTTCATTGCAGCACTATTTACAATAGCCAGGTAATGGAAGCAACGTAAATGCCCACAGACAGAAGAATGGATAAAGATGTGGTACATATATAAATTGGAATATTACTCAGCCATAAAAAGAAATGAAACTGGGTCATTTGTAGAGACGTCGATGGATCTAGAGACTGTCATACAGAATGAAGTAAGTCAGAAAGAGAAAAACAAATATTGTGTATTAAGGCATATATGTGGAACCTAGAAAAATGGTACAGATGAACTGGTTTGCAGGGAAGAAAAGGAGACACAGAGGAAGAGAACAAACGTATGGACTCCAAGTGTGGGAAGCCATGGGATGGTGGTGGTGGGATGAGTTGGGAGATTGGGATTGACCTGTATACATGTATATGCTTAAAATACATAACTAATCGTAACCTGCTGTATAAAAAAATAAATAAAATTAAATTTCAAAATTTTAAAAAATAAAATTTAAAAAGAAAACAGAAAAACGTTCTTCCCTTCACACAGATGTATTTATATGAATGAATTATTTCCAGGCTTATATCTATAAATACATAAAAGAGGAATAAAATCTAACGAACCAGAAAAGAAAAAAAAAACCTGAACCCACCAGTTTTACAGAGGAAAACCCTATCAGGGCACTTGCTCCAGCGGTAAACAATTCTGAAATTGGTCAGAGGTGGGGAATCATCTCCCATACAGCCAGCAACCCACCCCACACGCAAGGAGCGTCCTCATTGCAAAGCTGGGGGACCGTGCCGAGGCATCTGGGAGTAAACGTGAGCTGAGCCCCAGGCCAGCTGAGGCGGAACTGTTCCCAACCTTCCCAGGTAAAACACCTGAATAGGTACAAGGGCTTGAAAGCCTAGAGGAAGGTCCGTGGAGCCACACAAGCGACAGCACGCAGGCCATCTTGGTGCCTGCAGGCCAGCAAGGATGGTCCTGGCCCCAGGCACTCTTCTGGAAGCTTTCCATTGCACTGCCTGAGATACCCCTCCTGTCCCGGCCCCCACTGCTTTTTGCCTTCCTCACCTCTGTCTTGAGAGAAATTCCAGCGGAAGGTATGGGTGACACATCCTCTTCTTTACAGGTGGCAACCTGGCAACTCCTGCAGAAAGTCCAGCAGAGCCCCACTCACACCGGGCCACCCACAATGCCATGACCCCTCACTCCCTCCCACAAGCACAGCCCCGAGACAGCTGACGGGGCAGATAATATGGAGTCAGGCACAGCTTCAGGGGCTATTGCTGCCTGGAGCGCTGTTTATATTGACCTCAACCAGGCACACCTGGGGAGGGCCGGCCGGCAGTTTCAGGCAGCCAGCTCAGCTAATTCTCAACCCTCCGGGAATCACGTTGTTGACAATGGACCTCGCTAAGGCAGAGTAAAAGCCAAGTGAAAAAAGGACACAACGCCATTTGCAGCACCGTAGATGAGGCTAAAGGTAATCACGTGACTTGTAGTAAGTCAGAAAGTGAAAGACACATATCGTATCATATCACTTATAGGTGTTACCTAAAAACGGATACCAGGGCAGATAATTCCATGGAGAAGGGCTATCACAGATTCATTAAACAAACTTATGGTTCACCAATGGAAAGGTGTGAGGATTGGTTTCATTACGATATTGGGGTTAACAGACATATACAACCACAGGTGACATATATAATCACCAAAGACCTACGGAATACCAAGAGAAGACTACTCAACATTCTGTCATAACGTACATGTGAAAAGGATCCCAGGAAGAAAAGACATATGTATATGTGTAAAAGAACCACATCTTGCACACCGACAAGAAGCCAAACATTGTAATCCAACTTGCTGTAATAAAGGAAATATAAAATTAAATTAAAAACACGAACAAGAAGTAGTGAGACAAACTTGGGCTTTCTCCTGGCACATTCCATTCTAAATTCCAATCTAGAACACGACTTCCTTTGAGGCTCTGTTGCCATAGTAAACAGATTTGGTAAGGGAGAACTGCTGCCACCTTGAGGCCGTTTCACAGAACAGCAGCTTTTATCCCAGCGCTAATGATCAGTTGATATTCAAAATCACTGCAGGCCTGTAAATGACACCTGACCTGAAAACAAATCCTGGGGTCACATAGCGACCAAAAAATTCAAAGGACGTCCATATTTCAAAACGACCGTTTCAAAAGGCATACTTTACGCACATTAGTGTTCTGCTTCTTTTACTTTCTTTCTCTTTTTTGTTAAAAAAACGGGAATGGAAATAGGCATCCCTCAGAATGGGCGAAAATAGTTGCAAACGAATCAATGGACAAAGGATTAATCTCCAATATATATAAACAGCTCATGCAGCTTAATATTAAAAAAACAAACAACCCAATACAAAAATGGGCAGAAGATCTAAAGAGACGTTTCTTCAAAGAAGACACAGAGATGGCCAAGACGCACATGAAAAGCTGCTCATCATCATTAATTATGAGAGAAATGCAAATCAAAACTACAATGAGGTATCACCTCACACCAGCTAGAATCGGCATCATCAGAAAATCTACAAACAACAAATTCTGGGGAGGGTGTGGACAAAAGGATCCCTCTTCCACTACTGGTGGACATGTAAATTGATACAGTCACTATGGAGAACAGTATGGAGTTTCCTTAAAAAAAACTAGAAATAGAATTACCATATGATCCAGCAATCCCACTTCTGGGCATATACCCAGAGAAAACCATAAATGAAAAAGGCACATTCACCACTAGGTTCATTGCAGCACTATTTACAATAGCCAGGTAATGGAAGCAACCTAAATGCCCACAGACAGACGAATGGATAAAGATGTGGTACATATATAAATTGGAATATTACTCAGCCATAAAAAGAAATGAAACTGGGTCATTTGTAGAGACGTCGATGGATCTAGAGACTGTCATACAGAATGAAGTAAGTCAGAAAGAGAAAAACAAATATTGTGTATTAAGGCATATATGTGGAACCTAGAAAAATGGTACAGATGAACTGGTTTGCAGGGAAGAAAAGGAGACACAGAGGAAGAGAACAAACGTATGGACTCCAAGTGTGGGAAGCCATGGGATGGTGGTGGTGGGATGAGTTGGGAGATTGGGATTGACCTGTATACATGTATATGCTTAAAATACATAACTAATCGTAACCTGCTGTATAAAAAAATAAATAAAATTAAATTTCAAAATTTTAAAAAATAAAATTTAAAAATAAAACAGAAAAACGTTCTTCCCTTCACACAGATGTATTTATATGAATGAATTATTTCCAGGCTTATATCTATAAATACATAAAAGAGGAATAAAATCTAAAGAACCATAAAAGAAAAAAAAAACCTGAACCCAACAGTTTTACAGAGGAAAACCCTATCAGGGCACTTGCTCCAGCGGTAAACAATTCTGAAATTGGTCAGAGGTGGGGAATCATCTCCCGTACAGCCAGCAACCCACCCCCCACGCTAGGAGCTTCTTCATTGCAAAGCTGGGGGACCGTGCCGAGGCATCTGGGAGTAAACGTGAGCTGAGCCCCAGGCCAGCTGCTGCTGAACTGTTCCTACCCTTACCAGGTAAAACACCTGAATAGGTACAAGGGCTTGAAAGCCTAGAGGAAGGGCCGTGGAGCCACACAAGCGACAGCACGCAGGCCATCTTCGTGCCTGCAGGCCAGCCAGGATGGTCCTGGACCCGGGCGCTCTTCTGGAAGCTTTCCATTGCACTGCCTGAGATACCCCTCCTGTCCCGGCCCCCACTGCTTTTTGCCTTCCTCACCTCTGTCCGTAGAGTAATTCAAGCGGAAGGTATTGGCGACACATCCTCTTCTTTACAGGTGGCAGAATGGCAACTCCTGCAGAACGTCCAGTAGAGCCCCACTCACAACGGGCCACCCACAAAGCCATGGCCCCTCACTCACTCCCACGAGCACAGCCCCAAGACTGCTGATGGAGCAGAGAATATGGAGTCAGGCACAGCTTCAGGGGCTATTACTGCCTGGAGCACTGTTTATATTGACCTCAAACAGGCACACCTGGGGAGGGCCGGCCGGGAGGGTCAGGCTGCCCAGGTCAGCTAATCCTCAACCCTCAGGGAATCACATTGTTGAAAGTGGACCTCGCTAAGGCAGAATAGAAGCCAAGGAAAAAAAGGACACAATGCCATCTGCAGCACCATAGATGAGGCTAAAGGTAATCACGTGACTTGAAGTAAGTCAGAAAGTGCAAGACATTTATCATATCATATCACTTATAGGTGTTACCTAAAAATGGATACCAGGGCAGATATTTCCACGGAGAAGGGCAATCACAGATTTATTAACAAGATTATGGTTCACCAAAGGAAAGGTGTGAGGATTGGTTTCATTACGATATAGGGGTTAACAGACATATACAAACACAGGTGACATATATAATCACCAAAGACCTACGGAACACCAAGAGAAGACTACACAACATTCTGTCATAACGTACATGGGAAAAGGATCCCAGGAAGAACAGACATATGTATATGTGTAAAAGAACCATATCTTGCACACCTACAACAAGCCAAACATTGTAATCAAACTTGCTGTAATAAAAAAATTAAAAATTAAATGAAAAACACGAACAAGAAGTAGTGAGACAAACTTGAGGGGCTTTCTCCTGGCACATTCCATTCTAAATTCCAATCTAGAAAATGAATTCCATTGAGGCTCTCTTGCCCTATTAACCAGATTTGGTAAAGGAGTACTGCTGCCACCTTGATGCCATTTCACACAACAGCAGCTTTTATCCCAGGGCTAATGATCAGTTGATATTCAAAATCGTTGCAGGCCTGTAAATGACACCTGCCCTGAAAACAAATCCTGGGGTCACATAGCGACCAAAAAATTCAAAGGGCGTCCGTACTTCAAAACCACCGTTTCAAAAGGCATATTTTACGTACATTAGTGTTCTGCTTCTTTTTCTTTCTTGCTCTTTTCTGTTAAAAAACGGGAATGGAAAAAGGCATCCCTCAGAATTGGCGAAAATAGTTGCAAACGAATCAAAGGACAAAGGATTAATCTCCAATATATATAAACAGCTCATGCAGCTTAATATTAAAAAAACAAACAACCCAATACAAAAATGGGCAGAAGATCTAAAGAGACGTTTCTTCAAAGAAGACACAGAGATGGCCAAGACGCACATGAAAAACTGCTCATCATCATTAATTATGAGAGAAATGCAAATCAAAACTACAATGAGGTATCACCTCACACCAGCTAGAATCGGCATCATCAGAAAATCTACAAACAACAAATTCTGGGGAGGGTGTGGACAAAAGGATCCCTCTTCCACTATTGGTGGGCATGTAAATTGATACAGTCACTATGGAGAACAGTATGGAGTTTCCTTAAAAAAACTAGAAAGAGAATTACCATATGATCCAGCAATCCCACTTCTGGGCATATACCCAGAGAAAACCATAAATGAAAAAGGCACATTCACCACTATGTTCATTGCAGCACTATTTACAATAGCCAGGTAATGGAAGCAACGTAAATGCCCACAGACAGAAGAATGGATAAAGATGTGGTACATATATAAATTGGAATATTACTCAGCCATAAAAAGAAATGAAACTGGGTCATTTGTAGAGACGTCGATGGATCTAGAGACTGTCATACAGAATGAAGTAAGTCAGAAAGAGAAAAACAAATATTGTGTATTAAGGCATATATGTGGAACCTAGAAAAATGGTACAGATGAACTGGTTTGCAGGGAAGAAAAGGAGACACAGAGGAAGAGAACAAACGTATGGACTCCAAGTGTGGGAAGCCATGGGATGGTGGTGGTGGGATGAGTTGGGAGATTGGGATTGACCTGTATACATGTATATGCTTAAAATACATAACTAATCGTAACCTGCTGTATAAAAAAATAAATAAAATTAAATTTCAAAATTTTAAAAAATAAAATTTAAAAAGAAAACAGAAAAACGTTCTTCCCTTCACACAGATGTATTTATATGAATGAATTATTTCCAGGCTTATATCTATAAATACATAAAAGAGGAATAAAATCTAACGAACCAGAAAAGAAAAAAAAAACCTGAACCCACCAGTTTTACAGAGGAAAACCCTATCAGGGCACTTGCTCCAGCGGTAAACAATTCTGCAATTGGTCAGAGGTGGGGAATCATCTCCCATACAGCCAGCAACCCACCCCACACGCAAGGAGCGTCCTCATTGCAAAGCTGGGGGACCGTGCCGAGGCATCTGGGAGTAAACGTGAGCTGAGCCCCAGGCCAGCTGAGGCGGAACTGTTCCCAACCTTCCCAGGTAAAACACCTGAATAGGTACAAGGGCTTGAAAGCCTAGAGGAAGGTCCGTGGAGCCACACAAGCGACAGCACGCAGGCCATCTTGGTGCCTGCAGGCCAGCAAGGATGGTCCTGGCCCCAGGCACTCTTCTGGAAGCTTTCCATTGCACTGCCTGAGATACCCCTCCTGTCCCGGCCCCCACTGCTTTTTGCCTTCCTCACCTCTGTCTTGAGAGAAATTCCAGCGGAAGGTATGGGTGACACATCCTCTTCTTTACAGGTGGCAACCTGGCAACTCCTGCAGAAAGTCCAGCAGAGCCCCACTCACACCGGGCCACCCACAAAGCCATGACCCCTCACTCCCTCCCACAAGCACAGCCCCGAGACTGCTGACGGGGCAGATAATATGGAGTCAGGCACAGCTTCAGGGGCTATTGCTGCCTGGAGCGCTGTTTATATTGACCTCAACCAGGCACACCTGGGGAGGGACGGCCGGCAGTTTCAGGCAGCCAGCTCAGCTAATTCTCAACCCTCCGGGAATCACGTTGTTGACAATGGACCTCGCTAAGGCAGAGTAAAAGCCAAGTGAAAAAAGGACACAACGCCATTTGCAGCACCGTAGATGAGGCTAAAGGTAATCACGTGACTTGTAGTAAGTCAGAAAGTGAAAGACACATATCGTATCATATCACTTATAGGTGTTACCTAAAAACGGATACCAGGGCAGATAATTCCATGGAGAAGGGCAATCACAGATTCATTAAACAAACTTATGGTTCTCCAATGGAAAGGTGTGAGGATTGGTTTCATTACGATATTGGGGTTAACAGACATATACAACCACAGGTGACATATATAATCACCAAAGACCTACGGAATACCAAGAGAAGACTACTCAACATTCTGTCATAACGTACATGTGAAAAGGATCCCAGGAAGAAAAGACATATGTATATGTGTAAAAGAACCACATCTTGCACACCGACAAGAAGCCAAACATTGTAATCCAACTTGCTGTAATAAAGGAAATATAAAATTAAATTAAAAACACGAACAAGAAGTAGTGAGACAAACTTGGGCTTTCTCCTGGCACATTCCATTCTAAATTCCAATCTAGAACACGACTTCCTTTGAGGCTCTGTTGCCATAGTAAACAGATTTGGTAAGGGAGAACTGCTGCCACCTTGAGGCCGTTTCACAGAACAGCAGCTTTTATCCCAGCGCTAATGATCAGTTGATATTCAAAATCACTGCAGGCCTGTAAATGACACCTGACCTGAAAACAAATCCTGGGGTCACATAGCGACCAAAAAATTCAAAGGACGTCCATATTTCAAAACGACCGTTTCAAAAGGCATACTTTACGCACATTAGTGTTCTGCTTCTTTTACTTTCTTTCTCTTTTTTGTTAAAAAAACGGGAATGGAAATAGGCATCCCTCAGAATGGGCGAAAATAGTTGCAAACGAATCAGTGGACAAAGGATTAATCTCCAATATATATAAACAGCTCATGGAGCTTAATATTAAAAAAAACAAACAACCCAATACAAAAATGGGCAGAAGATCTAAAGAGACGTTTCTTCAAAGAAGACACAGAGATGGCCAAGACGCACATGAAAAGCTGCTCATCATCATTAATTATGAGAGAAATGCAAATCAAAACTACAATGAGGTATCACCTCACACCAGCTAGAATCGGCATCATCAGAAAATCTACAAACAAGAAATTCTGGGGAGGGTGTGGACAAAAGGATCCCTCTTCCACTACTGGTGGACATGTAAATTGATACAGTCACTATGGAGAACAGTATGGAGTTTCCTTAAAAAAAACTAGAAATAGAATTACCATATGATCCAGCAATCCCACTTCTGGGCATATACCCAGAGAAAACCATAAATGAAAAAGGCACATTCACCACTAGGTTCATTGCAGCACTATTTACAATAGCCAGGTAATGGAAGCAACCTAAATGCCCACAGACAGACGAATGGATAAAGATGTGGTACATATATAAATTGGAATATTACTCAGCCATAAAAAGAAATGAAACTGGGTCATTTGTAGAGACGTCGATGGATCTAGAGACTGTCATACAGAATGAAGTAAGTCAGAAAGAGAAAAACAAATATTGTGTATTAAGGCATATACGTGGAACCTAGAAAAATGGTACAGATGAACTGGTTTGCAGGGAAGAAAAGGAGACACAGAGGAAGAGAACAAACGTATGGACTCCAAGTGTGGGAAGCCATGGGATGGTGGTGGTGGGATGAGTTGGGAGATTGGGATTGACCTGTATACATGTATATGCTTAAAATACATAACTAATAGTAAACTGCTGTATAAAAAAATAAATAAAATTAAATTTCAAAATTTTAAAAAATAAAATTTAAAAATAAAACAGAAAAACGTTCTTCCCTTCACACAGATGTATTTATATGAATGAATTATTTCCAGGCTTATATCTATAAATACATAAAAGAGGAATAAAATCTAAAGAACCATAAAAGAAAAAAAAAACCTGAACCCAACAGTTTTACAGAGGAAAACCCTATCAGGGCACTTGCTCCAGCGGTAAACAATTCTGAAATTGGTCAGAGGTGGGGAATCATCTCCCGTACAGCCAGCAACCCACCCCCCACGCTAGGAGCTTCTTCATTGCAAAGCTGGGGGACCGTGCCGAGGCATCTGGGAGTAAACGTGAGCTGAGCCCCAGGCCAGCTGCTGCTGAACTGTTCCTACCCTTACCAGGTAAAACACCTGAATAGGTACAAGGGCTTGAAAGCCTAGAGGAAGGGCCGTGGAGCCACACAAGCGACAGCACGCAGGCCATCTTCGTGCCTGCAGGCCAGCCAGGATGGTCCTGGACCCGGGCGCTCTTCTGGAAGCTTTCCATTGCACTGCCTGAGATACCCCTCCTGTCCCGGCCCCCACTGCTTTTTGCCTTCCTCACCTCTGTCCGTAGAGTAATTCAAGCGGAAGGTATTGGCGACACATCATCTTCTTTACAGGTGGCAGAATGGCAACTCCTGCAGAACGTCCAGTAGAGCCCCACTCACAACGGGCCACCCACAAAGCCATGGCCCCTCACTCACTCCCACGAGCACAGCCCCAAGACTGCTGATGGAGCAGAGAATATGGAGTCAGGCACAGCTTCAGGGGCTATTACTGCCTGGAGCACTGTTTATATTGACCTCAAACAGGCACACCTGGGGAGGGCCGGCCGGGAGGGTCAGGCTGCCCAGGTCAGCTAATCCTCAACCCTCAGGGAATCACATTGTTGAAAGTGGACCTCGCTAAGGCAGAATAGAAGCCAAGGAAAAAAAGGACACAATGCCATCTGCAGCACCATAGATGAGGCTAAAGGTAATCACGTGACTTGAAGTAAGTCAGAAAGTGCAAGACATTTATCATATCATATCACTTATAGGTGTTACCTAAAAATGGATACCAGGGCAGATATTTCCACGGAGAAGGGCAATCACAGATTTATTAACAAGATTATGGTTCACCAAAGGAAAGGTGTGAGGATTGGTTTCATTACGATATAGGGGTTAACAGACATATACAAACACAGGTGACATATATAATCACCAAAGACCTACGGAACACCAAGAGAAGACTACACAACATTCTGTCATAACGTACATGGGAAAAGGATCCCAGGAAGAACAGACATATGTATATGTGTAAAAGAACCATATCTTGCACACCTACAACAAGCCAAACATTGTAATCAAACTTGCTGTAATAAAAAAATTAAAAATTAAATGAAAAACACGAACAAGAAGTAGTGAGACAAACTTGAGGGGCTTTCTCCTGGCACATTCCATTCTAAATTCCAATCTAGAAAATGAATTCCATTGAGGCTCTCTTGCCCTATTAACCAGATTTGGTAAAGGAGTACTGCTGCCACCTTGATGCCATTTCACACAACAGCAGCTTTTATCCCAGGGCTAATGATCAGTTGATATTCAAAATCGTTGCAGGCCTGTAAATGACACCTGCCCTGAAAACAAATCCTGGGGTCACATAGCGACCAAAAAATTCAAAGGGCGTCCGTACTTCAAAACCACCGTTTCAAAAGGCATATTTTACGTACATTAGTGTTCTGCTTCTTTTTCTTTCTTGCTCTTTTCTGTTAAAAAAACGGGAATGGAAAAAGGCATCCCTCAGAATTGGAGAAAATAGTTGCAAACGAATCAATGGACAAAGGATTAATCTCCAATATATATAAACAGCTCATGCAGCTTAATATTAAAAAAACAAACAACCCAATACAAAAATGGGCAGAAGATCTAAAGAGACGTTTCTTCAAAGAAGACACAGAGATGGCCAAGACGCACATGAAAAGCTGCTCATCATCATTAATTATGAGAGAAATGCAAATCAAAACTACAATGAGGTATCACCTCACACCAGCTAGAATCGGCATCATCAGAAAATCTACAAACAACAAATTCTGGGGAGGGTGTGGACAAAAGGATCCCTCTTCCACTATTGGTGGGCATGTAAATTGATACAGTCACTATGGAGAACAGTATGGAGTTTCCTTAAAAAAACTAGAAAAAGAATTACCATATGATCCAGCAATCCCACTTCTGGGCATATACCCAGAGAAAACCATAAATGAAAAAGGCACATTCACCACTATGTTCATTGCAGCACTATTTACAATAGCCAGGTAATGGAAGCAACGTAAATGCCCACAGACAGAAGAATGGATAAAGATGTGGTACATATATAAATTGGAATATTACTCAGCCATAAAAAGAAATGAAACTGGGTCATTTGTAGAGACGTCGATGGATCTAGAGACTGTCATACAGAATGAAGTAAGTCAGAAAGAGAAAAACAAATATTGTGTATTAAGGCATATATGTGGAACCTAGAAAAATGGTACAGATGAACTGGTTTGCAGGGAAGAAAAGGAGACACAGAGGAAGAGAACAAACGTATGGACTCCAAGTGTGGGAAGCCATGGGATGGTGGTGGTGGGATGAGTTGGGAGATTGGGATTGACCTGTATACATGTATATGCTTAAAATACATAACTAATCGTAACCAGCTGTATAAAAAATAAATAAAATTAAATTTCAAAATTTTAAAAAATAAAATTTAAAAATAAAACAGAAAAACGTTCTTCCCTTCACACAGAGGTATATATATGAATGAATTATTTCCAGGCTTATATCTATAAATACATAAAAGAGGAATAAAATCTAACGAACCAGAAAAGAAAAAAAAAACCTAAACCCACCAGTTTTACAGAGGAAAACCCTATCAGGGCACTTGCTCCAGCGGTAAACAATTCTGAAATTGGTCAGAAGTGGGGAATCATCTCCCATACAGCCAGCAACCCACCCCACACGCAAGGAGCGTCCTCATTGCAAAGCTGGGGGACCGTGCCGAGGCATCTGGGAGTAAACGTGAGCTGAGCCCCAGGCCAGCTGCTGCTGAACTGTTCCCACCCTTCCCAGGTAAAACACCTGAATATGTACAAGAACTTGAAAGCCTAGAGGAAGGGCCGTGGAGCCACACCAGCAACAGCATGCATGCCAACTTGGTGCCTGCAGGCCAGCAAGGATGGTCCTGGCCCCGGGCACTCTTTTGGAATCTTTCCATTGCCCTGCCTGAGAAACCCCTACTGTCCCGGCCCCCACTGCTTTTTTCCTTCCTCACCTCTGTCCGTAGAGAAATTCCAGCGGAAGGTATTGGCGACACATCACCTTCTTTACAGGTGGCAGCATGGCAAATCCTGCAGAACGTCCAGTAGAGCCCCACTCACAACGTGCCACACACAAAGCCGTGGCCCCTCACTCCCTCCCACGAGCACAGCCAAAAGACTGCAGACGGGGCAGAAAATATGGAGTCAGGCACAGCTTCAGGGGCTATTACTGCCTGGAGCACTGTTTATATTGACCTCAAACAGGCACACCTGGGGAGGGCCGGCCGGCAGGGTCAGGCTGCCCCGGTCAGCTAATCCTCAACCCTCAGGGAATCACATTGTTGAAAATCGACCTGGCTAAGGCAGAATAGAAGCCAAGGAAAAAAAGGACACAATGCCATTTGCAGCACCGTAGATGAGGCTAAAGTAATCACGTGACTTGAAGTAAGTCAGAAAGTGCAAGTCATTTATCATATCGTATCACTTATAGGTGTTACCGAAAAATGGATACCAGGGCAGATATTTCCACGGAGAAGGGCAATCACAGATTCATTAAACAAGCTTATGGTTCACCAATGGAAAGGTGTGAGGATTGGTTTCATTACGATATAGGGGTTAACAGACATATACAAACACAGGTGACATATATAATCACCAAAGACCTACGGAATACCAAGAGAAGACTACACAACATTCTGTCATAACGTACATGGGAAAAGGATCCCAGGAAGAACAGACATATGTATATGTGTAAAAGAACCATATCTTGCACACCTACAACAAGCCAAACATTGTAATCAAACTTGCTGTAATAAAAAAAATTAAAAATTAAATTAAAAACACGAACTATAAGTAGTGAGACAAACTTGAGGGGCTTTCTCCTGGCACATTCCATTCTAAATTCCAATCTAGAAAACGACTTCCATTGATGCTCTCTTGCCCTAGTAACCAGATTTGGTAAAGGAGAACTGCTGCCACCTTGATGCCGTTTCACACAACAGCAGCTTTTATCCCAGCGCTAATGATCAGTTGATATTCAAAATCGTTGCAGGCCTGTAAATGACACCTGCCCTGAAAACAAATCCTGGGGTCACATAGCCACCAAAAAATTCAAAGGACGTCCGTATTTCAAAACCACCGTTTCAAAAGGCATATTTTACGTACATTAGTGTTCTGCTTCTTTTTCTTTCTTTCTCGTTTTTGTTAAAAAAACGGGAATGGAAAAAGGCATCCCTCAGAATGGGCGAAAATAGTTGCAAACGAATCAATGGACAAAGGATTAATCTCCAATATATATAAACAGCTCATGCAGCTTAATATTAAAAAAAACAAACAACCCAATACAAAAATGGGCAGAAGATCTAAAGAGACGTTTCTTCAAAGAAGACACAGAGATGGCCAAGACGCACATGAAAAGCTGCTCAACATCACTAATTATTAGAGAAATGCAAATCAAATCTACAATGAGGTATCACCTCACACCTGTTAGAATCGACATCATCAGAAAATCTACAAACAAGAAATTCTGGGGAGGGTGTGGACAAAAGGATCCCTCTTCCACTATTGGTGGGCATGTAAATTGATACAGTCACTATGGAGAAGAGTATGGAGTTTCCTTTAAAAAAAACTAGAAATAGAATTACCATATGATCCCGCAATCCCACTTCTGGGAATATACCCAGAGAAAACCATAGATCAAAAAGGCACATTCACCACAATGTTCATTGCATCACTATTTACAATAGCCAGGTAATGGAAGCAACCTAAATGCCCACAGACAGACGAATGGATAAAGATGTGGTACATATATAAAATGGAATATTACTCAGCCATAAAAAGGAATGAAACTGGGTCATTTGTAGAGACGTCGATGGATCTAGAGACTGTCATACAGAATGAAGTAAGTCAGAAAGAGAAAAACAAATATTGTATATTAAGGCATATATGTGGAACCTAGAAAAATGGTACAGATGAACTGGTTTGCAGGGAAGAAATAGAGACACAGAGGTAGAGAACAAACGTATGGACACCTAGTGTGGGAAGCCAAGGGGTGGTGGTGGTGGGATGAGTTGGGAGATTGGGATTGACCTGTATACATGTATATGCATAAAATACATAACTAATAATAACCTGCTGTATAAAAAAATAAATAAAATTAAATTTCACAATTTTAAAAAATAAAATTTAAAAATAAAACAGAAAAAAGTTCTTCCCTTCACACAGATGTATTTATATGAATGAATTATTTCCAGGCTTCTATCTATAAATACATAAAAGAGGAATAAAATGTAACGAACCATTAAAGAAAAAAAATCCTGAACCCACCAGTTTTACAGAGGAAAACCCTATCAGGGCACTTGCTCCAGCGGTAAACAATTCTGCAATTGGTCAGAGGTGGGGAATCATCTCCCATACAGCCAGCAACACACCCCACACGCAAGGAGCGTCCTCATTGCAAAGCTGGGGGACCGTGCCGAGGCATCTGGGAGTAAACGTGAGCTGAGCCCCAGGCCAGCTGAGGCTGAACTGTTCCCAACCTTCCCAGGTAAAACACCTGAATAGGTACAAGGGCTTGAAAGCCTAGAGGAAGGTCCGTGGAGCCACACAAGCGACAGCACGCAGGCCATCTTGGTGCCTGCAGGCCAGCAAGGATGGTCCTGGCCCCAGGCACTCTTCTGGAAGCTTTCCATTGCACTGCCTGAGATACCCCTCCTGTCCCGGCCCCCACTGCTTTTTGCCTTCCTCACCTCTGTCTTGAGAGAAATTCCAGCGGAAGGTATGGGTGACACATCCTCTTCTTTACAGGTGGCAACCTGGCAACTCCTGCAGAAAGTCCAGCAGAGCCCCACTCACACCGGGCCACCCACAAAGCCATGACCCCTCACTCCCTCCCACAAGCACAGCCCCGAGACTGCTGACGGGGCAGATAATATGGAGTCAGGCACAGCTTCAGGGGCTATTGCTGCCTGGAGCGCTGTTTATATTGACCTCAACCAGGCACACCTGGGGAGGGCCGGCCGGCAGTTTCAGGCAGCCAGCTCAGCTAATTCTCAACCCTCCGGGAATCACGTTGTTGACAATGGACCTCGCTAAGGCAGAGTAAAAGCCAAGTGAAAAAAGGACACAACGCCATTTGCAGCACCGTAGATGAGGCTAAAGGTAATCACGTGACTTGTAGTAAGTCAGAAAGTGAAAGACACATATCGTATCATATCACTTATAGGTGTTACCTAAAAACGGATACCAGGGCAGATAATTCCATGGAGAAGGGCAATCATAGATTCATTAAACAAACTTATGGTTCACCAATGGAAAGGTGTGAGGATTGGTTTCATTACGATATTGGGGTTAACAGACATATACAACCACAGGTGACATATATAATCACCAAAGACCTACGGAATACCAAGAGAAGACTACTCAACATTCTGTCATAACGTACATGTGAAAAGGATCCCAGGAAGAAAAGACATATGTATATGTGTAAAAGAACCACATCTTGCACACCGACAAGAAGCCAAACATTGTAATCCAACTTGCTGTAATAAAGGAAATATAAAATTAAATTAAAAACACGAACAAGAAGTAGTGAGACAAACTTGGGCTTTCTCCTGGCACATTCCATTCTAAATTCCAATCTAGAACACGACTTCCTTTGAGGCTCTGTTGCCATAGTAAACAGATTTGGTAAGGGAGAACTGCTGCCACCTTGAGGCCGTTTCACAGAACAGCAGCTTTTATCCCAGCGCTAATGATCAGTTGATATTCAGAATCACTGGAGGCCTGTAAATGACACCTGACCTGAAAACAAATCCTGGGGTCACATAGCGACCAAAAAATTCAAAGGACGTCCATATTTCAAAACGACCGTTTCAAAAGGCATACTTTACGCACATTAGTGTTCTGCTTCTTTTACTTTCTTTCTCTTTTTTGTTAAAAAAACGGGAATGGAAATAGGCATCCCTCAGAATGGGCGAAAATAGTTGCAAACGAATCAATGGACAAAGGATTAATCTCCAATATATATAAACAGCTCATGGAGCTTAATATTAAAAAAACAAACAACCCAATACAAAAATGGGCAGAAGATCTAAAGAGACGTTTCTTCAAAGAAGACACAGAGATGGCCAAGACGCACATGAAAAGCTGCTCATCATCATTAATTATGAGAGAAATGCAAATCAAAACTACAATGAGGTATCACCTCACACCAGCTAGAATCGGCATCATCAGAAAATCTACAAACAAGAAATTCTGGGGAGGGTGTGGACAAAAGGATCCCTCTTCCACTACTGGTGGACATGTAAATTGATACAGTCACTATGGAGAACAGTATGGAGTTTCCTTAAAAAAAACTAGAAATAGAATTACCATATGATCCAGCAATCCCACTTCTGGGCATATACCCAGAGAAAACCATAAATGAAAAAGGCACATTCACCAGTAGGTTCATTGCAGCACTATTTACAATAGCCAGGTAATGGAAGCAACCTAAATGCCCACAGACAGACGAATGGATAAAGATGTGGTACATATATAAATTGGAATATTACTCAGCCATAAAAAGAAATGAAACTGGGTCATTTGTAGAGACGTCGATGGATCTAGAGAGTGTCATAGAGAATGAAGTAAGTCAGAAAGAGAAAAACAAATATTGTGTATTAAGGCATATACGTGGAAACTAGAAAAATGGTACAGATGAACTGGTTTGCAGGGAAGAAAAGGAGACACAGAGGAAGAGAACAAACGTATGGACTCCAAGTGTGGGAAGCCATGGGATGGTGGTGGTGGGATGAGTTGGGAGATTGGGATTGACCTGTATACATGTATATGCTTAAAATAGATAACTAATCGTAAACTGCTGTATAAAAAAATAAATAAAATTAAATTTCAAAATTTTAAAAAATAAAATTTAAAAATAAAACAGAAAAACGTTCTTCCCTTCACACAGATGTATTTATATGAATGAATTATTTCCAGGCTTATATCTATAAATACATAAAAGAGGAATAAAATCTAAAGAACCATAAAAGAAAAAAAAAACCTGAACCCAACAGTTTTACAGAGGAAAACCCTATCAGGGCACTTGCTCCAGCGGTAAACAATTCTGAAATTGGTCAGAGGTGGGGAATCATCTCCCATACAGCCAGCAACCCACCCCACACGCAAGGAGCGTCCTCATTGCAAAGCTGGGGGACCGTGCCGAGGCATCTGGGAGTAAACGTGAGCTGAGCCCCAGGCCAGCTGCTGCTGAACTGTTCCCACCCATCCCAGGTAAAACACCTGAATATGTACAAGAGCTTGAAAGCCTAGAGGAAGGGCCGTGGAGCCACACGAGCAACAGCATGCATGACAACTTGGTGCCTGCAGGCCAGGAAGGATGGTCCTGGCCCCGGGCGCGGTTTTCGAAACTTTCCATTGCCCTGCCTGAGAAACCCCTCCTGTCCCGGCCCCCACTGCTTTTTTCCTTCTTTACCTCTGTCCGTAGAGAAATTCCAGCGGAAGGAATTGGCGACACATCATTTTCTTTAGAGGTGGCAGCATGGCAACTCCTGCAGAACGTTCAGTAGAGCCCCACTCACAACGGGCCACGCACAAAGCCATGGCCCCTCACTTCCTCCCACGAGCACAGCCCCAAGACTGCTGACGGGGCAGAGAAAATGGAGTTAGGCACAGCTTCAGGGGCTATTACTGCCTGGAGCACTGTTTATACTGACCTCAAACAGGCACACCTGGGGAGGGCCGGCCGGCAGGGTCAGGCTGCCCAGGTCAGCTAATCCTCAACCCTCAGGAATCACATTGTTGAAAATGGACCTCGCTCAGGCAGAATAGAAGCCAAGGAAAAAAGGACACAATGCCATTTGCAGCACCATAGATGAGGCTAAAGTTAATCACGTGACTTGAAGTAAGTCAGAAAGTGCAAGACATTTATCATATCATATCACTTATAGGTGTTACCTAAAAATGGATACCAGGGCAGATATTTCCACGGAGAAGGGCAATCACAGATTTATTAACAAGATTATGGTTCACCAAAGGAAAGGTGTGAGGATTGGTTTCATTACGATATAGGGGTTAACAGACATATACAAACACATGTGACATATAAAATCACCAAAGACCTACGGAATACCAAGAGAAGACTACACAACATTCTGTCATAACGAACATGGGAAAAGGATCCCAGGAAGAACAGACATATGTATATGTGTAAAAGAACCAGATCTTGCACACCTACAACAAGCCAAACATTGTAATCAAACTTGCTGTAATAAAAAAATTAAAAATTAAATGAAAAACACGAACAAGAAGTAGTGAGACAAACTTGAGGGGCTTTCTCCTGGCACATTCCATTCTAAATTCAAATCTAGAAAACGACTTCCATTGAGGCTCTCTTGCCCTAGTAACCAGCTTTGGTAAAGGAGTACTGCTGCCACCCTGATGCCGTTTCACACAACAGCAGCTTTTATCCCAGCGCTAATGATCAGTTGATATTCAAAATCGTTGCAGGCCTGTAAATGACACCTGCCCTGAAAACAAACCCTGGGGTCACATAGCGACCAAAAAATTCAAAGGACGTCCGTATTTCAAAACCACTGTTTCAAAAGGCATATTTTACGTATATTAGTGTTCTGCTTCTTTTTCTTTCTTTCTCTTTTTTGTTAAAAAAACGGGAATGGAAAAAGGCATCCCTCAGAATGGGCGAAAATAGTTGCAAACGAATCAATGGACAAAGGATTAATCTCCAATATATATAAACAGCTAATGCAGCTTAATATTAAAAAAAACAAACAACCCAATACAAAAATGGGCAGAAGATCTAAAGAGACGTTTCTTCAAAGAAGACACAAAGATGGCCAAGACGCACATGAAAAGCTCCTCAACATCACTAATTATTAGAGAAATGCAAATCAAAACTACAATGAGGTATCACCTCACACCTGTTAGAATCGGCATCATCAGAAAATCAACAAACAACAAATTCTGGGGAGGGTGTGGACAAAAGGATCCCTCTTCCACTATTGGTGGGCATGTAAATTGATACAGTCACTATGGAGAACAGTATGGAATTTCCTTTAAAAAAAACTAGAAAGAGAATTACCATATGATCCAGCAATCCCACTTCTGGGAATATACCCAGAGAAAACCACAGATCAAAAAGGCACATTCACCACAATGTTCATTGCACCACTATTTAAAATAGCCAGGTAATGGAAGCAACCTTAATGCCCACAGACAGACGAATGGATAAACATGTGGTACATATATAAAAAGGAATATTACTCAGCCATAAAAAGGAATGAAACTGGGTCATTTGTAGAGACGTCGATGGATCTAGAGACTGTCATACAGAATGAAGTAATTCAGAAAGAGAAAAACAAATATTGTATATTAAGGCATATATGTGGAACCTAGAAAAATAGTACAGATGAACTGGTTTGCAGGGAAGAAATAGAGACACAGAGGTAGAGAACAAACGTATGGACACCTAGTTTGGGAAGCCAAGGGATGGTGGTGGTGGGATGAGTTGGGAGATTGGGATTGACCTGTATACATGTATATGCATAAAATACATAACTCATAATAACCTGCTGTATAAAAAAAATAAATAAAATTAAATTTCAAAATTTTTAAAAATAAAATTTAAAAATAAAACAGAAAAAAGTTCTTCCCTTCACACAGATGTATTTATATGAATGAATTATTTCCAGGCTTATATCTATAAATACATAAAAGAGGAATAAAATCTAACGAACCATTAAAGAAAAAAAAAACCTGAACCCACCAGTTTTACAGAGGAAAACCCTATCAGGGCACTTGCTCCAGCGGTAAACAATTCTGCAATTGGTCAGAGGTGGGGAATCATCTCCCATACAGCCAGCAACCCACCCCACACGCAAGGAGCGTCCTCATTGCAAAGCTGGGGGACCGTGCCGAGGCATCTGGGAGTAAACGTGAGCTGAGCCCCAGGCCAGCTGCTGCTGAACTGTTCCCACCCTTCCCAGGTAAAACACCTGAATATGTACAAGAGCTTGAAAGCCTAGAGGAAGGGCCGTGGAGCCACACCAGCAACAGCATGCATGCCAACTTGGTGCCTGCAGGCCAGCAAGGATGGTCCTGGCCCCGGGCACTCTTTTGGAATCTTTCCATTGCCCTGCCTGTGAAACCCCTCCTGTCCCGGCCCCCACTGCTTTTTTCCTTCCTCACCTCTGTCCGTAGAGAAATTCCAGCGGAAGGTATTGGCGACACATCATCTTCTTTACAGGTGGCAGCATGGCAACTCCTGCAGAACGTCCAGTAGAGCCCCACTCACAACGGGCCACCCACAAAGCCGTGGCCCCTCACTCCCTCCCTCGAGCACAGCCAAAAGACTGCTGACGGGGCAGAGAATATGGAGTCAGGCACAGTTTCAGGGGCTATTACTGCCTGGAGCACTGTTTATATTGACCTCAAACAGGCACACGTGGGGAGGGCTGGCCGGCAGGGTCAGGCTGCCCAGGTCAGCTAATCCTCAACCCTCAGGGAATCACATTGTTGAAAATGGACCTGGCTAAGGCAGAATAGAAGCCAAGGAAAAAAAGGACACAATGCCATTTGCAGCACCGTAGATGAGGCTAAAGGTAATCACGTGACTTGAAGTAAGTCAGAAAGTGCAAGACATTTATCATATCATATCACTTATAGGTGTTACCTAAAAATGGATACCAGGGCAGATATTTCCACGGAGAAGGGCAATCACAGATTCATTAAACAAGCATATGGTTCACCAATGGAAAGGTGTGAGGATTGGTTTCATTACGATATAGGGGTTAACAGACATATACAAACACAGGTGACATATATAGTCACCAAAGACCTACGGAACACCAAGAGAAGACTACACAACATTGTCATAACGTACATGGGAAAAGGATCCCAGGAAGAACAGACATATGTATATGTGTAAAAGAACCATATCTTGCACACCTACAACAAGCAAACATTGTAATCAAACTTGCTGTAATAAAAAAAATTAAAAATTAAATTAAAAAGACGAACTAGAAGTAGTGAGACAAACTTGAGGGGCTTTCTCCTGGCACATTCCATTCTAAATTCCAATCTAGAAAACGACTTCCATTGATGCTCTCTTGCCCTAATAACCAGATTTGGTAAAGGAGAACTGCTGCCACCTTGATGCCGTTTCACACAACAGCAGCTTTTATCCCAGCGCTAAAGATCAGTTGATATTCAAAATCGTTGCAGGCCTGTAAATGACACCTGCCCTGAAAACAAATCCTGGGGTCACATAGCGACCAAAAAATTCAAAGGACGTCCATATTTCAAAACCACCGTTTCATAAGGCATATTTTACGTACATTAGTGTTCTGCTACTTTTTCTTTCTTTCTCTTTTTTGTTAAAAAAACGGGAATGGAAAAAGGCATGCCTCAGAATGGGCGAAAATAGTTGCAAACGAATCAATGGACAAAGGATTAATCTCCAATATATATAAACAGCTAATGCAGCTTAATATTAAAAAAAACAAAAAACCCAATACAAAAATGGGCAGAAGATCTAAAGAGACCTTTATTCAAAGAAGACACAGAGATGGCCAAGACGCACATGAAAAGCTGCTCAACATCACTAATTATTAGAGAAATGCAAATCAAAACTACAATGAGGTATCACCTCACACCTGTTAGAATCGGCATCATCAGAAAATCTCAAACAACAAATTCTGGGGAGGGTGTGGACAAAAGGATCCCTCTTCCACTATTGGTGGGAATGTAAATTGATACAGTCACTATGGAGAACTGTATGGAGTTTCCTTTAAAGAAAACTAGAAATAGAATTACCATATGATCCAGCAATCCCACTTCTGGGAATATACCCAGAGAAAACCATAGATCAAAAAGGAACATTCAACACAATGTTCATTGCAGCACTATTTACAATAGCCAGGTAATGGAAGCAACCTAAATGCCCACAGACAGACGAATGGATAAAGATGTGGTACATATATAAAATGGAATATTACTCAGCCATAAAAAGGAATGAAACTGGGTCATTTGTAGAGACGTCGATGGATCTAGAGACTGTCATACAGAATGAAGTAAGTCAGAAAGAGAAAACCAAATATTGTATATTAAGGCATATATGTGGAACCTAGAAAAATGGTACAGATGAACTGGTTTGCAGGGAAGAAAAGGAGACACAGAGGAAGAGAACAAACGTATGGACTCCAAGTGTGGGAAGCCATGGGATGGTGGTGGTGGGATGAGTTGGGAGATTGGGATTGACCTGTATACATGTATATGCATAAAATACATAACTAATAGTAACCTGCAGTATAAAAAAATAAATAAAATTAAATTTCAAAATTTTAAAAAATAAAATTTAAAAATAAAACAGAAAAAAGTTCTTCCCTTCACACAGATGTATTTATATGAATGAATTATTTCCAGGCTTATATCTATAAATACATAAAAGAGGAATAAAATCTAACGAACCAATAAAGAAAAAAAAAAAACCTGAACCCACCAGTTTTACAGACGAATACCCTATCAGGGCACTTGCTCCAGCGGTAAACAATTCTGAAATTGGTCAGAGGTGGGGAATCATCTCCCATACAGCCAGCAACCCACCCCACACGCAAGGAGCGTCCTCATTGCAAAGCTGGGGGACCGTGCCGAGGCATCTGGGAGTAAACGTGAGCTGAGCCCCAGGCCAGATTCTGCTGAACTGTTCCCACCCTTCCCAGGCAAAACACCTGAATAGGTACAAGGGCTTGAAAGCCTAGAGGAAGGGCCGTGGAGCCACACAAGCGACAGCACTCAGGCCATCTTGGTGCCTGCAGGCCAGCCAGGATGGTACTGGCCCCGGGCGCTCTTCTGGAAGCTTTCCATTGCACTGCCTGAGATACCCCTCCTGTCCCGGCCCCCACTGCTTTTTGCCTTCCTCACCTCTGTCCGGAGAGAAATTCCAGCGGAAGGTATGGGTGACACATCCTCTTTTTACAGGTGGCAGCCTGGCAACTCCTGCAGAAAGTCCAGCAGAGCCCCACTCACACCGGGCCACCCACAAAGCCGTGGCCCCTCACTACCTCCCACCAGCACAGCCCCGAGACTGCTGACGGGGCAGAGAATATGGAGTCAGGCACAGCTTCAGGGGCTATTGCTGCCTGGAGCGCTGTTTATATTGACCTCAACCAGGCACACATGGGGAGGTCCGGCCGGCAGTTTCAGGCTGCCAGGTCAGCTAATTCTCAACCCTCCGGGAATCACGTTGTTGACAATGGACCTCGCTAAGGCAGAGTAAAAGCCAAGTGAAAAAAGGACACAACACCATTTGCAGCACTGTAGATGAGGCTAAAGGTAATCACGTGACTTTTAGTAAGTCAGAAAGTGAAAGGCACATATCGTATCATATCACTTATAGGTGTTACCTAAAAACGGATACAAGGGCAGATATTTCCACGGAGAAGGGCAATCACAGATTCATTAAACAAACTTATGGTTCACCAATGGAAAGCTGTGAGGATTGGTTTCATTACGATATTGGGGTTAACAGACATATATAACCACAGGTGAAATATATAATCACCAAAGCCCTACGGAATACCAACAGAAGACTACTCAACATTCTGTCATTACGTACATGGGAAAAGGATTCCAGGAAGAACAGACATATGTATATGTGTAAAAGAACCACATCTTGCACACCTACAAGAAGCCAAACATTGTAATCCAACTTGCTGTAATAAAAGAAATACAAAATTAAATTAAAAACACGAACAAGAAGTAGTGAGACAAACTTGGGCTTTCTCCTGGCACATTCCATTCTAAATTCCAATCTAGAACACGACTTCCTTTGAGGCTCTGTTGCCATAGTAAACAGATTTGGTAAGGGAGAACTGCTGCCACCTTGAGGCCGTTTCACAGAACAGCAGCTTTTATCCCAGCGCTAATGATCAGTTGATATTCAGAATCACTGGAGGCCTGTAAATGACACCTGACCTGAAAACAAATCCTGGGGTCACATAGCCACCAAAAAATTCAAAGGACGTCCATATTTCAAAACGACCGTTTCAAAAGGCATACTTTACGCACATTAGTGTTCTGCTTCTTTTACTTTCTTTCTCTTTTTTGTTAAAAAAACGGGAATGGAAATAGGCATCCCTCAGAATGGGCGAAAATAGTTGCAAACGAATCAATGGACAAAGGATTAATTCCCAATATATATAAACAGCTCATGCAGCTTAATATTTAAATAACAAACAACCCAATACAAAAACGGGCAGAAGATCTAAACAGACGTTTCTTCAAAGAAGACACAGAGATGGCCAAGACGCACATGAAAAGCTGCTCATCATCATTAATTATGAGAGAAATTCAAATCAAATCTACAATGAGGTACCACCTCACACCAGCTAGAATCGGCATCATCAGAAAATCTACAAACAACAAATTCTGGGGAGGGTGTGGACAAAAGGATCCCTCTTCCACTATTGGTGGGCATGTAAATTCATACAGTCACTATGGAGAACAGTATAGAGTTTCCTTTAAAAAAAAACTAGATATAGAATTACCATATGATCAAGCAATCCCACTTCAGGGCATATACCCAGAGAAAACCATAAATGAAAAAGGCACATTCACCACTATGTTCATTGCAGCACTATTTACAATAGCCAGGTAATGGAAGCAAACTAAATGCCCACAGACAGACGAATGGATAAAGATGTGGTACATATATAAAATGGAATATTACTCAGCCATAAAAAGGTATGAAACTGGGTCATTTGTAGAGACGTCGATGGATCTAGAGACTGTCGTACAGAATGAAGTAAGTCAGAGAGAGAAAAACAAATACTGTATATTAAGGCAAATATGTGGAACCTAGAAAAATGGTACAGATGAACTGGTTTGCAGGGAAGAAATAGAGACACAGAGGTAGAGAACTAACGTATGGACACCTAGTGTGGGAAGCCACGGTGTGGTGGTGGTGGGATGAGTTGGGAGATTGGGATTGACCTGTATACATATATATGATTAAAATACATAACTAATAGTAACCTGCTGTATAAAGAAATAAATAAAATTAAATTTCAAAATTTTAAAAAATAAAATTTAAAAATAAAACAGAAAAAAGATCTTCCCTTCACACAGATGTATTTATATGAATGAATTATTTCCAGGCTTATATCTATAAATACATAAAAGAGGAATAAAATCTAACGAACCTTTAAAGAAAAAAAAAAACCTGAATCCACCAGTTTTACAGAGGAAAACCCTATCAGGGCACTTGCTCTAGCGGTAAACAATTCTGAAATTCGTCAGAGGTGGGGAATCATCTCCCATACAGCCAGCAACCCACCCCCCACGCAAGGAGCGTCCTCATTGCAAAGCTGGGGGACCGTGCCGAGGCATCTGGGAGTAAACGTGAGCTGAGCCCCAGGCCAGCTGCTGCTGAACTGTTCCCACCCTTCCCAGGTAAAACACCTGAATAGGTACAAGGGCTTGAAAGCCTAGAGGAAGGGCCGTGGAGCCACACAAGCGACAGCACGCAGGCCATCTTGGTGCCGGCAGGCCCGCCAGGATGGTCCTGGCCCCGGGCGCTCTTCTGGAAGCTTTCCATTGCACTGCCTGAGATACCCCTCCTGTCCCGGCCCCCACTGCTTTTTGCCTTCCTCACCTCTGTCCGGAGAGAAATTCCAGCGGAAGGTAATGGTGACACATCCTCTCCTTTACAGGTGGCAGCCTGGCAACTCGTGCAGAAAGTCCAGCAGAGCCCCACTCACACCGGGCCACCCACAAAGCGGTGGCACCTCACTCCCTCCCACCAGCACAGCCCCGAGACTGCTGATGGGGCAGGGAATATGGAGTCAGGCACAGCTTCAGGGGCTATTGCTGCCTGGAGCGCTGTTTATATTGACCTCAACCAGGCACACCTGGGGAGGGATGGCCGGCAGTTTCAGGCTGCCCAGGTCAGCTAATTCTCAACCCTCCGGGAATCACGTTTTTGACAATGGACCTCGCTAAGGCAGAGTAAAAGCCAAGTGAAAAAAGGACACAACGCCATTTGCAGCACCATAGATGAGGCTAAAGGTAATCACGTGACTTGTAGTAATTCAGAAAGTGAAAGACACATATCGTATCATATCACTTATAGGTGTTACCTAAAAACGGATACCAGGGCAGATATTTCCACGGAGAAGGGCAATCACAGATTCATTAAACAAACTTATGGTTCAACAATGGAAAGGTGTGAGGATTGGTTTCATTACGATATTGTGGTTAACAGACATATACAACCACAGGTGACATATATAATCACCAAAGACCTAGGGAATACCAAGAGAAGACTATTCAACATTCTGTCATAACGCACATGGGAAAAGGATTCCAGGAAGAACAGACATATGTATATGTGTAAAAGAACCACATCTTGCACACCTACAAGAAGCCAAACATTGTAATCCAACTTGCTGTAATAAAAGAAATACAAAATTAAATTAAAAACACGAAGAAGAAGTAGTGAGACAAACTTGGGCTTTCTCCTGGCACATTCCATTCTAAATTCCAATCTAGAAAAGGACTTCCCTTGAGGCTCTCTTGCCCTAGTAACCAGATTTGGTAAGGGAGAACTGATGCCACCTTGAGGCCTTTTTACACAACAGCAGCTTTTCTCCCAGCGCTAATGATCAGTTGATATTCAATATTATTGCAGGCCTGTAAATGACACCTGCCCTGAAAACAAATCCTGGGGTCACATAGCGACCAAAAAATTCAAAGGATGTCTATATTTCAAAACGACCGTTTCAAAAGGCATACTTTACGCACATTAGTGTTCTGCTTCTTTTACTTTCTTTCTCTTTTTTGTTTAAAAAATGGGAATGGAGAAAGTCATCCCTCAGAATGGGCGAAAATAGTTGCAAACAAATCAATGGACAAAGGATTAATCTCCAATATATATAAACAGCTCATGCAGCTTAATATTAAAAAAACAAACAACCCAATACAAAAATGGGCAGAAGATCTAAGGAGACGTTTCTTCAAAGAAGACACAGAGATGGCCAAGACGCACATGAAAAGCTGCTCATCATCATTAATTATGAGAGAAATGCAAATCAAAACTACAATGAGGTATCACCTCACACTAGCTAGAATCGGCATCATCAGAAAATCTACAAACAACTAATTCTGGGGAGGGTGTGGACAAAAGGATCCCTCTTCCATTATTGGTGGGCCTGTAAATTGATACACTCACTATGGAGAACAGTATGGAGATTCCTTATAAAAACTAGAAATAGAATTACCATATGATCCAGCAATCCAACTTCTGGGCATATACCCAGAGAAAACCATAAATGAAAAAGGCACATTCACCACTATATTCATTGCAGCACTATTTACAAAGGCCAGGTTACGGAAGCAACCTAAATGCCCACAGACAGAAGAATGGATAAAGATGTGGCACATATATAAATTGGATTATTACTCAGCCATAAAAAGAAATGAAACTGGGTCATTTGTAGAGACGTCGATGGATCTAGAGACTGTCATACAGAATGAAGTAAGTCAGAAAGAGAAAAACAAATATTGTATATTAAGGCATATATGTGGAACCTAGAAAAAAGGTACAGATGAACTGGTTTGCAGGGAAGAAAAGGAGACACAGAGGAAGAGAACAAACGTATTGACTCCCAGTGTGGGAAGCCATGGGATGGTGGTGGTGGGATGAGTTGGGAGATTGGGATTGACCTGTATACATGTATATGCTTAAAATACATAACTAATAGTAAACTGCTGTATAAAAATATAAATAAAATTAAATTTCAAAATTTTAAAAAATAAAATTTAAAAACAAAACAGAAAAACGTTCTTCCCTTCACAGAGATGTATTTATATGAATGAATTATTTCCATGCTTATATCTATAAATACATAAAAGAGGAATAAAATCTAACGAACCATAGAAGAAAAAAAAAACCTGAACCCACTAGTTTTACAGAGGAAAACACTATCAGGGCACTTGCTCCAGCGGTAAACAATTCTGAAATTGGTCAGAGGTGGGGAATCATCTCCCATACAGCCAGCATCCCACCGCCCACGCAAGGAGCGTCCTCATTGCAAAGCTGGGGCACCGTGCCGAGGCATCTGGGAGTAAAAGTGAGCTGAGCCCCAGGCCAGCTGCTGCTGAACTGTTCCCACCATTCCCAGGTAAAACACCTGAATATGTACAAGAGCTTGAAAGACTAGAGGAAGGGCAGTGGAGCAATACCAGCAACAGCATGCATGCCAACTTGGTGCCTGCAGGCCAGCAAGGATGGTCCTGGCCCCGGGCGGTCTTTTGGAATCTTTCCATTGCCCTGCCTGAGAAACCCCTCCTGTCCCGGCCCCCACTGCTTTTTTCCTTCCTCACCTCTGTCCGTAGAGAAATTCCAGCGGAATGTATTGGCGACACATCCTCTTCTTTACAGGTGGCAGTCTGGAAACTCCTGCAGAACGTCCAGTAGAGCCCCACTCACAACGGGCCACCCACAAAGCCGTGGCCCCTCACTCCCTCCCACGAGCACAGCCCCGAGACTGCTGACGGGGCAGAGAATATGGAGTCAGGCACAGCTTCAGGGGCTTTTACTGCCTTGAGCACTGTTTATATTGACCTCAACCAGGCACACCTGTGGAGGGCTGGCCGGCAGGGTCAGGCTGCACAGGTCAGCTAATCCTCAACCCTCAGGGAATCACATTGTTGAAAATGGACCTCGCTAAGGCAGAATTAAAGCCAAGGAAAAAAAGGACACAATGCCATTTGCAGCACCGTAGATGAGGCCAAAGGTAATCACGTGACTTGTAGTAAGTCAGAAAGTGCAAGACATTTATCATATCATATCAATTATAGGTGTTACCTAAAAATGGATACCAGGGCAGATATTTCCACGGAGAAGGGCAATCATACATTCATTAAACAAGCTTATGGTTCACCAATGGAAATGTGTGAGGATTGGTATCATTACGATATAGGGGTTAACAGACATATACAAACACAGGTGACGTATATAATCACCAAAGACCTACGGAATACCAAGAGAAGACTAAACAACATTCTGTCATAACGTACATGGGAAAAGGTTCCCAGGAAGAACAGACATATGTATATGAGTAAAAAAACCACGTCTTGCACACCTACAACATGCCAAACATTGTAATCAAACTTGCTGTAATAAAAAAATAAAAAAAAATTAAATTAAAAACACGATTAAGAAGTAGTGAGACAAACATGAGGGGCTTTCTCCTGGCACATTCCTTTCTAAATTCCAATCTAGAACAGGACTTCCATTGAGGCTCTGTTGCCCTAGTAACCAGATTTGGTAAGGGAGAAGTCCTGCCACCTTGAGGCCGTTTCACACAACAGCAGCTTTTATCCCAGCGCTTATGATCAGTTGATATTTAAAATCGTTGCAGGCCTGTAAATGACACCTGCCCTGAAAACAAATCCTGGGGTCACATAGCCACCAAAAAATTCAAAGGACGTCCATATTTCAAAACGACCGTTTCAAAAGGCATATTTTACATACATTAGTGTTCTGCTTCTTTTTCTTTCTTTCTCTTTTTTGTTAAAAAAACGGGAATGGAAAAAGGCATCCCTCAGAATGGGCGAAAATAGTTGCAAACGAATCAATGGACAAAGGATTAATCTCCTATATATATAAACAGCTAATGCAGCTTAATATTAAAAAAACACAAACAACCCAATACAAAAATGGGCAGAAGATCTAAAGTGACCTTTATTCAAAGAAGACACAGCGATGGCCAAGACGCACATGAAAAGCTGCTCAACATCACTAATTATTAGAGAAATGCAAATCAAAACTACAATGAGGTATCACCTCACACCTGTTAGAATCGGCATCATCAGAAAATCTACAAACAACAAATTCTAGGGAGGGTGTGGACAAAAGGATCCCTCTTCCACTATTGGAGGGAATGTAAATTGATACAGTCACTATGGAGAACAGTATAGAATTTCCTTTAAAAAAACTAGAAAAAGAATTACCATAGGATCCGGCAATCCCACTTCTGGGAATATACCCAGAGAAAACCATAGATCAAAAACGCACATTCACCACAATGATCATTGCAGCACTATTTACAATAGCCAGGTAATGGAAGCAACCTATATGCCCACAGAGACACGAGTGGATAAAGATGTGGTACACATATAAAATGGAATATTACTCAGCCATAAAAAGGAATGAAACTGGGTCATTTGTAGAGACGTCGATGTATCTAGGGACTGTCATACAGAATGAAGTAAGTCAGAAGGAGAAAAACAAATATTGTATATTAAGGCATATATGTGGAACCTAGAAAAATGTTACAGATGAACTGGTTTGCAGGGAAGAAATAGAGACACAGAGGTAGATAATAACCGTATGGACACCTAGTGTGGGAAGCCATGGTGTGGTGGGTGTGGGATGAGTTGGGAGATTGGGATTGACCTGTATACACGTATATGCATAAAATACATTACTAATAATAACCTGTTGTATAAATAAATAAATAAAATTAAAGTTGAAAATTTTAAAAAATAAAAATAAAAAATAAAACAGAAAAAAGTTCTGCCCTTCACACAGATGTATTTATATGAATGAATTATTTCCATGCTTATATCTATAAATACATAAAAGAGGAATAAAATCTAACGAACCATAAAAGAAAAAAAAAACCTGAACCCACCAGTTTTACAGAGGAAAACCCTATCAGGGCACTTGCTCCAGCAGTAAACAATTCTGAAATTGGTCAAAGGTCGGGAATCATCTCCCATACAGCCAGCATCCCACCGTCCACGCAAGGAGTGTCCTCATTGCAAAGCTGGGGGAACGTGCCGAGGCATCTATGAGTAAACGTGAGCTGAGCCCCAGGCCAGCTGCTGCTGGACTGTTCCCACCATTCCCAGGTAAAACACCTGAATATGTACAAGGGCTTGAAAGGCTAGAGGAAGGGCCGTGGAGCCACACCAGCGGCAGCACGCAGGCGAACTTGGTGCCTGCAGGCCAGCCAGGATGGTCCTGGCCCCGGGCACTCTTCTGTAAGCTTTCCATTGCCCTGCCTGAGATACCCCTCCTGTCCCGTCCCCCACTGCTTTTTTTCCTTCCTCATCTCTGTTCGGAGAGAAATTCCAGCGGAAGGTACGGGCGACACATCCGCTTCTTTAGAGGTGGCAGCCGGGCAAATCCTGCAGAAAGTCCAGCAGAGCCCCACTCACACCGGTTCACCCACAAAGCCGTGGCCCTTCACTCCCTCCCACAAGCACAGCCCCGAAACTGCTGACGGGGCAGAGAATATGGAGTCAGGCCCAGTTTCAGGGGTTATTGCTGCCTGGAGTACTGTTTATATTGACATCAACCAGGCACACCTTGTGAGGGCCGGCCGGCAGGGTCAGCCTGCCCAGGTCAGCTAATCCTCATCCCTCAGGGAATCACATTGTTGAAAATGGACCACACTAAGGCAGAATAGAAGCCAAGGAAAAAAAGCACACAATGTCATTTGCAGCACCGTAGATGAGGCTAAAGGTAATCACGTGACTTGTAGTAAGTCAGAAAGTGAAAGACACATATCGTATCATATCACTTATAGGTGTTACCTAAAAACGGATACCAGGGCAGATATTTCCATGGAGAAGGGCAATCACAGATTCATTAAACTTATGGTTCACCAATGGAAAGGTGTGAGGATTGGTTTCATTACGATATTGAGGTTAACAGACATATACAAACACAGGTGACATATATAATCACCAAAGACCTACGGAATACCAAGAGAAGACTACTCAACATTCTGCCATAAAGTACATGGGAAAAGGATCCCAGGAAGAAGAGACATATGTATATGTGTAAAAGAACCACATCTTGAACACCTACAACAAGCAACACATTGTAATCTACCTTGCTGTAATAAAATAAATAAAAAAATAAATTAAAAACATGAACAAGAAGTAGTGAGAGAAACTTGAGGGGCTTTCTCCTGCCATATTCCGTTCTAAAATCCAAACTAGAACACGACTTCCATTCAGGCTATGTTGCCCTAGTAACCAGATTGGGTAAGGGAGAACTGCTGCCACCTTGAGGCCGTTTCACACAACAGCAGCTTTTATCCCAGCGCTAATGATCAGTTGATATTCAAAATCATTGCAGGCCTGTAAATGACACCTGCCCTGAAAACAAATCCTTGGGTCACATAGCCACCAAAAAATACAAAGGACGTCCATATTTCAAAATAACTGTTTCAAAAGGCATATTGTAGGCACATTATCGTTCTGCTTCTTTTACTTTCTTTCTTCTTTTGTTAAAAAAACGGGAATGGAAAAAGGCATCCCTCAGAATGGGCGAAAATCGTTGCAAACGAATCAATGGACAAAGTTTTAATCTCCAATATATATAAACATCTCATGCAGATTAATATTAAAAAAAACAAAGAACCCAATACAAAAATGGGCAGAAGATCTAAAGAGACGTTTCTTCAAAGAAGACACAGAGATGGCCAAGACGCGCATGAAAAGCTGCTCAACATCACTAATTATTAGAGAAACGCAAATCAAAACTACAATGAGGTATTAGCTCACACCTGCTAGAATCGGCATCATCAGAAAATCTACGAACAACAAATTCTAGGGAGTGTGTGGACAAAAGGATCCCGCTTCCACTATCGGTGGGAATGTAAATTGATACAGACACTATGGAGAACAGTATGGAGTTTCCTTAAAAAATATAGAAATAGAATTACCATATGATCCAGCAATCCCACTTCTGGGCATATACCCAGGGAAAACCATAAATCAAAATGGCACATTCACCACAATGTTCATTGCAGCACTATTTACAATAGCCAGGTAATGGAAGAGACCTAAATGCCCACAGACAGACAAATGGATAAAGATGTGGTACATATATAAAATGGTATATTACTCAGCCATAAAAAGGAATGAAAGTGGGTCATTTGTAGAGACGTCGATGGATCAAGCGACTGTCATACAGAATGAAGTATGTCAGAAAGAGATAAACAAATATTGTATAATAAGGCATATATGTGGAACCTAGAAAAATGGTACTGATGAACTGGTTTGCAGGGAAGAAATAGAGAGACAGGGGTAGAGAACAAACGTATGGACACCAAGTGTAGGAAGCCATGGGGTGGTGGTGTAGGGATGAGTTGGGAGATTGGGATTGACTTGTATACGAGTATATGCATAAAATACATAACTAATAATAACCTGCTGTATAAAAAATAACTAAAATTACATTTCAAAATTTTAAAAAATATAATTTAAAAATTAAACCGAAAAAATTTCTTCCCTTCACTCAGATGTATTTATATGAATGAATTATTTCCATTCTTATATCTATAAATACATAAAAGATGAATAAAATCTAACGAACCATAAAAGAAAAAAAAAACCTGAACCCACCAGTTTTACAGAGGAAAACCCTATCAGGGCACTTGCTCTAGCGATAAACAATTCTGAAATTGGTCAGATGTGGGGAATCATCTCCCATACAGCCAGCAACCCACCCCCCACGCAAGGAGCGTCCTCATTGCAAAGCTGGGGGACCTTGCTGAGGCATCTGTCAGTATACGTGAGCTGAGCCCCAGGCCAGCTGCTGCTGAACTGTTCCCACCCTTCCCAGGTAAAACACCTGAATATGTACAAGGGCTTGAAAGCCTAGAGGAAGGGCCGTGGAGCCACACCAGCGACAGCACACAGGACAACTTGGTGCCTGCAGGCCAGTCAGTATGGTCCTGGCCCCGGGCGCTCTTCTGGAAGCTTTCCATTTCCCTGCATGAGATAGCCCTCCTGTCCCGGCCCCCACTGCTTTTTTCCTTCCTCACCTGTGTCCGGAGAGAAATTCCAGCGGAAGGTATGGGCGACACATCATCTGCTTTACAGCTGGCAGCTTGGCAAATCCTGCAGAAAGTCCAGCAGAGCCCCACTCACACCGGGCCACCCTCAAAGCCGTGGCCCCTCACTCCCTCCCACCAGCACAGCCCCAAGCCTGGTGACGGTGCAGAGAATATGGAGTCAGGCACAGCTTCAGGGGCTATTGCTGCCTGGAGCGCTGTTTATATTGACCTCAATCAGGCACATCTCGGGAGGGCTGGACGGCAGGCTCAGGCTGCCCAGGTGAGCTAATCCTCAACCCTCACGAATCACATTGTTGAAAGTAGACCTCACTAAGACAGAATAGACGCCAAGGAAAAAAAGGACACAATGCCATTTGCAGCACCGTAGATGAGTCTAGAGGTAATCACGTGACTTATAGTAAGTCAGAAAGTGAAAGACAGATATCGTATCATGCCACTCATAGGTGTTACCTAAAAACGGATACCAGGGCAGATATTTCCACAGAGAAGGGCAATCACAGATTCATTAAACAACTTATGGTTCACCAACGGAAAGGTGTGATGATTGGTTTCATTACGATATTGGTGTTAACAGACATATACAAACATAGGTGACATATACAATCACCAAAGACCTACGGAATACCAAGGGAAGACTACTCAACATTTTGCCATATCGTACATGGGAAAAGGATCCCAGGAAGGACAGACATATGTACATGTGTAAAAGAACCACTTCTTGCACATCTACAACATGGCAAACATTGTAATCAAACTTGCTGTAATAAAAAAAGAAAAAAATAAATTAAAAACACGAAGAAGAAGTAGTGAGTCAAACTTGAGGGGCTTTCTCCTGGCACATTCCATTCTAAATTCCAATCTAGAACACGACTTCAGTTGAGGCTCTGTTGCCCTAGTAACCAGATTTGGTAAGGGAGAACTGCTGCCACCTTGAGGCCGTTTCACACAACAGCAGCTTTTATCCCAGCGCTAAGGATCAGTTGATATTCAAAATCATTACTGGCCTGCAAATGACACCTGCCCTGAAAACAAATTCTGGGGTCACATAGTGACCAAAAAATTCAAAGGATGTCCATATTTCAAAACGACCGTTTCAAAAGGCATATTTTACGCACATTAGTGTTCTGCTTCTTTTCCTTTCTTTCTATTTTTTGTTTAAAAAACGGGAATTGAAAAAGGCATCCCTCAGAATGGGCGAAAATAGTTGCAAAAGAATCAAAGGACAAAGGTTTAATCTCGGGTCAGGGTACGTGCGGACACACGGGTCAGTGTCGGCGTACGGATTAGGATTAGGGTACGGCGGAGGATAAGGTGTAGGGCTGCCGGTGGGTTTCCGTTCAGGGCTAGGGTTCGGGTTAGGGAACGGCAAGATTTAGGGCAGAGGTGAGAGTACGGAGACGTGCCGGAGTCAGGGCACGTGCGGACGCATGGGTCAGTGTCAGCGTACGGATTAGGATTAGGGCATGTGTAAGGGTAAGGTGTAGGGCTGCCTGTGGGTTTCCCTTCCTGGCTAGGGTTCGGGTTAGGGAATGGCAAATTTTAGGGCACAGGTGAGGGTACGGTCACGTGCCGGGTTCAGGGCACGTGCGGACGCATGTGTCAATGTCGGCGTACCGATTAGTATTAGGGCATGACAGAGGGTATGGTTTAGGGCTGCCGGTGGGTTTCCGTTCGGGGCTAGGGCTCGGGTTAGGGAACGGAAAGCTTTAGGGCACAGGTGAGGGTACGGACACGTGGTGTGGTCAGGGCACGTGCGGATGCACGGGTCAGTGTCGGCATACGGATTAGGATTAGGGCACGGAGGAGCGTAAGGTGTAGGGCTTTCAGTGGCTTTCCGTGAGGAGCTAGAATTCAGTTTAGGGAACGGCAAGGTTTGGGCACAGGTGAGGGTACGGACACGTGCTGGGGTGCGGGCACATGTGGATGCACGGGTCAGTGTCGGCGAACGGATTAGGATTAGGGCACGGCGGAGGGTAAGGTGTAGGGCTGACGGTTGGTTTACGTTCCGGGCTACGCTACGGGTTAGAGAATGGCAAGGTTTAGGGCACAGATGAAGATACGTAACTGTGCCGGTGGCAGGGCACGAGCAGACACATGGGTCAGTGTCTGCGAACGGATTACGATTAGGGCACATTGGATGGTAAGGTGTAGGGCTGCCGGTGGGTTTCCGTTCCGGGCTAGGGTTCGGGTTATGGAACGGAAAGGTTTAGGGCACCGTTGAGGGTACAGACACGTGCGTGGGTCAGGGCACGTGCGGACGCACGGGTCAGTGTCGGCATGCGGTTTAGGATTCGGGCACGTCAGAGGGTAAAGTGTAGGGCTCCCGGTGGGTTTCTGTTCTGGTCTAGGGTTCGGTTTAGGGAACGGCAAGGCTTAGGGCACAGGTGAGGGCATGGACACGTGCTGGGGTCAGGGCAGGTGCGGACGCATGGGTCAGTGTCGGCGTACGGATTAGGATTAGGGCAGAGCGGAGGGTAAGGTGTAGCGCTGCCGGTGGATTTCTGTTCAGGGCTATGGTTCGGGTTATGGAACGGCAAGGATTAGGGCACAGGTGAGGGTACGGACACGTGCTGTGGTCAGGGCACGTGGGGACGCATGGGTCAGTGTCGGCGTACGTATTAGGATTAGGGCACGGCGGAGGGTAAGGTGTAGGGCTGCCGGTGGGTTTTTGTTCCAAGCTAGGGTTCGGGTTAGGGAACGGCAAGGTTTAGGGCACAGCTGAGGGTATGGACACATGCTGGGGTCAGGGCACGTGCGGACGCACGGGTCAGTGTCGGCGTACGGATTAGGATTAGGGCACGTCAGAGGGTAATATTTTGGGCTGCCAGTGGGTTTCCATTTCGGGCTAGGGTTCGGGTTAGGGAACAGCAAGGTTTAGGGCACAGGTGAGGGTACGGACACGTGCTGGGGTCAGGGCACGTGCAGACACACGGGACAGTGTTGGCGTACAGATTAGAATTAGGACATGGCAGAGGGTAAGGTGTAGGTCTGCTGGTGGGTTTCTGTTCCGCGCTAGGGTTCGGGTTAGGGAACGGCAAGGTTTAGGGCAGAGGTGAATGTACGGACACATGCCTGGGTCAGGTCACATGTGGTCGCACGGGTCAGTGTCGGCGTACGTATTAGGATTAGGGCACGGTGGAGGGTAAGGTGTAGGGCTGCAAGTGGGTTTCCGTTCAGTGTTAGGGATCGGGTTACGGAACCGCAAGGTTTAGGGAACAGGTGAGGGTACGGACACGTGCCGGGGTCAGGGCACGTGTGGAAGCATGGGTCAGTGTCGGCGTACGGATTAGGATTAGGGCACGGCGGAGGGTAAGGTGTAGGGCTGCCGGTGGTTTTCCGTTATGGGTTAGGGTTCGGGTTACGGAACAGCAAGGTTTAGGTCACAGGTGAGGGTACGGACACGTGCCGGGGTCAGGGCATGTGCGGACGTACAGGTCAGTGTCGGCGTATGGATTAGGATAAGGGCACGGCAGAGGGTAAGGTTTAGGGCTGGCAGTGGGTTTCCTTGCCGGTCTAGGGTGCGGCTTATGGAGCGGCAAGGGTTAGGGCACCGGTGAGGGTACAGACACGTGCTGGAGTCAGTGCACATGCAGACACATGGGTCAGTGTTGGCGTATGGGTTAGGATTAGGGCACGGTGGAGGCTAAGGTGTAGGGCTGCCGGTGGGTTTCCGTTCCGGGCTAGGGTTTGGGTTAGGGAACGGTAAGGTTTAGGGCACCTGTGCGGGTAGGGTCACGTGCCGGGGTCACGGCATGTGCGGACGCACGGGTCAGTGTCGGCATACGGATTAGGATTAGGGCACATCAGAGGGTAAAGTGTAGGGCTGCCGGTGGGTTACTGTTCCGGGCTAGGGTTCGGTTTAGGGAATGGCAAGGTTTAGGGCACAGGTGAGGGCACGGACACGTGCTGGGGTCAGGGCACGTAGGGACGCACGGGTCAGTGTTGGCGTACGTATTAGTATCAGGGCACGGCGGAGGGTAAGGTGTAGGGCTGCCGGTGGGTTTCTGTTCCGAGCTAGGGTTTGGGTTAGGGAACGGCAAGGTTTAGGGCACAGGTGAGGGTATGGACAGATGCTCAGGTCAGGGCACGTGCGGACGCACGGGTCAGTGTCGGCGTACGGATTAGGATTAGGGCACGGCGGATGTTAAGTTGTAGGGCTGCCAGTGTATTTCTGTTCGTGGCTCGCGTTCGGATAATGGAACGGCAAGGTTTAGGGCACAGCTGAGGGTACAGACACGTGCTGGGGTCAGGGCACGTAGGGACGCACGGGTCAGTGTCGGCGTACGTATTAGTATCAGGGCACGGCGGAGGGTAAGGTGTAGGGCTGCCGATGGGTTTCTGTTCCGAGCTAGGGTTTGGGTTAGGGAACGGCAAGGTTTAGGGCACAGGTGAGGGTATGGACACATGCTGGGGTGAGGGCACGTGCGGACGCACGGGTCAGTGTCAGCGTCCGGATTAGGATTAGGGCATGGTGGAGGGTAATATGTTGGGCTGCCAGTGGGTTTCCGTTCTGGGCTAGGGTTCGGGTTAGGGAACAGCAAGGTTTAGGGCACAGGTGAGGGTACGGACACGTGCCGGATTCAGGGCACGTGCGGACGCATGGTTCAGTGTCAGCATACAGATTAGGATTAGGGCACGGTGGAGGGTAACTTGTAGGGCTGCCGGTGGGTTTCCGTTCCGGGCTAGGTTTCGGGTTAGGGAACGGCAAGGTTTAGGGCACAGGTGAGGGTACGGATACATGCTGGTGGCAGGGCACGTGCGGATGCACGGGACAGTGTCGGCGTAAGGATTAGGATTAGGGCACGACGGATGGTAAGGTGTAGGGCTGCTGGTGGGTTTCTCTTCCGGTCTGGGGTTCGGGTTATGGAACGGCAAGGTTTAGGGCACCGGTGAGCATACGGACACGTGCCTGGTGCAGGGCACGTGCGGACACACGGGTCAGTGTCGGCGTACGGTTTAGTATTAATGTACTTCGGAGGGTAAAGTGTAGGGCTGACGGTGGGTTTCCGTTCCGGGCTAGGGTTCGGTTTAGGGAACGGCAAGGTTTAGGGCTCAGGTGAGGGTACTGACACGTGCTGGTTTCAGTGCATGTGAGGACGCATGAGTGAGTGTCAGCTTACGGATTAGGATTAGGACACGGTGGAGGGTAAGGAGTAGGGCTGCCGGTGGGTTTCCATTCTGGGCTAGGGTTCGGGTTAGGGAATGGCAAGATTTACGGCACAGGTGAGGGTATGGACACATGCTTGGGTCAGGGCACTTGCGGACGCATGGGTAAGTGTCGGCGTACGGATTAAGATTATGGCACGGCGGATGGTAACTTGTAGGGCTGCCGGTGGGATTCCGTTCCGGGCTAGGTTTCGGGTTAGGGAACGGCAAGGTTTAGGGCACAGGTGAGGGTACGGACACATGATGGTGTCAAGGCACGTGCGGACGCACGCGTCAGTGTCGGCATATGGATTAGGATTAGGGCACGGCAGAGGGTAAGGTGTAGGGCTGCTGGTGGTTTTCGGTTCAGGGCTTGGGTTAGGGTTAGGGAACGGCAAGGTTTAGGGCACAGGTGAGGGTACGGACACGTGCCAGTGTCGGGGCACGTGCAGACACCAGGGTCAGTGTCGGCGTAAGGATTATGATTAGGGCACGGCCGAGAGTAAATTTTAGGGCTGCCGTTGGGTTTCTATTTCGGGCTAGGGTTCGGGTTAGGGAATGGCAAAGTTTAGGGCACAGGTAAGGTTACGGACACATGCTGGTGTCAGGGCACGTGCGGACGCACGGGTCAGTGTCGGCGTATGGATTAGGATTAGGGCACGGCGGAGGGTAAGGTGTAGGGCTGCCAGTGGGTTTCCTTTTCGGTCTAGGGTTCAGGTTATGGAAAGGCAAGATTTTGGGCACCAGTTAGGGTACGGACACGAGCCGGTGTCATGGCACCTGCGGACGCACTGGTCAGTTTTGGCGTACGGATTAGGATTAGGGAACGTCGGAGGGTAAGGTGTAGGGCTGCCGGTGGGTTTCCGTTCCAGGCTAGGGTTCGGGTTACGGAACAGCAAGGTTTAGGTCACCGGTGAGGGTACGGACACGTGCAGGTGTTAGGGCACGTGCGGTCGCACGGGTCAGTGTCGCCGTACTGATTAGGATTAGGGCACAGTGGAGGGTAAGGTTTAGGGCTACCGGTGGGTTTCCATTCAGGGCTAGGGTTCGGGTTAGGGAACGGCAAGGTTTACGGCACAGGTGAGGGTATGGACACATGCTCAGGTCAGGGCACGTGGGGACGCATGGGTCAGTGTCGGCGTACGGATTAGGATTAGGGCACGGCGGATGTTAAGTTGTAGGGCTGCCAGTGTATTTCTGTTCGGGGCTCGGGTTCGGGTAATGGAACGGCAAGGTTTAGGGCACAGCTGAGGGTACAGACACGTGCTGGTTTCAGGGCACGTAGGGACGCACGGGTCAGTGTTGGCGTACGTATTAGTTTCAGGGCACGGCGGAGGGTAAGGTGTAGGGCTGCCGGTGGGTTTCTGTTCCGAGCTAGGGTTTGGGTTAGGGAACGGCAAGGTTTAGGGCACAGCTGAGGGTATGGACACATGCTGGGGTGAGGGCACGTGCGGACGCACGGGTCAGTGTCAGCGTCCGGATTAGGATTAGGGCATGGCGGAGGGTAATATGTTGGGCTGCCAGTGGGTTTCCGTTCTGGGCTAGGGTTCGGGTTAGGGAACAGCAAGGTTTAGGGCACAGGTGAGGGTACGGACACGTGCCGGATTCAGGGCACGTGCGGACGCATGGTTCAGTGTCGGCATACAGATTAGGATTAGGGCACGGTGGAGGGTAACTTGTAGGGCTGCCGGTGGCTTTCCGTTCCGGGCTAAGGTTCGGGTTAGGGAACGGCAAGGTTTAGGGCACAGGTGAGGGTACGGATACATGCTGGTGGCAGGGCACGTGCGGATGCACGGGACAGTGTTGGCGTAAGGATTAGGATTAGGGCACGACGGTTGGTAAGGTGTAGGGCTGCTTGTGGGTTTCTCTTCCGGGCTGGGGTTCGGGTTATAGAACGGCAAGGTTTAGGGCACCGGTGAGCATAAGGACATGTGCCTGGTCCATGGCACGTGCGGACACACGGGTCAGTGTCGGCGTACGGTTTAGTATTAATGTACTTCGGAGGGTAAAGTGTAGGGCTGACGGTGGGTTTCCGTTCCGGGATAGGGTTCGGTTTAGGGAACGGCAAGGCTTAGGGCTCAGGTGAGGGTACGGACACGTGCTGGTTTCTGTGCACGTGAGGACGCATGGGTGAGTGTCAGCTTACGGATTAGGATTAGGACACGGTGGAGGGTAAGGAGTAGGGCTGCCAGTGGGTTTCCATTCTGGGCTAGGGTTCGGGTTAGGGAACGGCAAGATTTACGGCACAGGTGAGGGTATGGACACATGCTTGGGTCAGGGCCCTTGCAGACGCATGGGTCAGTGTCGGCGTACGGATTAAGATTATGGCACGGCGGATGGTAACTTGTAGGGCTGCCGGTGGGATTCCGTTCCGGGCTAGGTTTCGGGTTAGGGAACGGCAAGGTTTAGGGCACAGGTGAGGGTACGGACACATGCTGGTGTCAAGGCACGTGCGGACGCACGCGTCAGTGTCAGCGTATGGATTAGGATTAGGGCACGGCAGAGGGTAAGGTGTAGGGCTGCTGGTGGTTTTCTGTTCAGGGGTTGGGTTAGGGTTAGGGAATGGCAAGGTTTAGGGCACAGGTGAGGGTACGGACACGTGCCAGTGTCGGGGCACGTGCAGACACCAGGGTCTGTGTCGGAGTAAGGATTATGATTAGGGCACGGCCGAGAGTATATTTTAGGGCTGCCGTTGAGTTTCTATTTCGGGCTAGGGTTCGGGTTAGGGAACGGCAAAGTTTAGGGCACAGGTGAGGTTACGGACACGTGCTGGTTTCAGGGCACGTGCGGACGCACGGTTCAGTGTCGGCGTATGGATTAGTATTAGGGCATGTCACAGGGTATGGTTTAGGGCTGCCGGTGGGTTTCCTTTCCGGTCTAGGGTTCAGGTTATGGAAAGGCAAGATTTTGGGCACCGGTTAGGGTACGGACACGAGCCGGTGTCATGGCACCTGCGGACGAACTGGTCAGTGTTGGCGTACGGATTAGTATTAGGGCATGTCACAGGGTATGGTGTATGGCTGCCGGTGGGTTTCCGTTCCAGGCTAGGGTTCGGGATAGGGAACGGCAAGGATTAGGGCACCGGTGAGGGTACGGACACGTGCTGGGTTCAGGTAATGTGCGGACACACGGGTCAGTGTAGGCGTACGGATTAGAATTAGGGCACGGTGGAGGGTATGGTTTAGGGCTGCCAGTGGGTTTCCTTTCCTGGCTAGGGTTCGGGTTAGGGAATGGCAAGGTTTAGGGCACCGGTGAGGGTACGGACATGTGCTGTGGTCAGGGCACGTGCGGACGAAAGTGTCAGTGTCGGCGTACGGATTAGAAATAGGGCATGGCCGAGGGTAAGGTATAGGGCTGCCGGTGGTTTTCTGTTAAGGGCTAGGGTTCGGGTTAGGGAACGGCAAGGTTCAGGGGACAGGTGAGTGTATGGACACGTGCTTGCTTCAGGGCACGTGCGGACGCACGGTTCAGTGTTGGCATACGGATTAGGATTAGGGAACGTCGGAGGGTAAGGTGTAGGGCTGCCGGTTGGTTTCCGTTCCGGGTTAGGGTTCGGGTTACGGAACAGCAAGGTTTAGGTCACCGGTGAGGGTACGGACACGTGCAGGGTTTAGGACACGTGCGGTCGCACGGGTCAGTGTCGCCGTACTGATTAGGATTAGTGCACAGCGGAGGGTAAGGTGTAGGGCTACCGGTGGGTTTCCATTCAGGGCTAGGGTTCGGTTAGGGAACGGCAAGGTTTACGGCACAGGTGTGTGTACGGACACATGCTCAGGTCAGGGGACGTGCGGACGCACGGGTCAGTGTCGGCGTACGGATTAGGATTAGGGCACGGCGGATGTTAAGTTGTAGGGCTGCCGGTGCATTTCTGCTCGGGGCTCGGGTTCGGGTAATGGAACGGCATGGTTTAGGGCACAGCTGAGGGTACAGACACGTGCTGGGGTCAGGGCACGTAGGGACGCACGGGTCAGTGTCGGCGTACGTATTAGTATCAGGGCACGGCGGAGGGTAAGGTGTAGGGCTGCCGGTGGGTTTCTGTTCCGAGCTAGGGTTTGGGTTAGGGAACGGCAAGGTTTAGGGCACAGCTGAGGGTATGGACACATGCTGGGGTCAGGGCACGTGCGGACGCACGGGTCAGTGTCAGCGTCCGGATTAGGATTAGGGCATGGCGGAGGGTAATATGTTGGGCTGCCAGTGGGTTTCCGTTCTGGGCTAGGGTTCGGGTTAGGGAACAGCAAGGTTTAGGGCACAGGTGAGGGTACGGACACGTGCCGGATTCAGGGCACGTGCGGACGCATGGTTCAGTGTCGGCATACAGATTAGGATTAGGGCACGGTGGAGGGTAACTTGTAGGGCTGCCGGTGGCTTTCCGTTCCGGGCTAGGGTTCGGGATAGGGAACGGCAAGGTTTAGGGCACAGGTGAGGGTACGGATACATGCTGGTGGCAGGGCACGTGCGGATGCACGGGACAGTGTCGGCGTAAGGATTAGTATTAGGGCACGACGGATGGTAAGGTGTAGGGCTGCTGGTGGGTTTCTCTTCCGGGCTGGGGTTCGGGTTTTGGAAGGGCAAGGTTTAGGGCACCGGTGAGCATAAGGACACGTGCCTGGTGCAGGGCACGTGCGGACACACGGGTCAGTGTCGGCGTACGTATTAGTATCAGGGCACGGCGGAGGGTAAGGTGTAGGGCTGCCGGTGGGTTTCTGTTCCGAGCTAGGGTTTGGGTTAGGGAACGGCAAGGTTTAGGGCACAGCTGAGGGTATGGACACATGCTGGGGTCAGGGCACGTGCGGACGCACGGGTCAGTGTCAGCGTCCGGATTAGGATTAGGGCATGGCGGAGGGTAATATGTTGGGCTGCCGGTGGGTTTCCATTCTGGGCTAGGGTTCAGGTTAGGGAACAGCAAGTTTTAGGGCACAGGTGAGGGTCCGGACACGTGCCGGATTCAGGGCACGTGCGGACACACAAGTCAGTGTTGTCGTACAGATTATGATTAGGATTAGGACACGGCAGAGGGTAAGGTGTAGGTCTCCATGTGTGTTTCCGTTCCAGGCTAGGGTTCGGGTTAGGGAACGGCAAGGTTTAGGGCACAGGTGAGGGTACGGACACGTGCCTGTATCAGGTCACGTGCGGACGCATGGTTCAGTGTCGGCGTACAGATTAGGATTAGGGCACGGTGGAGGGTAACTTGTAGGGCTGCCGGTGGCTTTCCGTTGCGGGCTAGGGTTCGGGATAGGGAACGGCAAGGTTTAGGGCACAGGTGAGGGTACGGATACATGCTGGTGGCAGGGCACGTGCGGATGCACGGGACAGTGTCGGCGTAAGGATTAGTATTAGGGCACGACGGATGGTAAGGTGTAGGGCTGCTGGTGGGTTTCTCTTCCGGGCTGGGGTTCGGGTTTTGGAAGGGCAAGGTTTAGGGCACCGGTGAGCATAAGGACACGTGCCTGGTGCAGGGCACGTGCGGACACACGGGTCAGTGTCGGCGTACGGTTTAGTATTAATGTACTTCAGAGGGTAAAGTGTAGGGCTGGCGGTGGGTTTCCGTTCCGGGCTAGGGTTCGGTTTAGAGAACGGTAAGGTTTAGGGCTCAGGTGAGGGTACGGACACGTGCTGGGTTCAGTGCACGTGAGGACGCATGGGTGAGTGTCAGCTTACGGATTAGGATTAGTACACGGTGGAGGATAAGGAGTAGGGCTGCCAGTGGGTTTCCATTCTGGGCTAGGGTTCAGGTTTGGGAACGGCAAGATTTACAGCACAGGTGAGGGTATGGACACATGCTTGGGTCAGGGCACTTGCGGACGCATGGGTCAGTGTCGGCGTACGGATTAAGATTATGGCACGGCGGATGGTAACTTGTAGGGCTGCCGGTGGGATTCCGTTCCGGGCTAGGTTTCGGGTTAGGGAACGGCAAGGTTTAGGGCACAGGTGAGGGTACGGACACATGCTGGTGTCAAGGCACGTGCGGACGCATGCGTCAGTGTCAGCGTATGGATTAGGATTAGGGCACGGCAGAGGGTAAGGTGTAGGGCAGCTGGTGGTTTTCGGTTCAGGGCTTGGGTTAGGGTTAGGGAACGGCAAGGTTTAGGGCACAGGTGAGGGTACGGACACGTGCCAGTGTCGGGGCACGTGCAGACACCAGGGTCAGTGTCGGCGTATGGATTAGGATTAGGGCACGGCGGAGGGTAAGGTGTAGGGCTGCCAGTGGGTTTCCTTTCCGGTCTAGGGTTCAGGTTGTGGAACGGCAAGATTTTGGGCACCGGTTAGGGTACAGACACGAGCCGGTGTCATGGCACGTGAGGACGAACTGGTCAGTGTTGGCGTACGGATTAGTATTAGGGCATGTCACCGGGTATGGTATAGGGCTGCCCTTGGGTTTCCGTTCCAGGCTAGGGTTCGGGATAGGGAATGGCAAGGATTAGGGCACCGGTGAGGGTACGGACACGTGCTGGGGTCAGGGCACGTGCGGACACATGTGTTAGTGTAGGCGTACAGATTAGAATTAGGGCACGGTGGAGGGTAAGGTTTAGGGCTGCCAGTGGGTTTCCTTTCCTGGCTAGGGTTCGGGTTAGGGAATGGCAAGGATTAGGGCACCGGTGAGGGTACGGACATGTGCTGTGGTCAGGGCACGTGCGGACGAACGTGTCAGTGTCAGCGTACGGATCAGAAATAGGGCATGGCCGAGGGTAAGGTATAGGGCTGCCGGTGGTTTTCCGTTAAGGGCTGGGGTTCGGGTTAGGGAACGGCAAGTTTTAGGGGAGAGGTGAGTGTACGGACACGTGCTGGCGTCAGGGCACGTGTGGACGCACGGTCCAGTGTTGGCGTATGGATTAGGATTAGGGCACGGCGGAGCGTAAGGTGTAGGGATGCCAGTGGGTTTCCTTTCCGGTCTAGGGTTCAGGTTATGGAACGGCAAGATTTTGGGCACTGGTTAGGGTACGGACACGAGCCGGTGTCATGGCACCTGCGGACGAACTGGTCAGTTTTGGCGTACGGATTAGTATTAGGGCATGTCACAGGGTATGGTGTAGGGCTGCCGGTGGGTTTCCGTTCCAGGCTAGGGTTCGGGATAGGGAACGTCAAGGGTTAGGGCACCGGTGAGGGTACGGACACGTGCTGGGTTCAGGGCATGTGCGGACACACGGGTCAGTGTAGGCGTACGGATTAGAATTAGGGCACGGTGGAGGGTAAGGTTTAGGGCTGCCAGTGGGTTTCCTTTCCTGGCTAGGGTTCGGGTTAGGGAATGGCAAGGTTTAGGGCACCGGTGAGGGTACGGACATGTGCTGTGGTCAGGGCACGTCCGGACGAAAGTGTCAGTGTCGGCGTACGGATTAGAAATAGGGCATGGCCGAGGGTAAGGTATAGGGCTGCCGGTGGTTTTCCGTTAAGGGCTAGGGTTCGGGTTAGGGAACGGCAAGGTTTAGGGGACAGGTGAGTGTACGGACACGTGCTGGCGTCAGGGCATGTGCGGACGCACGGTTCAGTGTTGGCATACGGATTACGATTAGGGAACGTCGGAGGGTAAGGTGTAGGGCTGCCGGTGGGTTTCCGTTCCTTGTTAGGGTTCGGGTTACGGAACAGCAAGGTTTAGGTCACCGGTGAGGGTACGGACACGTGCAGGGGTTAGGGCACGTGCGGTCGCACGGGTCAGTGTCGCCGTACTGATTAGGATTAGGGCACAGCGGAGGGTACGGTGTAGGGCTACCGGTGGGTTTCCATTCAGGGCTAGGGTTCCGGTTAGGGAACGGCAAGGTTTACGGCACAGGTGAGGGTATGGACACATGCTCAGGTCAGGGGACGTGCGGACGCATGGGTCAGTGTTGGCGTACGGATTAGGATTAGGGCACGGCGGATGTTAAGTTGTAGGGCTGCCGGTGTATTTCTGTTCGTGGCTCGGGTTCGGATAATGGAACGGCAAGGTTTAGGGCACAGCTGAGGGTACAGACACGTGCTGGGGTCAGGGCACGTAGGGACGCACGGGTCAGTGTCGGCGTACGTATTAGTATCAGGGCACGGCGGAGGGTAAGGTGTAGGGCTGCCGGTGGGTTTCTGTTCCGAGCTAGGGTTTGGGTTAGGGAACGGCAAGATTTAGGGCAGAGCTGAGTGTATGGACACATGCTGGGGTCAGGGCACGTGCGGACGCATGGGTCAGTGTCAGCGTCCGGATTAGGATTAGGGCATGGCGGAGGGTAATATGTTGGGCTGCCGGTGGGTTTCCATTCTGGGCTAGGGTTCGGGTTAGGGAACAGCAAGGTTTAGGGCACAGGTGAGGGTCCGGACACGTGCCGGATTCAGGGCACGTGCGGACACACAAGTCAGTGTTGTCGTACAGATTATGATTAGGATTAGGACACGGCAGAGGGTAAGGTGTAGGTCTCCATGTGTGTTTCCGTTCCGGGCTAGGGTTCGGGTTAGGGAACGGCAAGGTTTAGGGCACAGGTGAGGGTACGGACTCGCGCCTGTATCAGGTCACGTGCGGACGCATGGTTCAGTGTCGGCGTACAGATTAGGATTAGGGCACGGTGGAGGGTAACTTGTAGGGCTGCCGGTGGCTTTCCGTTCCGGGCTAGGGTTCGGGTTAAGGAACGGCAATGTTTAGGGCACAGGTGAGGGTACGGATACATGCTGGTGTCAGGGCACGTGCGGATGCACGGGACAGTGTCGGCGTAAGGATTAGGATTAGGGCACGACGATGGTAAGGTGTAGGGCTGCTGGTGGGTTTCTCTTCCGGGCTGGGGTTCGGGTTATGGAACGGCAAGGTTTAGGGTACCGGTGAGCATACGGACACGTGCCTGGTGCAGGGCACGTGCGGACACACGGGTCAGTGTCGGAGTACGGTTTAGTATTAATGTACTTCGGAGGGTAAAGTGTAGGGCTGACGGTGGGTTTCCGTTCCAGGCTAGGGTTCGGTTTAGGGAACGGCAAGGTTTAGGGCTCAGGTGAGGGTACGGACACGTGCTGGGTTCAGTGCACGTGAGGACGCATGGGTGAGTGTCAGCTTATGGATTAGGATTAGGACACGGTGGAGGATAAGGTGTAGGGCTGCCAGTGGGTTTCCATTCTGGGCTAGGGTTCGGGTTAGGGAACGGCAAGATTTACGGCACAGGTGAGGGTATGGACACATGCTTGTGTCAGGGCACTTGCGGACGCATGGGTCAGTGTCAGCGTACGGATTACGATTATGGCACGGGGGATGGTAACTTGTAGGGCTCCCGGTGGGATTCCGTTCCGGGGTAGGTTTCGGGTTAGGGAACGGCAAGGTTTAGGGCACAGGTGAGGGTACGGACACGTGGTGGTGTCAGGGCACGTGCGGACGCACGCGTCAGAGTCAGCGAATGGATGAGGATTAGGGCACGGCGGAGGGTAAGGTGTAGGGCTCCTGGTGGTTTTCGGTTCAGGGCTTGGGTTAGGGTTATGGAACGGCAAGGTTTAGGGCACAGGTGAGGGTACGGACACGTGCCAGTGTCGGGGCACGTGCAGACACCAGGGTCAATGTCGGCGTAAGGATTATGATTAGGGCACGGCCGAGAGTAAATTTTAGGGCTGCCGTTGGGTTTCTATTTTGGGCTAGGGTTCGGGTTAGGAAACGGCAAAGTTTAGGGCACAGGTGAGTTTAAGGACACGTGCTGGTGTCAGGGCACGTGCGGACGCACGGGTCAGTGTTCGCGTATGGATTATGATTAGGGCACAGCGGAGAGTAAGGTGTAGTGCTGCCAGTGGGTTTCCTTTCCTGTCTAGGGTTCAGGTTATCGAATGGCAAGATTTTGGGCACCGGTTAGGGTACGGACACGAGCCGGTGTCATGGCACGTGCGGACGAACTGGTCAGTGTTGGCGTACGGATTAGTATTAGGCATGTCACAGGGCATGGTGTAGGGCTGCCGGTGGGTTTCCCTTCCAGGCTCGGGTTCGGGATAGGGAACGGCAAGTATTAGGGCACCGGTGCGGGTACGGACACGTGCTGGGGTCAGGGCACGTGAGGACACACGGGTCAGTGGCGGCGTACGGATTAGAATTAGGGCACGGTGGAGGGTAAGGTTTAGGGCTGCCAGTGGGTTTCCTTTCCTGGCTATGGTTCGGGTTAGGGAATGATAAGCTTTAGGGCACTGGTGAGGGTACGGACATGTGCTGTGGTCAGGGCACGTGCGGACAAATGTGTCAGTGTCGGCGTACGGATTAGAATTAGGGCATGGCCGAGGGTAAAGTATAGGCCTCCTGTGGTTTTCCGTTAAGGGCTTGGGTTCGGGTTAGGGAACGGCAAGGTTTAGGGGACAGGTGAGTGTACGGACACGTGCTGGTGTCAGGGTACATGCGGACGCACCGTTCAGTGTTGGCGTATGGATTAGGATTAGGGCACGGCCAAGGGTATGGTGTAAGGTTGCCGGTGGTTTTCCGTTCCGGGCTAGGCTTCGGGTTATGCTGCAGCAAGGTTCAGGGCACAGGTCAGGGTATGGACAAGTGCTGGGGTCAGGGCACGTGCGGACGCATGGGTAAGTGTTCGCGTAAGGATTGGTATTAGGGCACAGCGGAGGGTAAGGTGTAGGGCTGCCGGTGGGTTTCCATTCCTGGCTAGCGTTCGGTTTAGGGAACAGCAAGTATTAGGGCACATGTGAGGGTATGGACATCTGCTGGGTCACGGCACGTGCGGTCGCAGTTGTCAGTGTCGGCGTACCGATAAGGATTAGGGTATGGCGGAGGGTAAGGTGTAGGGCTGCCGGTGGGTTTCCATTCCGGGCTAGGTTTCGGGTTAGGAAGCGGCAAGGTTTAGGACACAGGTGAGGGTACAGAAACGTGCTGGGGTCTGGGCACGTGCGGACCCAAGGGCCAGTGTCAGCATAAGGATTAGGATTAGGGCCTGGACGCACGGGTCAATGTCAGTGTTCGGATTAGGATTAGGGCACGGCGGAGGGTAACTTGTAGGGCTGCCGGTGAGTTTCTGTTCCGGGCTAGGGTTCGTGTTAGGGAACGGCAAGGATTAGGGCACAGGTGAGGGTACGGACACGTGCTGGTGTCCGGGCACGTGCGGACGCACGGGTCAGTGTCGGCGTATGGATTAGGATTAGGGCATAGCGGAGGGTAAGTTGTAGTGCTGCCGGTGGGTTTCCGTTCCGGGCTAGGGTTCGGGTTAGGGAATGGCAAGGTTTAGGGCACAGGTGAGGGTATGGACACGTGCTTGGATCAGGGCTCTTGCGGACGCATGGGAGAGTGTGGGCGTATGGATTAGGATTAGGGCACGGCGGAGGGTAACTTGTAGGGCTGCCGGTGGGTTTCTGTTCCGGGCTAGGGTTCGGGTTAGGGAACGACAAGGTTTAGGGCAGAGGTGAGGGTACGGACACGTGCTGGTGTCAGGGCACGTGCGTACGCATGGGAAAGTGTCAGCGTATGGATTACGTTTAGGTCATGTTGTAGGGTAAGGTGTAGGTCTACAGTGGGTTTTTGGTTCCAGGCTAGGGTTAGGGTTAGGGAATGGCAAGGTTTAGGGCACAGGTGAGTGTACGGACATGTGCTGGTTTCAGGGCACGTGCGGACGCACGGGTCAGTGTCGGCGCACAGGTTAGGATTAGTGCACGGTTTAGTGTAAGGTGTAGGGCTGCCGGTGGCTTTCCATTCCGGCCTAGGGTTCGGGTTAGGGAACGGCAAGGTTTAGGGCACAGGTGAGTGTTCGGACATGTGCTGGCGTCAGCACACGTGTGCACGCACCGATCAGTGTCAGAGTACGGATTACGATTAGGGCACGGCGGAGGGTAACTTGTAGGGCTGCCGGTGAGTTTCTGTTCCGGGCTAGGGTTCGGGTTAGGGAACGGCAAGGATTAGGGCACAGGTGAGGGTACGGACACGTGCTGGTGTCCGGGCACGTGCGGACGCACGGGTCAGTGTCGGCGTATGGATTAGGATTAGGGCATAGCGGAGGGTAAGGTGTAGGGCTGCCGGTGGTTTTCCGTTCCGGGCTAGGGCTCTGGTTAGGGAATGGCAAGGATTAGGGCACAGGTGAGTGTATGGACACATGCTTGGGTCAGGGCACTTGCGGACGCATGGGACAGTGTGGGCGTATGGATTAGGATTAGGGCACGGCGGAGGGTAAATTGTAGGGCTGCCGGTGGGTTTCTGTTCCGGGCTAGGGTTCGGGTTAGGGAACGACATGGTTTAGGGCAGAGGTGAGGGTACGGACACGTGCTGGTGTCAGGGCACGTGCGTACGCATGGCTAAGTGTCAGCGTATGGATTACGTTTAGGTCACGGTGGAGGGTAAGGTTTTGGTCTACAGTGGGTTTCTGGTTCCAGGCTAGGGTTAGGGTTAGGGAATGGCAAGGTTTAGGGCAGAGGTGAGGGTACGGATACGTGCTGGGTCCGTGCACGTGCGGACGCACGGGTCAGTGTCGGCGTACGGATTAGGATTAGGGCACGGCGGAGGTTCAGGTGTAGGGCTGCCGGTGGGTTTCCATGCCAGGCTAGGGTTCGTGTTAGGGAATGGCAAGGTTTATGGCACAGGTGAGGGTACGGATATGTGCTGCGGTCAGGGCACGTGCGGACACATGTGTCAGTGTCTGCGTATGGATTTGGATTAGGGCACGCCGGATCGTAAGGTGTAGGGCTGCCGGTGGGTTTCCGTTCCGGGCTAGGGTTCGGGTTAGGGAACGACAAGGTTTAGGGCACCAGTGAGGGTTCGGAAACGTGCTGGCGTCAGGGCACGTGCGGACGCACGGTTCAGTGTCAGCGTATGGATTAGTATTAGGGCACGGCGTAGGGTAAGGTTTAAGGCTGCAGGTGGTTTTCCGTTCCGGGCTAGGGTTCGGGTTATGGAAAGGCAAAGTTTAGGGCACAGGTGAGTGTACGGACACGTGCTGGGGTCAGGGTACGTGCGGACGCATGGGTCAGTGTTCGCGTATGGATTAGGTTTAGGGCACAGTGGAGGGTAAGGTTTAGGGCTGCTGGTGGGTTTCCATTCATGGCTAGGGTTCGGGTTAGGGAACGGCAAGGATTAGGGCACAGGTGAGGGTATGGACATGTGCTTGGGTCAGGGCACTTGCAGGCGCATGGGTCAGTGTCCGCGTATGGATTACGATTTGGGCACGGCAGAGGTTAAGGGGTAGGGCTGCCCTAGGTTTTCCGTTCTGGGCTAGGGTTCGGGTTAGGGTACGGCAATGTTTAGGGCACAGGTGAGGGTACGGAAACGTGCTGGTGTCAGGGCACGTGCGGACGCACCTGTCAGTGTCGGCGTTTGCATTAGGATTAGGGCACGGCGAAAGGTAAGGTGTAGGGCTTACGATGGTTTTCGTTTCTGGGGTAGGGTTAGGGAATGGCAAGGTTTAGGGCAGAGGTGAGGGTACGGACACGTGCTGGATTCAGGGCACGTGCGGACACACTGGTCAGTGTCGGCATACGGATTAGGATTATGGCACAGCGGAGGGTAAATTGTAGGGCTGCCGGTGGTTTTTGGTTCCAGGCTAGGGTTAGGGTTAGGGAACGGCAAGGTGTAGGGCACAGGTGAGGGTACGGATACGTGCTGGGGTCAGGGCACTTGCGGACGCTCGGGTCTGTGTCGGCGTATGGATTAGGATTAGGGCACGGCGGAGGTTAAGCTTTAGGGCTGCCAGTGGGTTTCCATTCCGGTCTAGGGTTCGGGTTAGGGAATGGAAAGGTTTAGGGCATAGGTGAGGGTATGGACACATGCTGGTGTAAGGGCACGTGCGGACACTCGGGTCAGTGTCGAGGTACGGATTAGGAATAGGGCAAGGCGGAGGGTATGGTGTAGGGTTGCCGGTGGCTTTCCGTTCCGGGTTAGGGTTCGGGTTAGTGAAGAGCAAGGTTTAGGGAACAGGTGAGTGTACGGACACGTGCCGGGTCAGGGAACGTGCGGACGCACGGGTCAGTGTCGGCATACGGATAAGTATTTGGGCACGGCGGAGGGTAACTTGTAGGGCTGCTGGTGGGTTTCAGTTCCGGGCTAGGGTTCGAGTTAGGGAACAGCAAGGTTTAGGGCACAGGTGAGTGTACGGACACGTGCTGGTTTCAGGGCACGTGCGGACGCACGGGTCAGTGTCGGCGCACAGATTAGGATTAGTGCACGGTTTAGGGTAAGGTGTAGGGCTGCCGGTGGCTTTCCATTCCGGCCTAGGGTTCGGTTTAGGGAACGGCAAGGTTTAGGGCACAGATGAGGGTTCGGACATGTGCTGGCGTCAGCACACGTGTGCACGCACGGATCAGTGTCAGAGTACGGATTACGATTAGGGCACGGCGAAGGGTAAGGTGTAGGGCTGCCCGTGGGTTTCCGTTCCGGGCTACGGTTCGGGTTAGGGAACGGCAAGATTTAGGGCACAGGTGAGGGTACGGACACGTGCAGGGGTCAGGGCACATGCGGACGCACGGGACAATATCAGTGTTCGGATTAGGATTAGGGCACGGCGGAGGGTAACTTGTAGGGCTGCCGGTGAGTTTCTGTTCCGGGCTAGGGTTCGGGTTAGGGAACGGCAAGGATTAGGGCACAGGTGAGGGTACGGACACGTGCTGGTGTCAGGGCACGTGCGTACACATGGGTAAGAGTCAGCGTATGGATTACGTTTAGGTCACGGTGGAGGATAAGGTGTAGGTCTACAGTGGGTTTCTGGTTCCAGGCTAGGGTTAGGGTTAAGGAATGGCAAGGTTTAGGGCAGAGGTGAGGGTACGGATACGTGCTGGGGTGGGTGCACGTGCGGACGCACGGGTCAGTGTCGGCGTACGGATTAGGATTAGGGCACGGCGGAGGTTCAGGTGTAGGGCTGCCGGTGGGTTTCCATTCCGGGCTAGGGTTCGTGTTAGGGAATGGCAAGGTTTATGGCATAGGTGAGGGTACGGATATGTGCTAGGGTCAGGGCACGTGCGGACGCATGTGTCAGTGTCTGTGTATGGATTAGGATTAGGGCACGCCGGATCGTAAGGTGTAGGGCTGCCGGTGGGTTTCCGTTCCGGGCTAGGGTTCGGGTTAGGGAACGACAAGGTTTAGGGCACCAGTGGGGGTTCGGAAACGTGCCGGCGTCAGGGCACGTGCGGACGCACGGTACAGTGTCAGCGTATGGATTAGTATTAGGGCACGGCGTACGGTAAGGTTTAAGGCTGCAGGTGGTTTTCCGTTCCGGGCTAGGGTTCGGGTTATGGAACGGCAAAGTTTAGGGCACAGGTGAGTGTACGGACACGTGCTGGGGTCAGGGTACGTGCGGACGCATGGGTCAGTGTTCGCGTATGGATTAGGTTTAGGGCACAGTGGAGGGTAAGGTTTAGGGCTGCTGGTGGGTTTCCATTCATGGCTAGGTTTCGGGTTAGGGAACGGCAAGGATTAGGGCAATGGTGAGGGTATGGACATGTGCTTGGGTCAGGGCACTTGCAGGCGCATGGGTCAATGTCCGCGTATGGATTACGATTTGGGCACGGCAGAGGTTAAGGTGTAGGGCTGCCCGTGGTTTTCCGTACTGGGCTAGGGTTCGGGTTAGGGTACGGCAATGTTTAGGGCACAGGTGAGGGTACGGAAACGTGCTGGTGTCAGGGCACGTGCGGACGCACCTGTCAGTGTCGGCGTTTGCATTAGGATTAGGGCACGGCGAAGGGTAAGGTGTAGGGCTGACGATGGTTTTCGGTTCTGGGCTAGGGTTAGGGAACGGCAAGGTTTAGCGCACAGGTGAGGGTACGGACACGTGCTGGATTTAGGGCACGTGCGGACGCACGGGTCAGTGTCGGCGCACAGATTAGGATTAGTGCACGGTTTAGGGTAAGGTGTAGGGCTGCCCGTGGCTTTCCATTCCGGCCTAGGGTTCGGGTTAGGGAACGGCAAGGTTTAGGGCACAGGTGAGGGTTCGGACATGTGCTGGCGTCAGCACACGTGTGCACGCACGGATCAGTGTCAGAGTACGGATTACGATTAGGGCACGGCGGAGGGTAAGGTGTAGGGCTGCCCATGGGTTTCCGTTCCGGCCTAGGGTTCGGGTTAGGGAACGGAAATGTTTAGGGCACAGGTGAGGGTACGGACACGTGCAGGGGTCAGGGCACATGCGGACGCACGGGTCAATGTCAGTGTTCGGATTAGGATTATGGCACGGCGGAGGGTAACTTGTAGGGCTGCCGGTGAGTTTCTGTTCCGGGCTAGGGTTCGGGTTAGGGAACGGCAAGGATTAGGGCACAGGTGAGGGTACGGACACGTGCTGGTGTCCGGGCACGTGCGGACGCACGGGACAGTGTCGGCGTATGGATTAGGATTAGGGCATAGCGGAGGGTAAGGAGTAGGGCTGCCGGTGGGTTTCCGTTCTGGGCTAGGGTTCTGGTTAGGGATGGCAAGGTTTAGGGCACAGGTGAGGGTATGGACACATGCTTGGGTCAGGGCACTTGCGGACGCATGGGACAGTGTGGGCGTATGGATTAGGATTAGGGCACGACGGAGGGTAAATTGTAGGGCTGCCGGTGGTTTTCTGTTCCGGGCTAGGGTTCGGGTTAGGGAACGACAAGGTTTAGGGCAGAGGTGAGGGTACGGACACGTGCTGGTGTCAGGGCACGTGCGTACACATGGGTAAGTGTCAGCGTATGGATTACGTTTAGGTCACGGTGGAGGTTAAGGTGTAGGTCTACAGTGGGTTTTTGGTTCCAGGCTAGGGTTAGGGTTAGGGAATGGCAAGGTTTAGGGCAGAGATGAGGGTACGGATACGTGATGGGTTCAGTGCAAGTTCGGACGCACGGGTCAGTGTCGGCATACTGATTAGGATTAGGGCACGGCCGAGGTTCAGGTGTAGGTCTGCCGGTGGGTTTCCATTCCGGGCTAGGGTTCGTGTTAGGGAATGGCAAGGTTTATGGCACAGGTGAGGGTACGGATATGTGCTGGGGTCAGGGCACGTGCGGACGCATGTGTCAGTGTCTGCGTATGGATTAGGATTAGGGCACGCCGGATCGTAAGGTGTAGGGCTGCTGGTGGGTTTCCGTTCCAGGCTAGGGTTCGGGGTAGGGAACGACAAGGTTTAGGGCACCAGTGAGGGTTCGGAAACGTGCCGGCGTCAGGGCACGTGCGGACGCACGGTTCAGTGTCAGCGTATGGATTAGTATTAGGGCACGGCGTAGGGTAAGGTTTAAGGCTGGAGGTGGTTTTCCGTTCCGGGCTAGGGTTCGGGTTATGGAACGGCAAAGTTTAGGACACAGGTGAGTGTACGGACACGTGCTGGGGTCACGGTACGTGCGGACGCATGGGTCCGTGTTCGCGTATGGATTAGGTTTAGGGCACAGTGTAGGGTAAGGTTTAGGGCTGCTGGTGGGTTTCCATTCATGGCTAGGGTTCGGGTTATGGAACGGCAAGGATTAGGGCACAGGTGAGGTTATGGACATGTGCTGGGGTCAGGGCACTTGCAGGCGCATGGGTCAGTGTCCGCGTATGGATTACGATTTGGGCACGGCAGAGGTTAAGGTGTAGGGCTGCCCGTGGGTTTCCGTTCTGGGCTAAAGTTCGGGTTAGGGTACGGGAATTTTTAGGGCACAGGTGAGGGTACGGAAACGTGCTGGTGTCAGGGCACGTGCGGACGCACGTGTCAGTGTCGGCGTTTGCATTAGGATTAGGGCACGGCGAAGGGTAAGGTGTAGGGCTGACGATGGTTTTCGGTTCTGGGCTAGGGTTAGGGAACGGCAAGGTTTAGGGCAGAGGTGAGGGTACGGACACGTGCTGGATTCAGGGCACGTGCGGACGCACTGGTCAGTGTCGGCATACAGATTAGATTTATGGCACGGCGGAGGGTAAATTGTAGGGCTGCCGGTGGTTTTTGGTTCCAGGCTAGGGTTAGTGTTAGGGAATGGCAAGGTTTAGGGCACAGGTGAGGGAACGGATAGGTGCTGGGGTCAGGGCACTTGCGGACTCACGGGTCAGTGTCGGCGTACAGATTAGGATTATGGCACGGCGGAGGTTAAGCTTTAGGGCTGCCGGTGGGTTTCCATTCCGGTCTAGGTTTCGGGTTAGGGAATGGAAAGGTTTAGGGCATAGGTGAGGGTATGGACACATGCTGGTGTAAGGGCACGTGCGGACACTCGGGTCAGTGTCGAGGTACGGATTAGGAATAGGGCACGGCGGAGGGTATGGTGTAGGGCTGCCGGTGGCTTTCCGTTACGGGTTAGGGTTCGGGTTAATGAAGAGCAAGGTTTAGGGAACAGGTGAGTGTACGGTCACGTGCCGGGGTCAGAGAAAGTGCGGACGCACGGGTCACTGTCGGCATACGGATAAGTATTTGGGCACGGCAGAGGGTAACTTGTAGGGCTGCCGGTGGGTTTCAGTTCCGGGCTAGGGTTCGAGTTAGGGAATGGCAAGATTTAGGGCACAGGTGAGTGTACGGACACGTGCTGGTTTCAGGGCACGTGCGGACGCACGGGTCAGTGTCGGCGCACAGATTAGGATTAGTGCACGGTTTAGGGTAAGGTGTAGGGCTGCCGGAGGCTTTCCATTCCGGCCTAGGGTTCGGGTTAGGGAACGGCAAGGTTTAGGGCACAGGTGAGGGTTCGGACATGTGCTGGCGTCAGCACACGTGTGCACGCACGGATCAGTGTCAGAGTACGGATTACGATTAGGGCACGGCGGAGGGTAAGGTGTAGGGCTGCCTGTGGGTTTCCGTTCCGGGCTAGGGTTCGGGTTAGGGAATGGCAAGGTTTAGGGCACAGGTGAGGGTACGGACACGTGCAGGGATCAGGGCACATGCGGACGCACGGGTCAATGTCAGTGTTCAGATTAGGATTAGGGCACGGCGGAGGGTAACTTGTAGGGCTGCCGGTGAGTTTCTGTTCCGGGCTAGGGTTCGTGTTAGGGAACGGCAAGGATTAGGGCACAGGTGAGGGTACGGACACGTGCTGGTGTCCGGGCACGTGCGGACGCACGGGTCAGTGTCGGCATATGGATTAGGATTAGGGCATAGCGGAGGGTAAGGTGTAGGGCTGCCGGTGGGTTTCCGTTCTGGGCTAGGGTTCTGGTTAGGGAATGGCAAGGTTTAGGGCACAGGTGAGGGTATGGACACATGCTTGGGTCAGGGCACTTGCGGACGCATGGGACAGTGTGGGCGTATGGATTAGGATTAGGGCACGGCGGAGGGTAAATTGTAGGGCTGCCGGTGGTTTTCTGTTCCGGGCTAGGGTTCGGGTTAGGGAACGACAAGGTTTAGGGCAGAGGTGAGGGTACGGACACGTGCTGGTGTCAGGGCACGTGCGTACACATGGGTAAGTGTCAGCGTATGGATTACGTTTAGGTCACGGTGGAGGGTAAGGTGTAGGTGTACAGTGGGTTTTTGGTTCCAGGCTAGGGTTAGGGTTACGGAATGGCAAGGTTTAGGGCAGAGATGAGGGTACGGATACGTGATGGGTTCAGTGCAAGTTCGGACGCACGGGTCAGTGTCGGCATACTGATTAGGATTAGGGCACGGCCGAGGTTCAGGTGTAGGTCTGCCGGTGGGTTTCCATTCCGGGCTAGGGTTCGTGTTAGGGAATGACAAGGTTTATGGCACAGGTGAGGGTATGGATATGTGCTGGGGTCAGGGCACGTGCGGACGCATGTGTCAGTGTCTGCGTATGGATTAGGATTAGGGCACGCCGGATCGTAAGGTGTAGGGCTCCCGGTGGGTTTCCGTTCCAGGCTAGGGTTCGGGGTAGGGAACGACAAGGTTTAGGGCACCAGTGAGGGTTCGGAAACATGCCGGCGTCAGGGCACGTGCGGACGCACGTTTCAGTGTCAGCGTATGGATTAGTATTAGGGCACGGCGTAGGGTAAGGTTTAAGGCTGCAGGTGGTTTTCCGTTCCGGGCTAGGGTTCGGGTTATGGAACGGCAAAGTTTAGGGCACAGTTGAGTGTACGGACACGTGCTGGGGTCAGGGTACGTGCGGACGCATGGGTCCGTGTTCGCGTATAGATTAGGTTTAGGGCACAGTTTTGGGTAAGGTTTAGGGCTGCTGGTGGGTTTCCATTCATGGCTAGGGTTCGGGTTAGCGAACGGCAAGGATTAGGGCACAGGTGAGGGTATGGACATGTGCTTGGGTCAGGGCACTTGCAGGCGCATGGGTCAGTGTCCGCGTATGGATTACGATTTCGGCACGGCAGAGGTTAAGGTGTAGGGCTGCCCGTGGGTTTCCGTTCTGGGCTAGGGTTCGGGTTAGGGTACGGCAATTTTTAGAGCACTGGTGAGGGTTCGGAAACGTGCTGGTGTAAGGGCACGTGTGGACGCACGTGTCAGTGTCGGCGTTTGCATTAGGATTAGGGCACGGCGAAGGGTAAGGTGGGCTGACGATGGTTTTCGGTTCTGGGCTAGGGTTAGGGAACGGCAAGGTTTAGGGCAGAGGTGAGGGTACGGACACGTGCTGGATTCAGGGCACGTGCGGACGCACTGGTCAGTGTCGGCATACGGATTAGTATTACGGCACGGCGGAGGGTAAATTGTAGGGCTGCCGGTGGTTTTTGGTTCCAGGCTAGGGATAGGGTTAGGGAACGGCAAGGTTTAGGGCACAGGTGAGGGTACGGATACGTGCTGGGGTCAGGGCACTTGAGGATGCACGGGTCAGTGTCGGCATACAGATTAGGATTAGGGCACGGCGGAGGTTAAGCTTTAGGGCTGCCGGTGGGTTTCCATTCCGGTCTAGGGTTCGGGTTAGGGAATGGAAAGGTTTAGGGCATAGGTGAGGGTATGGACACATGCTGGTGTAAGGGCACGTGCGGACACTCGGGTCAGTGTCGAGGTACGGATTAGGAATAGGGCACGGCGGAGGGTATGGTGTAGGGCTGCCGGTGGCTTTCCATTACGGGTTAGGGTTCGGGTTAGTGAAGAGCAAGGTTTAGGGAACAGGTGAGTGTACGGACACGTGCCGGGGTCAGGGAACGTGCGGACGCACGGGTCAGTGTCGGCATACGGATAAGTATTTGGGCACGGCGGAGGGTAACTTGTAGGGCTACCGGTGGGTTTCAGTTCCGGGCTAGGGTTCGTGTTAGGGAACGGCAAGATTTAGGGCACAGTTGAGTGTACGGACACGTGCTGGTTTCAGGGCACGTGCGGACGCACGGGTCAGTGTCGGCGCACAGATTAGGATTAGTGCACGGTTTAGGGTAAGGTGTAGGGCTGCCGGTGGCTTTCCATTCCGGCCTAGGGTTCGGGTTAGGGAACGGCAAGGTTTAGGGCACAGGTGAGGGTTCGGACATGTGCTGGCGTCAGCACAAGTGTGCACGCACGGATCAGTGTCAGAGTACGGATTACGATTAGGGCACGGCGGAGGGTAAGGTGTAGGGCTGCCCATGGGTTTCCGTTCCAGGCTGGGTTCGGGTTAGGGAACGGCAAGGTTTAGGGCACAGGTGAGGGTATGGACACATGCTTGGGTCAGGGCACTTGCGGACGCATGGGAGAGTGTGGGCGTATGGATTAGGATTAGGGCATGGCGGAGGGTAAATTGTAGGGCTGCCAGTGACTTTCTGTTCCGGGCTAGGGTTCTGGTTAGGGAATGGCAAGGTTTAGGGCACAGGTGTGGGTATGGACACATGCTTGGGTAAGGGCACTTGCGGATGCATGGGATAGTGTGGGCGTATGGATTAGGATTAGGGCACGGCGGAGGGTAAATGGTAGGGCTGCCGGTGGGTTTCTGTTCCGGGCTAGGGTTCGGGTTAGGGAACGACAAGGTTTAGGGCAGAGGTGAGTGTACGGACACGTGCTGGTGTCAGGGCACGTGTGTACGCATTGGTAAGTGTCAGCGTATGGATTACGTTTAGGTCATGGTGGAGGGTAAGGTGTAGGTCTACAGTGGGTTTTTGGTTCCAGGCTAGGGTTAGGGTTAGGGAATGGCAAGGTTTAGGGCACAGGTGAGTGTACGGACATGTGCTGGTTTCAGGGCACGTGCGGACGCACGGGTCAGTGTCGGCATAAAGATTAGGATTAGTGCACGGTTTAGTGTAAGGTGTAGGGCTGCCGGTGGCTTTCCATTCCGGCCTAGGGTTCGGGTTAGGGAACGGCAAGGTTTAGGGCACAGGTGAGCGTTCGGACATGTGCTGGCGTCAGCACACGTGTGCACGCACGGATCAGTGTCAGAGTACGGATTACGATTAGGGCACGGCGGAGGGTAAGGTGTAGGGCTGCCTGTGGTTTTCCGTTCCGGGCTAGGGTTCGGGTTAGGGAACGGCAAGGTTTAGGGCACAGGTGAGGGTACGGACACGTGCAGGGGTTAGGGCACATCCGGACGCACGTGTCAATGTCAGTGTTCGGATTAGGATTAGGGCACGGCGGAGGGTAACTTGTAGGGCTGCCGGTGAGTTTCTGTTCCGGGCTACGGTTCGGGTTAGGGAACGGCAAGGATTAGGGCACAGGTGAGGGTAAGGACAAGTGCTTGTGTCCAGGCACGTGCGGACGCACGGGTCAGTGTCTGCGTATGCATTAGGATTAGGGCATAGCGTAGGGTAAGGTGTAGGGCTGCTGGTGGGTTTCCGTTCCGGGCTAGGGTTCTGGTTAGGGAATGGCAAGGTTTAGGGCACAGGTGAGGGTACAGACACATGCTGGTGTCAGGGCACGTGCGTACGCATGTGTAAGTGTCAGCGTATGGATTAGGTTTAGGTCACGGTGGAGTGTAAGGTGTAGGTCTACAGTGGGTTTTTGGTTCCAGGCTAGGGTTAGGGTTAGGGAATGGCAAGGTTTAGGGCAGAGGTGAGGGTACGGATACGTGCTGGGGTCCGTGCACGTGCGGATGCACGGGTCAGTGTCGGCACACGGATTAGGATTAGGGCACGGCGGAGGTTCAGGTGTAGGGCTGCCGGTGGATTTCCATTCCGGGCTAGGGTTCGTGTTAGGGAATGGCAAGGTTTATGGCACAGGTGAGGGTACGGATATGTGCTGGGGTCAGGGCACGTGCGGACGCATGTGTCAGTGTCTGCGTATGGATTAGGATTAGGGCACGCCGGATCGTAAGGTGTAGGGCTGCCTGTGGGTTTCCGTTCAGGGCTAGGGTTCGGGTTAGGGAACGACAAGGTTTAGGGCACCAGTGAGGGTTCAGAATCGTGCCGGCGTCAGGGCACGTGCGGACGCACGTTTCAGTGTCAGCGTATGGATTAGTATTAGGGCACGGCGTAGGGTAAGGTTTAAGGCTGCAGGTGGTTTTCCGTTCCGGTCTAGGGTTCAGGTTATGGAACGGCAAAGTTTAGGGCACAGGTGAGTGTACGGACACGTGCTGGGGTCAGGGTACGTGCGGACGCATGGGTCAGTGTTCGCGTATGGATTAGGTTTAGGGCACAGTGGAGGGTAAGGTTTAGGGCTGCTGGTGGGTTTCCATTCATGGCTAGGGTTCGGGTTAGGGAACGGCAAGGATTAGGGCACAGGTGAGGGTATGGACATGTGCTTGGGTCAGGGCACTTGCAGGCGCATGGGTCAGTGTCCGCGTATGGATTACAATGTGGGCACGGCAGAGGTTAAGGTGTAGGGCTGCCCGTGGGTTTCCGTTCTGGGCTAGGGTTCGGGTTAGGGTACGGCAATGTTTAGGGCACAGGTGAGGGTACGGAAACGTGCTGGTGTCAGGGCACGTGGGGACGCACCTGTCAGTGTCGGCGTTTGCATTAGGATTAGGGCACGGCGAAGGGTAAGGTGTAGGGCTGACGATGGTTTTCGGTTCTGGGCTAGGGTTAGGGAACGGCAAGGTTTAGGGCAGAGGTGAGGGTACGGACACGTGCTGGATTCAGGGCACGTGCGGACGCACTGGTCAGTGTTGGCATACGGATTAGGATTATGGCATGGCGGAGGGTAAATTGTAGGGCTGTCGGTGGTTTTTGTTTCCAGGCTAGGGTTAGGCTTAGGGAACGGCAATGTTTAGGGCACAGGTGAGGGTACGGAAACGTGCTGGGGTCAGGGCACTTGCGGACGCACGGGTCAGTGTCGGCGTACAGATTAGGATTAGGGCACAGTGGAGGTTAAGCTTTAGGGCTGCCGGTGGGTTTCCATTCCGGTCTAGGGTTCGGGTTAGGGAATGGAAAGGTTTAGGGCATAGGTGAGGGTATGGACACATGCTGGTGTAAGGGCACGTGCGGACATGTGGGTCAGTGTCGAGGTACGGATTAGGAATAGGGCACGGCGGTGGGTATGGTGTAGGGCTGCCGGTGGCTTTCCGTTACGGGTTAGGGTTCGGGTTAGTGAAGAGCAAGGTTTAGGGAACAGGTGAGTGTACGGACACGTGCCGGGGTCAGGGAACGTGCGGACGAACGGGTCAGTGTCGGCATACGGATAAGTATTTGGGCACGGCGGAGGGTAACTTGTAGGGCTACCGGTGGGTTTCAGTTCTGGGCTAGGGTTCGAGTTAGGGAACGGCAAGATTTAGGGCACAGGTGAGTGTACGGACACGTGCTGGTTTCAGGGCACGTGCGGACACACGGGTCAGTGTCGGCGCACAGATTAGGATTAGTGCACGGTTTAGGGTAAGGTGTAGGGATGCCGGTGGCTTTCCATTCCGGCCTAGGGTTCGGGTTAGGGAACGGCAAGGTTTAGGGCACAGGTGAGGGTTCGGACATGTGCTGGCGTCAGCACAAGTGTGCACGCACGGATCAGTGTCAGAGTACGGATTACGATTAGGGCACGGCGGAGGGTAAGGTGTAGGGCTGCCCATGGGTTTCCGTTCCAGGCTGGGTTCGGGTTAGGGAACGGCAAGGTTTAGGGCACAGGTGAGGGTATGGACACATGCTTGGGTCAGGGCACTTGCGGACGCATGGGAGAGTGTGGGCGTATGGATTAGGATTAGGGCATGGCGGAGGGTAAATTGTAGGGCTGCCAGTGACTTTCTGTTCCGGGCTAGGGTTCTGGTTAGGGAATGGCAAGGTTTAGGGCACAGGTGTGGGTATGGACACATGCTTGGGTAAGGGCACTTGCGGATGCATGGGATAGTGTGGGCGTATGGATTAGGATTAGGGCACGGCGGAGGGTAAATGGTAGGGCTGCCGGTGGGTTTCTGTTCCGGGCTAGGGTTCGGGTTAGGGAACGACAAGGTTTAGGGCAGAGGTGAGTGTACGGACACGTGCTGGTGTCAGGGCACGTGTGTACGCATTGGTAAGTGTCAGCGTATGGATTACGTTTAGGTCATGGTGGAGGGTAAGGTGTAGGTCTACAGTGGGTTTTTGGTTCCAGGCTAGGGTTAGGGTTAGGGAATGGCAAGGTTTAGGGCACAGGTGAGTGTACGGACATGTGCTGGTTTCAGGGCACGTGCGGACGCACGGGTCAGTGTCGGCATAAAGATTAGGATTAGTGCACGGTTTAGTGTAAGGTGTAGGGCTGCCGGTGGCTTTCCATTCCGGCCTAGGGTTCGGGTTAGGGAACGGCAAGGTTTAGGGCACAGGTGAGGGTTCGGACATGTGCTGGCGTCAGCACACGTGTGCACGCACGGATCAGTGTCAGAGTACGGATTACGATTAGGGCACGGCGGAGGGTAAGGTGTAGGGCTGCCTGTGGGTTTCCGTTCCGGGCTAGGGTTCGGGTTAGGGAACGGCAAGGTTTAGGGCACAGGTGAGGGTACGGACACGTGCAGGGGTTAGGGCACATCCGGACGCACGTGTCAATGTCAGTGTTCGGATTAGGATTAGGGCACGGCGGAGGGTAACTTGTAGGGCTGCCGGTGAGTTTCTGTTCCGGGCTACGGTTCGGGTTAGGGAACGGCAAGGATTAGGGCACAGGTGAGGGTAAGGACAAGTGCTTGTGTCCAGGCACGTGCGGACGCACGGGTCAGTGTCTGCGTATGCATTAGGATTAGGGCATAGCGTAGGGTAAGGTGTAGGGCTGCTGGTGGGTTTCCGTTCCGGGCTAGGGTTCTGGTTAGGGAATGGCAAGGTTTAGGGCACAGGTGAGGGTACAGACACATGCTGGTGTCAGGGCACGTGCGTACGCATGTGTAAGTGTCAGCGTATGGATTAGGTTTAGGTCACGGTGGAGTGTAAGGTGTAGGTCTACAGTGGGTTTTTGGTTCCAGGCTAGGGTTAGGGTTAGGGAATGGCAAGGTTTAGGGCAGAGGTGAGGGTACGGATACGTGCTGGGGTCCGTGCACGTGCGGATGCACGGGTCAGTGTCGGCACACGGATTAGGATTAGGGCACGGCGGAGGTTCAGGTGTAGGGCTGCCGGTGGATTTCCATTCCGGGCTAGGGTTCGTGTTAGGGAATGGCAAGGTTTATGGCACAGGTGAGGGTACGGATATGTGCTGGGGTCAGGGCACGTGCGGACGCATGTGTCAGTGTCTGCGTATGGATTAGGATTAGGGCACGCCGGATCGTAAGGTGTAGGGCTGCCTGTGGGTTTCCGTTCAGGGCTAGGGTTCGGGTTAGGGAACGACAAGGTTTAGGGCACCAGTGAGGGTTCAGAATCGTGCCGGCGTCAGGGCACGTGCGGACGCACGTTTCAGTGTCAGCGTATGGATTAGTATTAGGGCACGGCGTAGGGTAAGGTTTAAGGCTGCAGGTGGTTTTCCGTTCCGGTCTAGGGTTCAGGTTATGGAACGGCAAAGTTTAGGGCACAGGTGAGTGTACGGACACGTGCTGGGGTCAGGGTACGTGCGGACGCATGGGTCAGTGTTCGCGTATGGATTAGGTTTAGGGCACAGTGGAGGGTAAGGTTTAGGGCTGCTGGTGGGTTTCCATTCATGGCTAGGGTTCGGGTTAGGGAACGGCAAGGATTAGGGCACAGGTGAGGGTATGGACATGTGCTTGGGTCAGGGCACTTGCAGGCGCATGGGTCAGTGTCCGCGTATGGATTACGATGTGGGCACGGCAGAGGTTAAGGTGTAGGGCTGCCCGTGGGTTTCCGTTCTGGGCTAGGGTTCGGGTTAGGGTACGGCAATGTTTAGGGCACAGGTGAGGGTACGGAAACGTGCTGGTGTCAGGGCACGTGGGGACGCACCTGTCAGTGTCGGCGTTTGCATTAGGATTAGGGCACGGCGAAGGGTAAGGTGTAGGGCTGACGATGGTTTTCGGTTCTGGGCTAGGGTTAGGGAACGGCAAGGTTTAGGGCAGAGGTGAGGGTACGGACACGTGCTGGATTCAGGGCACGTGCGGACGCACTGGTCAGTGTTGGCATACGGATTAGGATTATGGCATGGCGGAGGGTAAATTGTAGGGCTGTCGGTGGTTTTTGTTTCCAGGCTAGGGTTAGGCTTAGGGAACGGCAATGTTTAGGGCACAGGTGAGGGTACGGAAACGTGCTGGGGTCAGGGCACTTGCGGACGCACGGGTCAGTGTCGGCGTACAGATTAGGATTAGGGCACAGTGGAGGTTAAGCTTTAGGGCTGCCGGTGGGTTTCCATTCCGGTCTAGGGTTCGGGTTAGGGAATGGAAAGGTTTAGGGCATAGGTGAGGGTATGGACACATGCTGGTGTAAGGGCACGTGCGGACATGTGGGTCAGTGTCGAGGTACGGATTAGGAATAGGGCACGGCGGTGGGTATGGTGTAGGGCTGCCGGTGGCTTTCCGTTACGGGTTAGGGTTCGGGTTAGTGAAGAGCAAGGTTTAGGGAACAGGTGAGTGTACGGACACGTGCCGGGGTCAGGGAACGTGCGGACGCACGGGTCAGTGTCGGCATACGGATAAGTATTTGGGCACGGCGGAGGGTAACTTGTAGGGCTACCGGTGGGTTTCAGTTCTGGGCTAGGGTTCGAGTTAGGGAACGGCAAGATTTAGGGCACAGGTGAGTGTACGGACACGTGCTGGTTTCAGGGCACGTGCGGACACACGGGTCAGTGTCGGCGCACAGATTAGGATTAGTGCACGGTTTAGGGTAAGGTGTAGGGATGCCGGTGGCTTTCCATTCCGGCCTAGGGTTCGGGTTAGGGAACGGCAAGGTTTAGGGCACAGGTGAGGGTTCGGACATGTGCTGGCGTCAGCACAAGTGTGCACGCACGGATCAGTGTCAGAGTACGGATTACGATTAGGGCACGGCGGAGGGTAAGGTGTAGGGCTGCCCGTGGGTTTCCGTTCCAGGCTAGGGTTCGGGTTAGGGAACGGCAAGGTTTAGGGCACAGGTGAGGGTATGGACACATGCGTGGGTCGGGGCACTTGCGGACGCATGGGACAGTGTGGGCGTATGGATTAGGATTAGGGCATGGTGGAGGGTAAATTGTAGGGCTGCCAGTGACTTTCTGTTCCGGGCTAGGGTTCTGGTTAGGGAATGGCAAGGTTTAGGGCACAGGTGTGGGTATGGACACATGCTTGGGTCAGGGCACTTGCGGATGCATGGGACAGTGTGGGCGTATGGATTAGGATTAGGGCACGGCGGAGGGTAAATGGTAGGGCTGCCGGTGGGTTTCTGTTCCGGGCTAGGGTTCGGGTTAGGGAACGACAAGGATTAGGGCAGAGGTGAGTGTACGGACACGTGCTGGTGTCAGGGCACGTGCGTACGCATTGGTAAGTGTCAGCGTATGGATTACGTTTAGGTCATGGTGGAGGGTAAGGTGTAGGTCTACAGTGGGTTTTTGGTTCCAGGCTAGGGTTAGGGTTAGGGAATGGCAAGGTTTAGGGCACAGGTGAGTGTACGGACATGTGCTGGTTTCAGGGCACGTGCGGACGCACGGGTCAGTGTCGGCGCACAGATTAGGATTAGTGCACGGTTTAGTGTAAGGTGTAGGGCTGCCGGTGGCTTTCCATTCCGGCCTAGGGTTCGGGTTAGGGAACGGCAAGGTTTAGGGCACAGGTGAGGGTTCGGACATGTGCTGGCGTCAGCACACGTGTGCACGCACGGATAAGTGTCAGAGTACGGATTACGATTAGGGCACGGCGGAGGGTAAGGTGTAGGGCTGCCTGTGGGTTTCCGTTCCGGGCTAGGGTTCGGGTTAGGGAACGGCAAGGTTTAGGGCACAGGTGAGGTTACGGACACGTGCAGGGGTTAGGGCACATCCGGACGCACGTGTCAATGTCAGTGTTCGGATTAGGATTAGGGCACGGCGGAGGGTAACTTGTAGGGCTGCCGGTGAGTTTCTGTTCCGGGCTAGGGTTCGGGTTAGGGAACGGCAAGGATTAGGGCACAGGTGAGGGTAAGGACACGTGCTTGTGTCCAGGCACGTGCGGACGCACGGGTCAGTGTCTGCGTATGGATTAGGATTAGGGCATAGCGGAGGGTAAGGTGTAGGGCTGCCGGTGGGTTTCCGTTCCGGGCTAGGGTTCTGGTTAGGGAATGGCAAGGTTTAGGGCACAGGTGACGGTACAGACACGTGCTGGTGTCAGGGCACGTGCGTACGCATGGGTAAGTGTCAGCGTATGGATTAGGTTTAGGTCACGGTGGAGTGTAAGGTGTAGGTCTACAGTGGGTTTTTGGTTCCAGGCTAGGCTTAGGGTTAGGGAATGGCAAGGTTTAGGGCAGAGGTGAGGGTACGGATACGTGCTGGGGTCCGTGCACGTGCGGACGCACGGGTCAGTGTCGGCGTACGGATTAGGATTTGGGCACGGCGGAGGTTCAGGTGTAGGGCTGCCGGTGGGTTTCCATTCCGGGCTAGGGTTCGTGTTAGGGAATGGCAAGGTTTATGGCACAGGTGAGGGTACGGATATGTGCTGGGGTCAGGGCACGTGCGGACGCATGTGTCAGTGTCTGCGTATGGATTAGGATTAGGGCACGCCGGATCGTAAGGTGTAGGGCTGCCTGTGGGTTTCCGTTCAGGGCTAGGGTTCGGGTTAGGGAACGACAAGGTTTAGGGCACCAGTGAGGGTTCAGAAACGTGCCGGCGTCAGGGCACGTGCGGACGCACGTTTCAGTGTCAGCGTATGGATTAGTATTAGGGCACGGCGTAGGGTAAGGTTTAAGGCTGCAGGTGGTTTTCCGTTCCGGTCTAGGGTTCAGGTTATGGAACGGCAAAGTTTAGGGCACAGGTGAGTGTACGGACACGTGCTGGGGTCAGGGTACGTGCGGACACATTGGTCAGTGTTCGCGTATGGATTAGGTTTAGGGCACAGTGGAGGGTAAGGTTTAGGGCTGCTGGTGGGTTTCCATTCATGGCTAGGGTTCGGGTTAGGGAACGGCAAGGATTAGGGCACAGGTGAGGGTATGGACATGTGCTTGGGTCAGGGCACTTGCAGGCGCATGGGTCAGTGTCCGCGTATGGATTACGATTTGGGCACGGCAGAGGTTAAGGTGTAGGGCTGCCCGTGGGTTTCCGTTCTGGGCTAGGGTTCGGGTTAGGGTACGGCAATGTTTAGGGCACAGGTGAGGGTACGGAAACGTGCTGGTGTCAGGGCACGTGCGGACGCACCTGTCAGTGTCGGCGTTTGCATTAGGATTAGGGCACGGTGAAGGGTATGGTGTAGGGCTGACGATGGTTTTCGGTTCTGGGCTAGGGTTAGGGAACGGCAAGGTTTAGGGCAGAGGTGAGGGTACGGACACGTGCTGGATTCAGGGCACGTGCGGACGCACTGTTCAGTGTCGGCATACGGATTAGGATTATGGCACGGCGGAGGGTAAATTGTAGGGCTGCCGGTGAGTTTCTGTTCTGGGCTAGGGTTAGGGTTAGGGAACGGCAAGGATTAGGGCACAGGTGAGGGTACGGACACGTGCTGGTGGTCGGGCACGTGCGGACGCACGGGTCAGTGTCGGCGTATGGATTAGGATTAGCGCATAGCGGAGGGTAAGGTGTAGGGCTGACGATGGGTTTCCGTTCCAGGCTAGGGTTCTGGTTAGGGAATGGCAAGGTTTAGGGCACAGGTGAGGGTATGGACACATGCTTGGGTCAGGGCACTTGCGGACGCATGGGACAGTGTGGGCGTATGGATTAGGATTAGGGCACAGCGGAGGGTAAATTGTAGGGCTGCCGGTGGGTTTCTGTTCCGGGCTAGGGTTCGGGATAGGGAACAACAAGGTTTAGGGCAGAGGTGAGGGTACGGACACGTGCTGGTGTCAAGGCACGTGCGTACACATGGGTAAGTGTCAGCGTATGGATTACGTTTAGGTCACGGTGGAGGGTAAGCTGTAGGTCTACAGTGGGTTTTTGGTTCCAGGCTAGGGTTAGGGTTAGGGAATGGCAAGGTTTAGGGCAGAGGTGAGGGTACGGATACGTGCTGGGGTCCGTGCACGTGCGGATGCACGGGTCAGTGTCAGCGTATGGATTAGTATTAGGGCACGGCGTAGGGTAAGGTTTAAGGCTGCAGGTGGTTTTCCGTTCCGGGCTAGGGTTCGGGTTATAGAACGGCAAAGTTTAGGGCACAGGTGAGTGTACGGACACGTGCTGGGGTCAGGGTACGTGCGGACGCTTGGGTCAGTGTTCGCGTATGGATTAGGTTTAGGGCACAGTGGAGGGTAAGGTTTAGGGCTGCTGGTGGGTTTCCATTCATGGCTAGGGTTCGGGTTAGGGAACGGCAAGGATTAGGGCACAGGTGAGGGTATGGACAAGTGCCTGGGTCAGGGCACTTGCAGGCGCATGGGTCAGTGTCCGCGTATTGATTACGATTTGGGCACGGCAGAGGTTAAGGTGTAGGGCTGCCCGTGGGTTTCCGTTCTGGGCTAGGGTTCGGGTTAGGGTACGGCAATGTTTAGGGCACAGGTGAGGGTACGGAAACGTGCTGGTGTCAGGGCACGTGCGGACGCATGGGTAAGTGTCAGCGTATAGATTACGTTTAGGTCACGGTGGAGGGTAAGGTGTAGGTCTACAGTGGGTTTTTGGTTCCAGGCTAGGGTTAGGGTTAGGGAATGGCAAGGTTTAGGGCAGAGGTGAGGGTACGGATACGTGCTGGGGTCCGTGCACGAGCGGACGCACGGGTCAGTGTCGGCGTACGGATTAGGATTAGGTCACGGCGGAGGTTCAGGTGTAGGGCTGCCGGTGGGTTTCCATTCCGGGCTAGGGTTCGTGTTAGGGAATGGCAAGCTTTATGGCACAGGTGAGGGTACGGATATGTGCTGGGGTCAGGGCACGTGCGGACGCATGTGTCAGTGTCTGCGTATGGATTAGGATTAGGGCACGCCGGATCGTAAGGTGTAGGGCTGCCGGTGGGTTTCCGTTCCGGGCTAGGGTTCGGGTTATGGAACGACAAGGTTTAGGGCACCAGTGAGGGTTCGGAAACGTGCCGGCGTCAGGGACCTTGCGGACGCACGGTTCAGTGTCAGCGTATGGATTAGTATTAGGGCACGGCGTAGGGTAAGGTTTAAGGCTGCAGGTGGTTTTCCGTTCCGGGCTAGAGTTCGGGTTAGGGAACGGCAAGGTTTAGGGCACAGGTGAGGGTTCGGACATGTGCTGGCGTCAGCACACGTGTGCACGCACGGATCAGTGTCAGAGTACGGATTACGATTAGGGCACAGTGGAGGGTAAGGTGTAGGGCTGCCCGTGGGTTTCCGTTCAGGTCTAGGGTTCGGGTTAGGGAACGGCAAGGTTTAGGGCACAGGTGAGGGTACGGACACGTGCAGTGGGTCAGGGCACATGTGGACGCACGGGTCAATGTCAGTGTTCGGATTAGGATTAGGGCACGGTGGAGGGTAACTTTTAGGGCTGCCGGTGAGTTTCTGTTCCGGGTTAGGGTTCGGGTTAGGGAACGGCAAGGATTAGCGCACAGGTGAGGGTACGGACACGTGCTTGTGTCCGGGCACGTGCGGACGCATGGGTCAGTGTCGGCGTATGGATTAGGATTAGGGCATAGCGGAGGGTAAGGAGTAGGGCTGCCTGTGGGTTTCGTTCCGGGCTAGGGTTCTGGTTAGGGAATGGCAAGGTTTAGGGCACAGGTGAGGGTATGGACACATGCTTGGGTCAGGGCACTTGCGGACGCATGGGACAGTGTGGGCATATGGATTAGGATTAGGGCACGGCGGAGGGTAAATTGTAGGGCTGCCAGTGGGTTTCTGTTCCGGGCTAGGGTTCGGGTTAGGGAACGACAAGGTTTAGGGCAGAGGTGAGGGTACGGACACGTGCTGGTGTCAGGGCACGTGTGTACGCATGGGTAAGTGTCAGCGTATGGATTACGTTTAGGTCACGGTGGATGGTAAGGTGTAGGTCTACAGTGGGTTTTTGGTTCCAGGCTAGGGTTAGGGTTAGGGAACGGCAAGGTTTAGGGCTCAGGTGAGGGTACGGATACGTGCTTGGGTCAGGGCACTTGCGGACGCACGGGTCAGTGTCGGCATACAGATTAGGATTAGGGCACGGCGGAGGTTAAGCTTTAGGGCTGCTGGTGGGTTTCCATTCCGGTCTAGGGTTCGGGTTAGGGAATGGAAAGGTTTAGGGCATAGGTGAGGGTATGGACACATGCTGGTGTAAGGGCACGTGCGGACACTCGGGTCAGTGTCGAGGTACGGATTAGGAATAGGGCACGGAGGAGGGAATGGTGTAGGGCTGCCGGTGGCTTCACGTTACGGGTTAGGGTTCGGGTTAGTGAAGAGCAAGGTTTAGGGAACAGGTGAGTGTACGGACACGTGCCGGTGTCAGGGAACGTGCGGACGCACCGGTCCGTGTCGGCATACGGATAATTATTTGGGCACGGCGGAGGGTAACTTGTAGGGCTGCCGGTGGGTTTCAGTTCCGGGCTAGGGTTCGGGTTAGGGAATGACAAGGTTTAGGGCAGAGGTGAGGGTACGGACACGTGCTGGTGTCAGGGTACGTGCGTACGCATGGGTAAGTGTCAGCGTATGGATTACGTTTAGGTCACGGTGGAGGGTAAGGTGTAGGTCTACAGTGGGTTTTTGGTTCCAGGCTAGGGTTAGGGTTAGGGAATGTTAAGGTTTAGGGCAGAGGTGAGGGTACGGATACGTGATGGGGTGGGTTCACGTGCGGACGCACGGGTCAGTGTCGGCGCACAGATTAGGATTAGTGCACGGTTTAGGGTAAGGTGTAGGGCTGCCGGTGGCTTTCCATTCCGGCCTAGGGTTCGGGTTAGGGAACGGCAAGGTTTAGGGCACAGGTGAGCGTTCGGACATGTGCTGGCGTCAGCACACGTGTGCACGCACGGATCAGTGTCAGAGTACGGATTACGATTAGGGCACGGCGGAGGGTAAGGTTTAGGGCTGCCCGTGGGTTTCCGTTTCGGGCTAGGGTTCGGGTTAGGGAACGGCAAGGTTTAGGGCACAGGTGAGGGTACGGACACGTGCAGGGGTCAGGGCACATGCGGACGCATGGGTCAATGTCAGTGTTCGGATTAGGATTAGGGCACGGCGGAGGGTAACTTGTAGGTCTGCCGGTGAGTTTCTGTTCCGGGCTAGGGTTCGGGTTAGGGAACGGCAAGGATTAGGGCACAGGTGAGGGTACGGACACGTGCTGGGGTCCGGGCACGTGCGGACGCACGGGTCAGTGTCGGCGTATGGGTTAGGATTAGGGCATAGCGGAGGGTAAGGTGTAGGGCTGCCGCTGGGTTTCTGTTCAGGGCTAGGGTTCTGGTTAGGGAATGGCAAGGTTTAGGGCACAGGTGAGTGTATGGACACATGCTTGGGTCAGGGCACTTGCGGACGCATGGGACAGTGTGGGCATATGGATTAGGATTAGGGCACGGCGGAGGGTAAATTGTAGGGCTGCCAGTGGGTTTCTGTTCCGGGCTAGGGTTCGGGTTAGGGAACGACAAGGTTTAGGGCAGAGGTGAGGGTACGGACACGTGCTGGTGTCAGGGCACGTGTGTACGCATGGGTAAGTGTCAGCGTATGGATTACGTTTAGGTCACGGTGGAGGGTAAGGTGTAGGTCTACAGTGGGTTTTTGGTTCCAGGCTAGGGTTAGGGTTAGGGAACGGCAAGGTTTAGGGCTCAGGTGAGGGTACGGATACGTGCTTGGGTCAGGGCACTTGCGGACGCACGGGTCAGTGTCGGCATACAGATTAGGATTAGGGCACGGCGGAGGTTAAGCTTTAGGGCTGCTGGTGGTTTTCCATTGCGGTCTAGGGTTCGGGTTAGGGAATGGAAAGGTTTAGGGCATAGGAGAGGATATGGACACATGCTGGTGTAAGGCCACGTGCGGACACTCGGGTCAGTGTCGAGGTACGGATTAGGAATAGGGCACGGAGGAGGGAATGGTGTAGGGCTGCCGGTGGCTTCCCGTTACGGGTTAGGGTTCGGGTTAGTGAAGAGCAAGGTTTAGGGAACAGGTGAGTGTACGGACACGTGCCGGTGTCAGGGAACGTGCGGACGCACCGGTCAGTGTCGGCATACGGATAATTATTTGGGCACGGCGGAGGGTAACTTGTAGGGCTGCCGGTGGGTTTCAGTTCCGGGCTAGGGTTCGGGTTAGGGAACGACAAGGTTTAGGGCAGAGGTGAGGGTACGGACACGTGCTGGTGTCAGGGTACGTGCGTACGCATGGATAAGTGTCAGCGTATGGATTACGTTTAGGTCACGGTGGAGGGTAAGGTGTAGGTATACAGTGGGTTTTTGGTTCCAGGCTAGGGTTAGGGTTAGGGAATATTAAGGTTTAGGGCAGAGGTGAGGGTACGGATACGTGATGGGGTGGGTTCACCTGCGGATGCATGGGTCAGTGTCGGCGCACAGATTAGGATTAGTGCACGGTTTAGGGTAAGGTGTAGGGCTGCCGGTGGCTTTCCATTCCGGCCTAGGGTTCGGGTTAGGGAACGGCAAGGTTTAGGGCACAGGTGAGGGTTCGGACATGTGCTGGAGTCAGCACACGTGTGCACGCACAGATCAGTGTCAGAGTACGGATTACAATTAGGGCACGGCGGAGGGTAAGGTGTAGGGCTGCCCGTGGGTTTCCGTTCCGGGCTACGGTTCGGGTTAGGGAACGGCAAGATTTAGGGCACAGGTGAGGGTATGGACACGTGCAGGGGTCAGGGCACATGCGGACGCACGGGTCAAAGTCAGTGTTCGGATTAGGATTAGGGCACGGCGGAGGGTAACTTGTAGGGCTGCCGGTGAGTTTCTGTTCCGGGCTAGGGTTCGGGTTAGGGAACGGCAAGGATTAGGGCACAGGTGAGGGTACGGACACGTGCTGGTGTCCGGGCACGTGCGGACACACGCGTCAGTGTCGGCGTATGGATTAGGATTAGCGCATAGCAGATGGTAAGGTGTAGGCCTGACGGTGGGTTTCCGTTCCAGGCTAGGGTTCTGGTTAGGGAATGGCAAGGTTTAGGGCACAGGTGAGTGTATGGACACATGCTTGGGTCAGGGCACTTGCGGACGCATTGGACAGTGAGGGCGTATGGATTAGGATTAGGGCACGGCCGAGGGTAAATTGTAGGGCTGCCGGTGGGTTTCTGTTCCGGGCTAGGGTTCGGGTTAGGGAACGACAAGGTTTAGGGCAGAGGTGAGGGTACGGACACGTGCTGGTGTCAGGGCACGTGCGTACGCCTGGGTAAGTGTCAGCGTATGGATTACGTTTAGGTCACGGTGGAGGGTAAGGTGTAGGTCTACAGTGGGTTTTTGGTTCCAGGCTAGGGTTAGGGTTAGGGAATGTCAAGGTTTAGGGCAGAGGTGAGGGTACGGATACGTGCTGGGGTCCGTGCAGGTGCGGACGCACGGGTCAGTGTCGGCACACGGATTAGGATTAGGGCACGGCGGAGGTTCAGGTGTAGGGCTGCCGGTGGGTTTCCATTCCGGGCTAGGGTTCGTGTTAGGGAATGGCAAGCTTTATGGCACAGGTGAGGGTACGGATATGTGCTGGGGTCAGGGCACATGCGGACGCATGTGTCAGTGTCTGCGTATGGATTAGGATTAGGGCACGCCGGATCGTAAGGTGTAGCGCTGCCGGTCGGTTTCCGTTCCGGGCTACGGTACGGGTTAAGGAACGACAAGGTTTAGGGCACCAGTGAGGGTTCGGAAACGTGCCGGCGTCAGGGCACGTGCGGACGCATGGTTCAGTGGAAGCGTATGGATTAGTATTAGGGCACGGCGTAGGGTAAGGTTTAAGGCTGCAGGTGGTTTTCCGTTCCGGGCTAGGGTTCGGGTTATGGAACGGCAAAGTTTAGGGCACAGGTGAGTGTACGGACACGTGCTGGGGTCAGGGTACGTGCGGACGCATGGGTCAGTGTTCGCGTATGGATTAGGTTTAGGGCACAGTGGAGGGTAAGGTTTAGGGCTGCTGGTGGGTTTCCATTCATGGCTAGGGTTCGGGTTAGGGAACGGCAAGGATTAGGGCACAGGTGAGGGTATGGACATGTGCTTGGGTCAGGGCACTTGCAGGCGCATGGGTCAGTGTCCGCGTATGGATTACGATTTGGGCACGGCAGAGGTTAAGGTGTAGGGCTGCCCGTGGTTTTCCGTTCTGGGCTAGGGTTCGGGTTAGGGTACGGCAATGTTTAGGGCACAGGTGAGGGTACAGAAACGTGCTGGTGTCAGGGCACGTGCGGACGCACCTGTCAGTGTCGGCGTTTGCATTAGGATTAGGGCACGGCGAAGGGTAAGGTGTAGGGCTGACGATGGTTTTCGGTTCTGGGCTAGGGTTAGGGAACGGCAAGTTTTAGGGCAGAGGTGTGGGTACGGAAACATGCTGGATTCAGGGCACGTGCGGACGCACTGGTCAGTGTCGGCATACGGATTAGGATTATGGCACGGCGGAGGGTAAATTGTAGGGCTGCCGGTGGTTTTTGGTTCCCCGCTAGGGTTAGGGTTAGGAAACGGCAAGGTTTAGGGCACAGGTGAGGGTGCGGATACGTGCTGGGGTCAGGGCACTTGCGGACGCACGGGTCAGTGTCGGCATACAGATTAGTATTAGGGCACGGCGGAGGTTAAGCTTTAGGGCTGCCGGTGGGTTTCCATTCCGGTCTAGGGTTCGGGTTAGGGAATGGAAAGGTTTAGGGCATAGGTGAGGGTATGGACACATGCTGGTGTAAGGGCACGTGCGGACACTCGGGTCAGTGTCGAGGTACGGATTAGGAATAGGGCACGGCGGAGGGTATGGTGTAGGGCTGCCGGTGGCTTTCCGTTACGGGTTAGGGTTCGGATTAATGAAGAGCAAGGTTTAGGGAACAGGTGAGTGTACGGACACGTGCCGGGGTCAGGGAATGTGCGGACGCACGGGTCAGTGTCGGCCTACGGATAAGTATCTGGGCACGGCGGAGGGTAACTTGTAGGGCTGCCGGTGGGTTTCAGTTCCGGGCTAGGGTTCGAGTTAGGGAACGAAAAGGTTTAGGGCACAGGTGGGTGTATGGACACGTGCTGGTTTCAGGGCACGTGCGGACGCACGGGTCTGTGTCGGCGCACAGATTAGGATTAGTGCACGGTTTAGGGTAAGGTGTAGGGCTGCCGGTGGCTTTCCATTCCGGCCTAGGGTTCGGGTTAGGGAACGGCAAAATTTAGGGCACAGGTGAGGGTTCGGACATGTGCTGGCGTCAGCACAAGTGTGCACGCACGGATCAGTGTCAGAGTACGGATTACGATTAGGGCACGGCGGAGGGTAAGGTGTAGGGCTGCCCGTGTGTTTCCGTTCCGTGCTAGGGTTCGGGTTAGGGAACGGCTAGGATTAGGGCACCGGTGAGGGTACGGACACGTGCTGGTGTCCGGGCACGTGCGGACGCAAGTGTCAGTGTCGGCGTATGGATTAGGATTAGGGCATAGCGGAGCGTAAGGTGTAGGGCTGCCGGTGGGCTTCCGTTCCAGGCTAGGGTTCTGGTTAGGGAATGGCAAGGTTTATGGAACAGGTGAGGATACGGAAACGTGCTGGTGTCAGGGCACGTTCGGACGCATGGGTAAGTGTCAGCGTATGGATTACATTTAGGTCACGGTGGAGGGTAAGGTGTAGGTATACAGTGGGTTTTTGGTTCCAGGCTAGGGTTAGGGTTAGGGAATGGCAACGTTTAGGGCAGAGGTGAGGGTACGGATACGTGCTGGGGTCCGTGCACGTGCGGACGCACGGGTCAGTGTCGGCGTACGGATTAGGATTAGGGCACGGCGGAGGTTCAGGTTTAGGGCTGCCGGTGGGTTTCCATTCCGGGCTAGTGTTCGTGTTAGGGAATGGCAAGGTTTATGGCACAGGTGAGGGTACGGATATGTGCTGGGGTCAGGGCACGTGCGGACGCATGTGTCAGTGTTTGCGTATGGAATTGGATTAGGGCACGCCGGATCGTAAGGTGTAGGGCTGCTGGCGGGTTTCCGTTCCGGGCTAGGGTTCGGGTTAGGGAACGACAAGGTTTAGGGCACCAGTGAGGGTTCGGAAACGTGCTGGCGTCAGGGCACGTGCGGACGCACGGTTCAGTGTCAGCGTATGGAATAGTATTAGGGCACGGCGTAGGGTAAGGTTTAAGGCTGCAGGTGGTTTTCCGTTCCGGGCTAGGGTTCGGGTTATGGAACGGCAAAGTTTAGGGCACAGGTGAGTGTACGGACACGTGCTGGGGTCAGGGTACGTGCGGACGCATGGGTCAATGTTCGCGTATGGATTAGGTTTAGGGCACAGTGGAGGGTAAGGTTTAGGGCTGCTGGTGGGTTTCCATACATGGCTAGGGTTTGGGTTAGGGAACGGCAAGGATTAGGTCACAGGTGAGGGTATGGACATGTGCTTGGGTCAGGGCACTTGCAGGCGCATGGGTCAGTGTCCGCGTATGGATTACGATTTGGGCACGGCAGAGGTTAAGGTGTAGGGCTGCCCGTGGTTTTCCGTTCTGGGCTAGGGTTCGGGTTAGGGTACGGCAATGTTTAGGGCACAGGTGAGGGTACAGACACGTGCTGGTGTCAGGGCACGTGCGGACGCACCTGTCAGTGTCGGCGTTTGCATTAGGATTAGGGCACGGCGAAGGGTAAGGTGTAGGGCTGACGATGGTTTTCGGTTCTGGGCTAGGGTTAGGGAATGGCAAGGTTTAGGGCAGAGGTGAGGGTACGGACACATGCTGGATTCAGGGCACGTGCGGATGCACTGGTCAGTGTCGGCATACGGATTAGGATTATGGCACGGTGGTGGGTAAATTGTAGGGCTGCCGGTGGTTTTTGGTTCCAGGCTAGGGTTAGCGTAAGGGAACGGCAAGGTTTAGGGCACAGGTGAGGGTGCGGATACGTGCTGGGGTCAGGGCACTTGCGGACGCACGGGTCAGTGTCGGCGTACAGATTAGTATTAGGGCACGGCGGAGGTTAAGCTTTAGGGCTGCCGGTGGGTTTCCATTCCGGTCTAGGGTTCGGGTTAGGGAATGGAAAGGTTTAGGGCATAGGTGAGGGTATGGACACATGCTGGTGTAAGGGCACGTGCGGACACTCGGGTCAGTGTCGAGGTACGGATTAGGAATAGGGCACGGCGGAGGGTATGGTGTAGGGCTGCCGGTGGCTTTCCGTTACGGGTTAGGGTTCGGGTTAGTGAAGAGCAAGGTTTAGGGAACAGGTGAGTGTACGGACACGTGCCGGTGTCAGGGAACGTGCGGACGCACGGGTCAGTGTCGGCCTACTGATAAGTATTTTGGCACGGCGGAGGGTAACTTGTAGGGCTGCCGGTGGGTTTCAGTTCGTGGCTAGGGTTCGAGTTAGGGAATGGCAAGGTTTAGGGCACAGGTGGGTGTATGGACACGTGCTGGTTTCAGGGCACGTGCGGACGCACGGGTCAGTGTCGGCGCACAGATTAGGATTAGTGCACGGTTTAGGGTAAGGTGTAGGGCTGCCGGTGGCTTTCCATTCCGGCCTAGGGTTCGGGTTAGGGAACGGCAAGGTTTAGGGCACAGGTGAGGGTTCGGACATGTGCTTGCGTCAGCACACGTGTGCACGCACGGATCAGTGTCAGAGTATGGATTACGATTAGGGCACGGTGGAGGGTAAGTTGTAGGGCTGCCCGTGTGTTTCTATTCCGGGCTAGGGTTCGGGTTAGGGAACGGCAAGGTTTAGGGCACAGGTGAGGGTACGGACACGTGCAGGGGTCAGGGCACATGCGGACGCACGGGTCAATGTCAGTGTTCGGATAAGGATTAGGGCACGGCGGAGGGTAACTTGTAGGGCTGCCGGTGAGTTTCTGTTCCGGGCTAGGGTTCGGGTTAGGGAACGGCAAGGATTAGGGCACAGGTGAGGGTACGGACACGTGCTGGTGTCCGGGCACGTGCGGACGCACTGGTCAGTGTCGGCGTATGGATTAGGATTAGGGCATATCGGAGGGTAAGGTATAGGGCTGCCGGTGGGTTTCCATTCCAGGCTAGGGTTCTGGTTAGGGAATGGCAAGGTTCAGGGCACAGGTGAGGGTACGGAAACGTGCCGGCGTCAGGGCACGTGCGGACGCATGGGTCAGTGTTCGCGTATGGATTAGGTTTAGGGCACAGTGGAGGGTATGGTTTAGGGCTGCTGGTGGGTTTCCATTCATGGCTAGCGTTCAGGTTAGGGAACGGCAAGGATTAGGGCACAGGTGAGGGTATGGACATGTGCTTGGGTCTGGGCACGTGCAGGCGCATGTGTCAGTGTCCGCGTATGGATTACGATTTGGGCACGGCAGAGGTTAAGGTGTAGGGCTGCCCGTGGGTTTCCGTTCTGGGCTAGTGTTCGGTTTAGGGTACGGCAATGTTTAGGGCACAGGTGAGGGTACGGAAACGTGCTGGTGTCAGGGCACGTGCGGACGCACCTGTCACTGTCGGCGTTTGCATTAGAATTAGGGCACGGCGAAGGGTAAGGTGTAGGGCTGACGATGGTTTTCGGTTCTGGGCTAGGGTTAGGGAACGGCAAGGTTTAGGGCAGAGTTGAGGGTACGGACACGTGCTGGATTCAGGGCACGTGCGGACGCACTGGTCAGTGTCGGCATACGGATTAGGATTATGGCACGGCAGAGGGTAAATTGTACGGCTGCCGGTGGTTTTTGGTTCCAGGCTAGGGTTAGGGTTAGGGAACGGCAAGGTTTAGGGCACAGGTGAGGGTACGGATCCGTGCTGGGGTCAGGGCACTTGCGGACGCACGGGTCAGTGTCGGCATACAGATTAGGATTAGGGCACGGCGGAGGTTAAGCTTTAGGGCTGCCGGTGGGTTTCCATTCCGGTCTAGGGTTCGGGTTAGGGAATGGAAATGTTTAGGGCATAGGTGAGGGTATGGACACATGCTGGTGTAAGGGCACGTGCGGACAGTCGTGTCAGTGTCGAGGTACGGATTAGGAATAGGGCACGGCGGAGGGTATGGTGTAGGGCTGCCGGTGGCTTTCCGTTACGGGTTAGGGTTCGGGGTAGTGAAGAGCAAGGTTTAGGGAACAGGTGAGTGTACGGACACGTGCCGGGGTCAGGGAACGTGCGGACGCACGGGTCAGTGTCGGCATACGGATAAGTATTTGGGCACGGCGGAGGGTAACTTGTAGGGCTGCCGGTGGGTTTCAGTTCTGGCCTAGGGTTGGAGTTAGGGAACAGCACGGTTTAGGGCACAGGTGAGTGCACGGACACGTGCTGGTTTCATGGCACGTGTGGACGCACCTGTCAGTGTCGGCGTTTGCATTAGGATTAGGGCACGGCGAAGGGTAAGGTGTAGGGCTGACGATGGTTTTCGGTTCTGGGCTAGGGATAGGGAACGGCAAGGTTTAGGGCAGAGGTGAGGGTACGGACACGTGCTGGATTCAGGGCACGTGCGGACGCACTGGTCAGTGTCGGCATACGGATTAGGATTATGGCACGGCGGAGGGTAAATTGTAGGGCTGCCGGTGGTTTTTGGTTCCAGGCTAGGGTTAGGGTTAGGGAACGGCAAGGTTTAGGGCACAGGTGAGGGTACGGATACGTGCTGGGGTCAGGGCACTTGCGGACGCACGGGTCAGTGTCGGCATACAGATTAGGATTAGGGCACGGCGGAGGTTAAGCTTTAGGGCTGCCGGTGGGTTTCCATTCCGGTCTAGGGTTCGGGTTAGGGAATGGAAAGGTTTAGGGCATAGGTGAGGGTATGGACACATGCTGGTGTAAGGGCACGTGCGGACACTCGGGTCAGTGTCGAGGTACGGATTAGGAATAGGGCACGGCGGAGGGTATGGTGTAGGGCTGCCGGTGGCTTTCCGTTACGGGTTAGGGTTCGGGGTAGTGAAGAGCAAGGTTTAGGGAACAGGTGAGTGTACGGACACGTGCCGGGGTCAGGGAACGTGCGGACGCACGGTTCAGTGTCGGCATACGGATAAGTATTTGGGCACGGCCGAGGGTAACTTGTAGGGCTGCCGGTGGGTTTCAGTTCTGGCCTAGGGTTCGAGTTAGGGAACAGCAAGGTTTAGGGCACAGGTGAGTGTACGGACACGTGCTGGTTTCAGGGCACGTGCGGACGCACGGGTCAGTGTCGGCGCACAGATTAGGATTAGTGCACGCTTTAGGGTAAGGTGTAGGGCTGCCGGTGGCTTTCCATTCCGGCCTAGGGTTCGGGTTAGGGAACGGCAAGGTTTAGGGCACAGGTGAGGGTTCGGACATGTGCTGGCGTCAGCAAACGTGTGCACGCACGGATCAGTGTCAGAGTATAGAGTACGATTAGGGCACGGCGGAGGGTAAGGTGTAGGGCTGCCCGTGGGTTTCCATTCTGGGCTAGGGTTCGGGTAAGGGAACGGCAAGGTTTAGGGCACAGGTGAGGGTACGGACACGTGCAGGGGTCAGGGCACATGCGGACGCACGGGTCAATGTCAGTGTTCGGATTAGGATTAGAGAACGGCGGAGGGTAACTTGTAGGGCTGCCGGTGAGTTTCTGTTCTGGGCTAGGGTTATGGTTAGGGAACGGCAAGGATTAGGGCACAGGTGAGGGTACGGTCACGTGCTGGTGGTCGGGCACGTGCGGACGCACGGGTCAGTGTCGGCCTATGGATTAGGATTAGCGCATAGCGGAGGGTATGGTGTAGGGCTGCCGGTGGGTTTCTGTTCCGGGCTAGGGTTCGGGTTAGGGAACGACAAGGTTTAGGGCAGAGGTGAGGGTACGGACACGTGCTGGTGTCAGGGCACGTGCGTACGCCTGGGTAAGTGTCAGCGTATGGATTACGTTTAGGTCACGGTGGAGGGTAAGCTGTAGGTCTACAGTGGGTTTTTGGTTCAAGGCTAGGGTTAGGGTTAGGGAATGTCAAGGTTTAGGGCAGAGGTGAGGGAACGGATACGTGCTGGGGTCCGTGCACGTGCGGACGCACGGGTCAGTGTCGGCACACGTATTAGGATTAGGGCACGGCGGAGGTTCAGGTGTATGGCTGCCGGTGGGTTTCCATTCCAGGCTAGGGTTCGTGTTAGGGAACGGCAAGGATTAGGGCACAGGTGAGGGTATGGACATGTGCTTGGGTCAGGGCACGTGCAGGCGCATGGGTCAGTGTCCGCGTATGGATTACAATTTGGGCACGGCAGAGGTTAAGGTGTAGGGCTGCCCGTTGTTTTCCATTCTGGGCTAGTGTTCGGGTTAGGGTACGGCAATGTTTAGGGCACAGGTGAGGGTACGGAAACGTGCTGGTGTCAGGGCACGTGCGGACGCACCTGTCAGTGTCGGCGTTTGCATTAGGATTAGGGCACGGCGAAGGGTAAGGTGTAGGGCTGACGATGGTTTTCAGTTCTGGGCTAGGGATAGGGAACGGCAAGGTTTAGGGCAGAGGTGAGGGTACGGACACGTGCTGGATTCAGGGCACGTGCGGACGCACTAGTCAGTGTCGGCATACGGATTAGGATTATGGCACGGCGGAGGGTAAATTGTAGGGCTGCCGGTGGTTTTTGGTTCCAGGCTAGGGTTAGGGTTAGGGAACGTCAAGGTTTAGGGCACAGGTGAGGGTACGGATACGTGCTTGGGTCAGGGCACTTGCGGACGCACGGGTCAGTGTCGGCATACAGATTAGGATTAGGGCACGGCGGGGTTCAGGTTTAGGGCTGCCGGTGGGTTTCCATTCCGGTCTAGGGTTCGGGTTAGGGAATGGAAAGGTTTAGGGCATAGGTGAGGGTATGGACACATGCTGGTGTAAGGGCACGTGCGGACACTCGGGTCAGTGTTGAGGTACGGATTAGGAATAGGGCACGGCGGAGGGTATGGTGTTGGGCTGCCGGTGGCTTTCCGTTACGGGTTAGGGTTCGGGGTAGTGAAGAGCAAGGTTTAGGGAACAGGTGAGTGTACGGACACGTGCCGGGGTCAGGGAACGTGCGGACGCACGGGTCAGTGTCGGCATACGGATAAGTATTTGGGCACGGTGGAGGGTAACTTGTAGGGCTGCCGGTGGGTTTCAGTTCTGGCCTAGGGTTCGAGTTAGGGAACAGCAAGGTTTAGGGCACAGGTGAGTGTACGGACACGTGCTGGTTTCAGGGCACGTGCGGACGCACGGGTCAGTGTCGGCGCACAGATTAGGATTAGTGCACGCTTTAGGGTAAGGTGTAGGGCTGCCGGTGGCTTTCCATTCCGGCCTAGGGTTCGGGTTAGGGAACAGCAAGATTTAGGGCACAGGTGAGGGTTCGGACATGTGCTGGCGTCAGCAAACGTGTGCACGCACGGATCAGTGTCAGAGTATGGATTACGATTAGGGCACGGTGGAGGGTAAGGTGTAGGGCTGCCCGTGGGTTTCCGTTCCGGGCTAGGGTTCGGGTTAGGGAACGGCAAGGTTTAGGGCACAGGTGAGGGTACGGACACGTGCAGTGGTCAGGGCACATGCGGACGCACGGGTCAACGTCAGTGTTCGGATTAGAATTAGGGAACGGCGGAGGGTAACTTGTAGGGCTGCCGGTTAGTTTCTGTTATGGGCTAGGGTTAGGGTTAGGGAACGGCAAGGATTAGGGCACAGGTGAGGGTACGGACACGTGCTGGTGGTCGGGCACGTGCGGACGCACGGGTCAGTGTCCGCGTATGGATTAGTATTAGCGCATAGCGGAGGGTAAGGTGTAGGGCTGACGGTGGGTTTCCGTTCCAGGCTAGGGTTCTGGTTAGGGAATGGCAAGGTTTAGGGCACAGATGAGGGTATGGACACATGCTAGGTCAGGGCACTTGCGGACGCATGGGACAGTGTGGGCGTATGGATTAGGATTAGGACACAGCGGAGGGTAAATTGTAGGGCTGCCTGTGGGTTTCGGTTCCGGGCTAGGGTTCAGGATAGGGATCGACAAGGTTTAGGGCAGAGGTGAGGGTACGGACACGTGCTGGTGTCAAGGCACGTGCGTACACATGGGTAAGTGTCAGCGTATGGATTACGTTTAGGTCACGGTGGAGGGTAAGGTGTAGGTCTACAGTGGGTTTTTGGTTCCAGGCTAGGGTTAGGGTTAGGGAATGGCAAGGTTTAGGGCAGAGGTGAGGGTACGGATACGTGCTGGGGTCCGTGCACGAGCGGACGCATGGGTCAGTGTCGGCGTACGGATTAGGATTAGGGCACGGCGGAGGTTCAGGTGTAGGGCTGCCGGTGGGTTTCCATTCCGGGCTAGGGTTCGTGTTAGGGAATCGCAAGGTTTATGGCACAGGTGAGGGTACGGATATGTGCTGGGGTCAGGGCACGTGCAGACGCATGTGTCAGTGTCTGCGTATGGATTAGGATTAGGGCACGCCGGATCGTAAGGTGTAGGGCTGCCGGTGGGTTTCTGTTCCGGGCTAGGGTTCGGGTTAGGTAACGACAAGGTTTAGGGCACCAGTGAGGTTTCGGAAACCTTCCGGCGTCAGGGCACGTGCGGACGTATGGTTCAGTGTCAGCGAATGGATTAGTATTAGGGCACGGCGTAGGGTAAGGTTTAAGGCTGCAGGTGGTTTTCCGTTCCGGGCTAGGGTTCGGGTTATGGAACGGCAAAGTTTAGGGCACAGGTGAGTGTACGGACACGTGCTGGGGTCAGGGTACGTGCGGACGCATGGGTCAGTGTTCGCGTATGGATTAGGTTTAGGGCACAGTGGAGGGTAAGGTTTAGGGCTGCTGGTGGGTTTCCATTCATGGCTAGGGTTCGGGTTAGGGAACGGCAAGGATTAGGGCACAGGTGAGTGTATGGACATGTGCCTGGGTCAGGGCACTTGCAGGCGCATGGGTCAGTGTCCGCGTATGGATTACAATTTGGGCACGGCAGAGGTTAAGGTGTAGGGCTGCCCGTGGGTTTCCGTTCTGGGCTAGGGTTCGGGTTAGGGTACGGCAATGTTTAGGGCACAGGTGAGGGTACGGAAACGTGCTGGTGTCAGGGCACGTGCGGACGCATGGGTAAGTGTCAGCGTATGGATTACGTTTAGGTCACGGTGGAGGGTAAGGTGTAGGTCTACAGTGGGTTTTTGGTTCCAGGCTAGGGTTAGGGTTAGGGAATGGCAAGGTTTAGGGCAGAGGTGAGGGTACGGATACGTGCTGGGGTCCGTGCACGAGCGGACGCACGGGTCAGTGTCGGCGTACGGATTAGGATTAGGTCACGGCGGAGGTTCAGGTGTAGGGCTGCCGGTGGGTTTCCATTCCGGACTAGGGTTCGTGTTAGGGAATAGCAAGCTTTATGGCACAGGTGAGGGTACGGATATGTGCTGGGGTCAGGGCACGTGCGGACGCATGTGTCAGTGTCTGCGTATGGATTAGGATTAGGGCACGCCGGATCGTAAGGTGTAGGGCTGCCAGTGGGTTTCCGTTCCGGGCTAGGGTTCGGGTTATGGAACGACAAGGTTTAGGGCACCAGTGAGGGTTCGGAAATGTGCCGGCGTCAGGGCCCGTGCGGACGCACGGTTCAGTGTCAGCGTATGGATTAGTATTAGGGCACGGCGTAGGGTAAGGTTTAAGGCTGCAGGTGGTTTTCCGTTCCGGGCTAGGGTTCGGGTTAGGGAACGGCAAGGTTTAGGGCACAGGTGAGGGTTCGGACATATGCTGGCGTCAGCACACGTGTGCACGCACGGATCAGTGTCAGAGTACGGATTACGATTAGGGCACAGCGGAGGGTAAGGTGTAGGGCTGCCCGTGGGTTTCCGCTCAGGGCTAGGGTTCGGGTTAGGGAACGGCAAGTTTTAGGGTACAGGTGAGGGTACGGACACGTGCAGGGGTCAGGGCACATGCGGACGAACGGCTCAATGTCAGTTTTCGGATTAGTATTAGGGCACGGTGGAGGGTAACTTGTAGGGCTGCCGGTGAGTTTCTGTTCCGGGTTAGGGTTCGGGTTAGGGAACGGCAAGGATTAGGGCACAGGTGAGGGTACGGACACGTGCTTGTGTCCGGGCACGTGCGGACGCACGGGTCAGTGTCGGCGTATGGATTAGGATTAGGGCATAGCGGAGGGTAAGGTGTAGGGCTGCCTGTGGGTTTCCGTTCCGGGCTAGGGTTCTGGTTAGGGAATGGCAAGGTTTAGGGCACAGGTGAGGGTATGGACACATGCTTGGGTCAGGGCACTTGCGGACGCATGGGACAGTGTGGGCGTATGTATTAGGATTAGGGCACGGCGGAGGGTAAATTGTAGGGCTGCCAGTGGGTTTCTGTTCCGGGCTAGGGTTCGGGTTAGGGAACGACAAGGTTTAGGGCAGAGGTGAGGGTACAGACACGTGCTGGTGTCAGGGCACGTGTGTACGCATGGGTAAGTGTCAGCGTATGGATTACGTTTAGGTCACGGTGGAGGGTAAGGTGTAGGTCTACAGTGGGTTTTTGGTTCCAGGCTAGGGTTAGGGTTAGGGAACGGCAAGGTTTAGGGCACAGGTGAGGGTACGGATACGTGCTGGGGTCAGGGCACTTGCGGACGCACGGGTCAGTGTCGGCATACAGATTAGGATTAGGGCACGGCGGAGGTTAAGCTTTAGGGCTGCTGGTGGTTTTCCATTCCGGTCTAGGGTTCGGGTTATGGAATGGAAAGGTTTAGGGCATAGGTGAGGGTATGGACACATGCTGGTGTAAGGGCACGTGCGGACACTCGGTTCAGTGTCGAGGTACGGATTAGGAATAGGGCACGGAGGAGGGAATGGTGTAGGGCTGCCGGTGGCTTCCCGTTACGGGTTAGGGTTCGGGTTAGTGAAGAGCAAGGTTTAGGGAACAGGTGAGTGTACGGACACGTGCCGGGGTCAGTGAACGTGCGGACGCACGGGTCAGTGTCGGCATACGGATAACTATTTGGGCACGGCGGAGGGTAACTTGTAGGGCTGCCGGTGGGTTTCAGTTCCGGGCTAGGGTTCGGGTTAGGGAACGACAAGGTTTAGGGCAGAGGTGAGGGTAAGGACACGTGCTGGTGTCAGGGTACGTGCGTACGCATGGGTAAGTGTCAGCGTATGGATTACGTTTAGGTCACGGTGGAGGGTAAGGTGTAGGTCTACAGTGGGTTTTTGGTTCCAGGCTAGGGTTAGGGTTAGGGAATGGCAAGGTTTAGGGCAGAGGTGAGGGTACGGATACGTGCTGGGGTGGGTTCACGTGCGGACGCACGGGTCAGTGTCGGCGCACAGATTAGGATTAGTGCACGGTTTAGGGTAAGGTGTAGGGCTGCCGGTGGCTTTCCATTCCGGCCTAGGGTTCGGGTTAGGGAACGGCAAGGTTTAGGGCACAGGGGAGCGTTCGGACATGTGCTGGCGTCATCACACGTGTGCACGCACGGATCAGTGTCAGAGTACGGATTACGATTAGGGCACGGTGGAGGGTAAGGTGTAGGGCTGCCCGTGGGTTTCCGTTTCGGGCTAGGGTTCGGGTTAGGGAACGGCAAGGTTTAGGGCACAGGTGAGGGCACGGACACGTGCAGGGGTCAGGGGACATGCGGACGCATGGGTCAATGTCAGTGTTCGGATTAGGATTAGGGCACGGCGGAGGGTAACTTGTAGGTCTGCCGGTGAGTTTCTGTTCCGGGCTAGGGTTCGGGTTAGGGAACGGCAAGGATTAGGGCACAGGTGAGGGTACGGACACGTGCTGGGGTGCGGGCACGTGCGGACGCATGGGTCAGTGTCGGCGTATGGATTAGGATTAGGGCATAGCGGAGGGTAAGGTGTAGGGCTGCCGGTGGGTTTCTGTTCCGGGCTAGGGTTCTGGTTAGGGAATGGCAAGGTTTAGGGCACAGGTGAAGGTATGGACACATGCTTGGGTCAGGGCACTTGCGGACGCATGGGACAGTCTGGGCGTATGGATTAGGATTAGGGCACGGCGGAGGGTAAATTGTAGGGCTGCCAGTGGGTTTCTGTTCCGGGCTAGGGTTCGGGTTAGGGAACGACAAGGTTTAGGGCGGAGGTGAGGGTACGGACACGTGCTGGTGTCAGGGCACGTGTGTACGCATGGGTAAGTGTTCGCGTATGGATTAGGTTTAGGGCACAGTGGAGGGTAAGGTTTAGGGCTGCTGGTGGGTTTCCATTCATGGCTAGGGTTCGGGTTAGGGAACGGCAAGGATTAGGTCACAGGTGAGGGTATGGACATGTGCTTGGGTCAGGGCACTTGCAGGCGCATGGGTCAGTGTCCGCGTATGGATTACGATTTGGGCACGGCAGAGGTTAAGGTGTAGGGCTGCCCGTGGTTTTCCATTCTGGGCTAGGGTTCGGGTTAGGGTACGGCAATGTTTAGGGCACAGGTGAGGGTACAGAAACGTGCTGGTGTCAGGGCACGTGCGGACGCACCTTTCAGTGTCGGCGTTTGTATTAGGATTAGGGCACGGCGAAGGGTAAGGTGTAGGGCTGACGATCCTTTTCGGTTCTGGGCTAGGGTTAGGGAATGGCAAGGTTTAGGACAGAGGTGAGGGTACGGACACATGCTGGATTCAGGGCACGTGCGGATGCACTGGTCAGTGTCGGCATACGGATTAGGATTATGGCACGGCGGAGGGTAAATTGTAGGGCTGCCGGTGGTTTTTGGTTCCAGGCTAGGGTTAGCGTTAGGGAACGGCAAGGTTTAGGGCACAGGTGAGGGGGCGGATACGTGCTGGGGTCAGGGCACTTGCGGACGCACGGGTCAGTGTCGGCGTACAGATTAGTATTAGGGCACGGCGGAGGTTAAGCTTTAGGGCTGCCGGTGGTTTTCCATTCCGGTCTAGGGTTCGGGTTAGGGAATGGAAAGGTTTAGGGCATAGGTGAGGGTATGGACACATGCTGGTGTAAGGGCACGTGCGGACACTCGGGTCAGTGTCGAGGTACGGATTAGGAATAGGGCACGGAGGAGGGAATGGTGTAGGGCTGCCGGTGGCTTCCCGTTACGGGTGAGGGTTCGGGTTAGTGAAGAGCAAGGTTTAGGGAACAGGTGAGTGTACGGACACGTGCCGGGGTCAGGGAACGTGCGGACGCACGGGTCAGTGTCGGCATACGGATAATTATTTGGGCACGGCGGAGGGCAACTTGTAGGGCTGCCGGTGGGTTTCAGTTCCGGGCTAGGGTTCGGGTTAGGGAACGACAAGGTTTAGGGCAGAGGTGAAGGTACGGACACGTGCTGGTGTCAGGGTACGTGCGTACGCATGGGTAAGTGTCAGCGTATGGATTACGTTTAGGTCACGGTGGAGGGTAAGGTGTAGGTCTACAGTGGGTTTTTGGTTCCAGGCTAGGGTTAGGGTTAGGGAATGGCAAGGTTTAGGGCAGAGGTGAGGGTACGGATACGTGCTGGGGTGGGTTCACGTGCGGACGCACGGGTCAGTGTCGGCGCACAGATTAGGATTAGTGCACGGTTTAGGGTAAGGTGTAGGGCTGCCGGTGGCTTTCCATTCCGGCCTAGGGTTCGGGTTAGGGAACGGCAAGGTTTAGGGCACAGGTGAGCGTTCGGACATGTGCTGGCGTCATCAGACGTGTGCACGCACGGATCAGTGTCAGAGTACGGATTACGATTAGGGCACGGCGGAGGGTAAGGTGTAGGGCTGCCCGTGGGTTTCCGTTTCGGGCTAGGGTTCGGGTTAGGGAACGGCAAGGTTTAGGGCACAGGTGGGTGTATGGACACGTGCTGGTTTCAGGGCACGTGCGGACGCACGGGTCAGTGTCGGCGCACAGATTAGGATTAGTGCACGGTTTAGGGTAAGGTGTAGGGCTGCCGGTGGCTTTCCATTCCGGCCTAGGGTTCGGGTTAGGGAACGGCAAGGTTTAGGGCACAGGTGAGGGTATGGACATGTGCTTGGGTCAGGGCACGTGCAGGCGCATGGGTCAGTGTCCGCGTATGGATTACGATTTGGGCACGGCAGAGGTTAAGGTGTAGGGCTGCCCGTGGGTTTCCGTTCTGGGCTAGTGTTCGGGTTAGGGTACGGCAATGTTTAGGACACAGGTGAGGGTACGGAAACGTGCTGGTATCAGGGCACGTGCGGACGCACCTCTCAGTGTCGGCGTTTGCATTAGGATTAGGGCACGGCGAAGGGTAAGGTGTAGGGCTGACGATGGTTTTCGGTTCTGGGCTAGGGATAGGGAACGGCAAGGTTTAGGGCAGAGGTGAGGGTACGGACATGTGCTGGATTCAGGGCACGTGCGGACGCACTGGTCAGTGTCGGCATACGGATTAGGATTATGGCACGGCGGAGGGTAAATTGTAGGGCTGCCGGTGGTTTTTGGTTCCAGGCTAGGGTTAGGGTTAGGGAACGTCAAGGTTTAGGGCACAGGTTAGGGTACGGATACGTGCTTGGGTCAGGGCACTTGCGGACGCACGGGTCAGTGTCGGCATACAGATTAGGATTAGGGCACGGCGGAGGTTCAGCTTTAGGGCTGCCGGTGGGTTTCCATTCCGGTCTAGGGTTCGGGTTAGGGAATGGAAAGGTTTAGGGCATAGCTGAGGGTATGGACACATGCTGGTGTAAGGGCACGTGCGGACACTCGGGTCAGTGTCGAGGTACGGATTAGGATTAGGGCACGGCGGAGGGTATGGTGTTGGGCTGCCGGTGGCTTTCCGTTACGGGTTAGGGTTCGGGGTAGTGAAGAGCAAGGTTTAGGGAACAGGTGAGTGTACGGACACGTGCCGGGGTCAGGGAACCTGCGGACGCACGGGTCAGTGTCGGCATACGGATAAGTATTTGGGCACGGCGGAGGGTAACTTGTAGGGCTGCCGGTGGGTTTCAGTTCTGGCCTAGGGTTCGAGTTAGGGAACAGCAAGGTTTAGGGCACAGGTGAGTGTACGGACACGTGCTGGTTTCAGGGCACGTGTGGACGTATGGGTCAGTGTCGGCGCACAGATTAGGATTAGTGCACGCTTTAGGGTAAGGTGTAGGGCTGCCGGTGGCTTTCCATTCCGGCCTAGGGTTCGGGTTAGGGAACGGCAAGGTTTAGGGCACAGGTGAGGGTTCGGACATGTGCTGGCGTCACCAAACGTGTGCACGCACGGATCAGTGTCAGAGTATGGATTACGATTAGGGCACGGCGGAGGGTAAGGTGTAGGGCTGCCCGTGGGTTTCCGTTCCGGGCTAGGGTTCGGGTTAGGGAACGGCAAGGTTTAGGGCACAGGTGAGGGTACGGACACGTGCAGGGGTCAGGGCACATGTGGACGCACGGGTCAACGTCAGTGTTCGGATTAGGATTAGGGAACGGCGGAGGGTAACTTGTAGGGCTGCCGGTGAGTTTCTGTTATGGGCTAGGGTTAGGGTTAGGGAACGGCAAGGATTAGGGCACAGGTGAGGGTACGGACACGTGCTGGTGGTCGGGCACGTGCGGACGCACGGGTCAGTGTCGGCGTATGGATTAGGATTAGCGCATAGCGGAGGGTAAGGTGTAGGGCTGACGGTGGGTTTCCGTTCCAGGCTAGGGTTCTGGTTAGGGAATGGCAAGGTTTAGGGCACAGTTGAGGGTATGGACACATGCTAGGTCAGGGCACTTGCGGACGCATGGGACAGTGTGGGCGTATGGAATAGGATTAGGGCACAGCGGAGGGTAAATTGTAGGGCTGCCTGTGGGTTTCTGTTCCGGGCTAGGGTTCGGGATAGGGAACGACAAGGTTTAGGGCAAAGGTGAGGGTACGGACACGTGCTGGTCTCAAGGCACGTGCGTACACATGGGTAAGTGTCAGCGTATGGATTACGTTTAGGTCACGGTGGAGGGTAAGGTGTAGGTCTACAGTGGGTTTTTGGTTCCAGGCTAGGGTTAGGGTTAGGGAACGGCAAGGTTTAGGGCACAGGTGAGGGTACGGACACATGCTGGATTCAGGTCACGTGCGGATGCACTGGTCAGTGTCGACATACGGATTAGGATTATGGCACGGCGGAGGGTAAATTGTAGGGCTGCCGGTGGTTTTTGGTTCCAGGCTAGGGTTAGCGTTAGGGAACGGCAAGGTTTAGGGCACAGGTGAGGGTGCGGATACGTGCTGGGGTCAGGGCACTTGCGGACGCACGGGTCAGTGTCGGCGTACAGATTAGTATTAGGGCACGGCGGAAGTTAAGCTTTAGGGCTGCCGGTGGGTTTCCATTCCGGTCTAGGGTTCGGGTTAGGGAATGGAAAGGTTTAGGGCATAGGTGAGGGTATGGACACATGCTGGTGTAAGGGCACGTGCGGACACTCGGGTCAGTGTCGAGGTACGGATTAGGAATAGGGCACGGCGGAGGGTATGGTGTAGGGCTGCCGGTGGCTTTCCGTTACGGGTTAGGGTTCGGGTTAGTGAAGAGCAAGGTTTAGGGAACAGGTGAGTGTACGGACACGAGCCGGTGTCAGGGAACGTGCGGACGCACGGGTCAGTGTCGGCCTACTGATAAGTATTTTGGCACGGCGGAGGGTAACTTGTAGGGCTGCCGGTGGGTTTCAGTTCGGGGCTAGGGTTCGAGTTAGGGAACGGCAAGTTTTAGGGCACAGGTGGGTGTATGGACACGTGCTGGTTTCAGGGCACGTGCGGACGCATGGGTCAGTGTCGGCGCACAGATTAGGATTAGTGCACAGTTTAGGGTAAGGTGTAGGGCTGCCGGTGGCTTTCCATTCCGGCCTAGGGTTCGGGTTAGGGAACGGCAAGGTTTAGGGCACAGGTGAGGGTTCGGACATGTGCTGGCGTCAGCACACGTGTGCACGCACGGATCAGTGTCAGAGTACGGATTACGATTAGGGCACGGCGGAGGGTAAGTTGTAGGGCTGCCCGTGGGTTTCCATTCCGGGCTAGGGTTCGGGTTAGGGAACGGCAAGGTTTAGGGCACAGGTGAGGGTACGGACACGTGCAGGGGTCAGGGCACATGCGGACGCACGGGTCAATGTCAGTGTTCGGATAAGGATTAGGGCACGGCGGAGGGTAATTTGTAGGGCTGCCGGTGAGTTTCTGTTCCGGGCTAGGGTTCGGGTTAGGGAACGGCAAGGATTAGGGCACAGGTGAGGGTACGGACACGTGCTGGTGTCCGGGCACGTGCGGATGCACTGGTCAGTGTCGGCGTATGGATTAGGATTAGGGCATATCGGAGGGTAAGGTGTAGGGCTGCCGGTGGGTTTCCATTCCAGGCTAAGGTTCTGGTTAGGGAATGGCAAGGTTTAGGGCACAGGTGAGGGTACGGAAACGTGCAGGCGTCAGGGCACGTGCGGACGCACCGTTCAGTGTCATCGTATGGATTAGTATTAGGGCACGGCGTAGAGTAAGGTTTAAGCCTGCAGGTGGTTTTCCGTTCCGGGCTAGGGTTCGGGTTATGGAACGGCAAAGTTTAGGGCACAGGTGAGTGTACGGACACGTGCTGGGGTCAGGGTACGTGCGGACGCATGGGTCAGTGTTCTCGTATGGATTAGGTTTAGGGCACAGTGGAGGGTAAGGTTTAGGGCTGCTGGTGGGTTTCCATTCATGGCTAGCGTTCAGGTTAGGAAACGGCAAGGATTAGGGCACAGGTGAGGGTATGGACATGTGCTTGGGTCAGGGCACGTGCAGGCGCATGGGTCAGTGTCCGCGTATGGATTACGATTTGGGCACGGCAGAGGTTAAGGTGTAGGGCTGCCCGTGGGTTTCCGTTCTGGGCTAGTGTTCGGGTTAGGGTACGGCAATGTTTAGGGCACAGGTGAGGGTACGGAAACGTGCTGGTGTCAGGGCACGTGCGGACGCACCTGTCACTGTCGGCGTTTGCATTAGCATTAGGGCACGGCGAAGGGTAAGGTGTAGGGCTGACGATGGTTTTCGGTTCTGGGCTAGGGTTAGGGAACGGCAAGGTTTAGGGCAGAGTTGAGGGTACGGACACGTGCTGGATTCAGGGCACGTGCGGACGCACTGGTCAGTGTCGGCATACGGATTAGGATTATGGCACGGCGGAGGGTAAATTGTAGGGCTGCCGGTGGTTTTTGGTTCCAGGCTAGGGTTAGGGTTAGGGAACGGCAAGGTTTAGGGCACAGGTGAGGGTACGGATACGTGCTGGGGTCAGGGCACTTGCGGACGCACGGGTCAGTGTCGGCATACAGATTAGGATTAGGGCATGGCGGAGGTTAAGCTTTAGGGCTGCCGGTGGGTTTCCATTCCGGTCTAGGGTTCGGGTTAGGGAATGGAAATGTTTAGGGCATAGGTGAGGGTATGGACACATGCTGGTGTAAGGGCACGTGCGGACACTCGGGTCAGTGTCGAGGTACGGATTAGGAATAGGGCACGGCGGAGGGTATGGTGTAGGGCTGCCGGTGGCTTTCCGTTACGGGTTAGTGTTCGGGGTAGTGAAGAGCAAGGTTTAGGGAACAGGTGAGTGTACGGACACGTGCCGGGGTCAGGGAACGTGCGGACGCACGGGTCAGTGTCGGTATACGGATAAGTATTTGGGCACGGCGGAGGGTAACTTGTAGGGCTGCCGGTGGGTTTCAGTTCTGGCCTAGGGTTGGAGTTAGGGAACAGCAAGGTTTAGGGCACAGGTGAGTGTACGGACACGTGCTGGTTTCATGGCACGTGCGGACGCACCTGTCAGTGTCGGCGTTTGCATTAGGATTGGGGCACGACGAAGGGTAAGGTGTAGGGCTGACGATGGTTTTCGGTTCTGGGCTAGGGATAGGGAACGGCAAGGTTTAGGGCAGAGGTGAGGGTACGGACACGTGCTGGATTCAGGGCACGTGCGGACGCACTGGTCAGTGTCGGCATACGGATTAGGATTATGGCACGGCGGAGGGTAAATTGTAGGGCTGCCGGTGGTTTTTGGTTCCAGGCTAGGGTTAGGGTTAGGGAACGGCAAGGTTTAGGGCACAGGTGAGGGTACGGATACGTGCTGGGGTCAGGGCACTTGCGGACGCACGGGTCAGTGTCGGCATACAGATTAGGATTAGGGCACGGCGGAGGTTAAGCTTTAGGGCTGCCGGTGGGTTTCCATTCCGGTCTAGGGTTCGGGTTAGGGAATGGAAAGGTTTAGGGCATAGGTGAGGGTATGGACACATGCTGGTGTAAGGGCACGTGCGGACACTCGGGTCAGTGTTGAGGTACGGATTAGGAATAGGGCACGGCGGAGGGTATGGTGTTGGGCTGCCGGTGGCTTTCCGTTACGGGTTAGGGTTCGGGGTAGTGAAGAGCAAGGTTTAGGGAACAGGTGAGTATACGGACACGTGCCGGGGTCAGGGAACGTGCGGACGTACGGGTCAGTGTCGACATACGGATAAGTATTTGGGCACGGCCGAGGGTAACTTGTAGGGCTGCCGGTGGGTTACAGTTTTGGCCTAGGGTTCGAGTTAGGGAACAGCAAGGTTTAGGGCACTGGTGAGTGTACGGACACGTGCTGGTTTCAGGGCACGTGTGGACGCACGGGTCAGTGTCGGCGCACAGATTAGGATTAGTGCACGGTTTAGGGTAAGGTGTAGGGCTGCCGGTGGCTTTCCATTCCGGCCTAGGGTTCGGGTTAGGGAACGGCAAGGTTTAGGGCACAGGTGAGGGTTCGGACATGTGCTGGCGTCAGCAAACGTGTGCACGCACGGATCAGTGTCAGAGTATGGATTACGATTAGGGCACGGCGGAGGGTAAGGTGTAGGGCTGCCCGTGGGTTTCCGTTCCGGGCTAGGGTTCGGGTTAGGGAACGGCAAGGTTTAGGGCACAGGTGAGGGTACGGACACGTGCAGGGGTCAGGGCACATGCGGATGCACGGGTCAACGTCAGTGTTCGGATTAGGATTAGGGTACGGCGGAGGGTAACTTGTAGGGCTGCCGGTGAGTTTCTGTTATGGGCTAGGGTTAGGGTTAGGGAACGGCAAGGATTAGGGCACAGGTGAGGGTACGGACACGTGCTGGTGGTCGGGCACGTGCGGACGCACGGGTCAGTGTCGGCGTATGGATTAGGATTAGCGCATAGCGGAGGGTAAGGTGTAGGGCTGACGGTGGGTTTCCGTTCCAGGCTATGGTTCTGGTTAGGGAATGCAAGCTTTAGGGCACAGGTGAGGGTATGGACACATGCTAGGTCAGGGCACTTGCGGACGCATGGGACAGTGTGGGCGTATGGATTAGGATTAGGGCACAGCGGAGGGTAAATTGTAGGGCTGCCTGTGGGTTTCTGTTCCGGGCTAGGGTTCGGGATAGGGAACGACAAGGTTTAGGGCAGAGGTGAGGGTACGGACACGTGCTGGTGTCAAGGCACGTGCGTACACATGGGTAAGTGTCAGCGTATGGATTACGTTTAGGTCACGGTGGAGGGTAAGCTGTAGGTCTACAGTGGGTTTTTGGTTCCAGTCTAGGGTTAGGGTTAGGGAATGGCAAGGTTTAGGGCAGAGGTGAGGGTACGGATACGTGCTGGGGTCCGTGCACGTGCGGACGCACGGGTCAGTGTCGGCGTACGGATTAGGATTAGGGCACGGCGGAGGTTCAGGTGTAGGGCTGCCGGTGGGTTTCCATTCCGGGCTAGGGTTCGTGTTAGGGAATCGCAAGGTTTATGGCACAGGTGAGGGTACGGATATGTGCTGGGGTCAGGGCACGTGCAGACGCATGTGTCAGTGTCTGCGTATGGATTAGGATTAGGGCACGCCGGATCGTAAGGTGTAGGGCTGCCGGTGCGTTTCCGTTCCGGGCTAGGGTTCGGGTTAGGGAACGACAAGGTTTAGGGCACCAGTGAGGTTGCGGAAACCTGCCGGCGTCAGGGCACGTGCGGACGCATGGTTCAGTGTCAGCGAATGGATTAGTATTAGGGCACGGCATAGGGTAAGGTTTAAGGCTGCAGGTGGTTTTCCGTTCCGGGCTAGGGTTCGGGTTATGGAACGGCAAAGTTTAGGGCACAGGTGAGTGTACGGACACGTGCTGGGGTCAGGGTATGTGCGGACGCATGGGTCAGTGTTCGCGTATGGATTAGGTTTAGGGCACAGTGGAGGGTAAGGTTTAGGGCTGCTGGTGGGTTTCCATTCATGGCTAGGGTTCGGGTTAGGGAACGGCAAGGATTAGGGCACAGGTGAGGGTATGGACATGTGCCTGGGTCAGGGCACTTGCAGGCGCATGGGTCAGTGTCCGCGTATGGATTTCGATTTGGGCACGGCAGAGGTTAAGGTGTAGGGCTGCCCGTGGGTTTCCGTTCTGGGCTAGTGTTCGGGTTAGGGTACGGCAATGTTTAGGGCACAGGTGAGGGTACGGAAACGTGCTGTTGTCAGGGCACGTGCGGACGCACCTGTCACTGTCGGCGTTTGCATTAGCATTAGGGCACGGCGAAGGGTAAGGTGTAGGGCTGACGATGGTTTTCGGTTCTGGGCTAGGGTTAGGGAACGGCAAGGTTTAGGGCAGAGTTGAGGGTACGGACACGTGCTGGATTCAGGGCACGTGCGGACGCACTGGTCAGTGTCGGCATACGGATTAGGATTATGGCACTGCAGAGGATAAATTGTAGAGCTGCCGGTGGTTTTTGGTTCCAGGCTAGGGTTAGGGTTAGGGAACGGCAAGGTTTAGTGCACAGGTGAGGGTACGGATACGTGCTGGGGTCAGGGCACTTGCGGACGCATGGTTCAGTGTCGGCATACAGATTACGATTAGGGCACGGCGGAGGTTAAGCTTTAGGGCTGCCGGTGGGTTTCCATTCCGGTCTAGGGTTCGGGTTAGGGAATGGAAATGTTTAGGGCATAGGTGAGGGTATGGACACATGCTGGTGTAAGGGCACGTGCGGACACTCGGGTCAGTGTCGAGGTACGGATTAGGAATAGGGCACGGCGGAGGGTATGGTGTAGGGCTGCCGGTGGCTTTCCGTTACGGGTTAGGGTTCGGGGTAGTGAAGAGCAAGGTTTAGGGAACAGGTGAGTGTACGGACACGTGACGGGGTCAGGGAACGTGCGGACGCACGGGTCAGTGTCGGTATACGGATAAGTATTTGGGCATGGCGGAGGGTAACTTGTAGGGCTGCCGGTGGGTTTCAGTTCTGGCCTAGGGTTGGAGTTAGGGAACAGCAAGGTTTAGGGCACAGGTGAGTGTACGGACACGTGCTGGTTTCATGGCACGTGCGGACGCACCTGTCAGTGTCGGCGTTTGCATTAGGATTAGGGCACGGCGAAGGGTAAGGTGTAGGGCTGACGATGGTTTTCGGTTCTGGGCTAGGGATAGGGAACGGCAAGGTTTAGGGCAGAGGTGATGGTACGGACACGTGCTGGATTCAGGGCACGTGCGGACGCACTGGTCAGTGTTGGCATACGGATTAGGATTATGGCACGGCGGAGGGTAAATTGTAGAGCTGCCGGTGGTTTTTGGTTCCAGGCTAGGGTTAGGGTTAGGGAACGGCAAGGTTTAGGGCACAGGTGAGGGTACGGATACGTGCTGGGGTCAGGGCACTTGCGGACGCACGGGTCAGTGTCGGCATACAGATTAGGATTAGGGCACGGCGGAGGTTAAGCTTTAGGGCTGCCGGTGGGTTTCCATTCCGGTCTAGGGTTCGGGTTAGGGAATGGAAAGGTTTAGGGCATAGGTGAGGGTATGGACACATGCTGGTGTAAGGGCACGTGCGGACACTCGGGTCAGTGTCGAGGTACGGATTAGGAATAGGGCACGGCGGAGGGTATGGTGTAGGGCTGCCGGTGGCTTTCCGTTGCGGGTTAGGGTTCGGGGTAGTGAAGAGCAAGGTTTAGGGAACAGGTGAGTGTACGGACACGTGCCGGGGTCAGGGAACGTGCGGACGCACGGGTCAGTGTCGGCATACGGATAAGTATTTGGGCACGGCGGAGGGTAACTTGTAGGTCTGCCGGTGGGTTTCAGTTCTGGCCTAGGGTTCGAGTTAGGGAACAGCAAGGTTTAGGGCACAGGTGAGTGTACGGACACGTGCTGGTTTCAGGGCACGTGCGGACGCACGCGTCAGTGTCGGCGCACAGATTAGGATTAGTGCACGGTTTAGGGTAAGGTGTAGGGCTGCCGGTGGCTTTCCATTCCGGCCTAGGGTTCGGGTTAGGGAACGGCAAGGTTTAGGGCACAGGTGAGGGTTCGGACATGTGCTGGCGTCAGCAAACGTGTGCACGCACGGATCAGTGTCAGAGTATGGATTACGATTAGGGCACGGCGGAGGGTAAGGTGTAGGGCTGCCCGTGGGTTTCCGTTCCGGGCTAGGGTTCGGGTTAGGGAACGGCAAGGTTTAGGGCACAGGTGAGGGTACGGACACGTGCAGGGGTCAGGGCACATGCGGACGCACGGGTCAATGTCAGTGTTCGGATTAGGATTAGGGAACGGCGGAGGGTAACTTGTAGGGCTGCCGGTGAGTTTCTGTTCTGGGCTAGGGTTATGGTTAGGGAACGGCAAGGATTAGGGCACAGGTGAGGGTACGGTCACGTGCTGGTGGTCGGGCACGTGCAGACGCACGGGTCTGTGTCGGCGTATGGATTAGTATTAGCGCATAGCGGAGGGTAAGGTGTAGGGCTGACGGTGGGTTTCCGTTCCGGGCTAGGGTTCGGGTTATGGAACGGCAAAGTTTAGGGCACAGGTGAGTGTTCGGACACGTGCTGGGGTCAGGGTACGTGCGGACGCTTGGGTCAGTGTTCGCGTATGGATTAGGTTTAGGGCACAGTGGAGGGTAAGGTTTAGGGCTGCTGGAGGGTTTCCATTCATGGCTAGGGTTCGGGTTAGGGAACGGCAAGGATTAGGGCACAGGTGAGGGTACGGACATGTGCCTGGGTCAGGGCACTTGCAGGCGCATGGGTCAGTGTCCGCGTATGGATTACGATTTGGGCACGGCAGAGGTTAAGGTGTAGGGCTGCCCGTGGGTTTCCGTTCTGGGCTAGTGTTCGGGTTAGGGTACGGCAATGTTTAGGGCACAGGTGAGGGTACGGAAACGTGCTGGTGTCAGGGCACGTGCGGACGCACCTGTCACTGTCGGCGTTTGCATTAGCATTAGGGCACGGCGAAGGGTAAGGTGTAGGGCTGACGATGGTTTTCGGTTCTGGGCTAGGGTTAGGGAACGGCAAGGTTTAGGGCAGAGTTGAGGGTACGGACACGTGCTGGATTCAGGGCACGTGCGGACGCACTGGTCAGTGTCGGCATACGGATTAGGATTATGGCACTGCAGAGGATAAATTGTAGGGCTGCCGGTGGTTTTTGGTTCCAGGCTAGGGTTAGGGTTAGGGAACGGCAAGGTTTAGTGCACAGGTGAGGGTACGGATACGTGCTGGGGTCAGGGCACTTGCGGACGCACGGGTCAGTGTCGGCATACAGATTAGGATTAGGGCACGGCGGAGGTTAAGCTTTAGGGCTGCCGGTGGGTTTCCATTCCGGTCTAGGGTTCGGGTTATGGAACGACAAGGTTTAGGGCACCAGTGAGGTTTCGGAAACGTGCCGGCGTCAGGGCCCGTGTGGACGCACGGTTCAGTGTCAGCGTATGGATTAGTATTAGGGCACGGCGTAGGGTAAGATTTAAGGCTGCAGGTGGTTTTCCGTTCCGGGCTATTGTTCGGGTTAGGGAACGGCAAGGTTTAGGGCACAGGTGAGGGTTCGGCATGTGCTGGCGTCAGCACACGTGTGCACGCACGGATCATTGTCAGAGTACGGATTACGATTAGGGCACAGCGGAGGGTAAGGTGTAGGGCTGCCCGTGGGTTTCCGTTCAGCGCTAGGGTTCGGGTTAGGGAACGGCAAGGTTTAGGGCACAGGTGAGGGTACGGACACGTGCAGGGGTCAGGGCACATGCGGACGCACGGGTCAATGTCATTGTTCGGATTAGGATTAGGGCACGGTGGAGGGTAACTTGTAGGGCTGCCGGTGAGTTTCTGTTCCGGGTTAGGGTTCGGGTTAGGGAACGGCAAGGATTAGGGCACAGGTGTGGGTACGGACACGTGCTTGTGTCCGGGCACGTGCGGACGCATGGGTCAGTGTCGGCGTATGGATTAGGATTAGGGCATAGCGGAGGGTATGGTGTAGGGCTGCCTGTGGGTTTCCGTTCCGGGCTAGGGTTCTGGTTAGGGAATGGCAAGGTTTAGGGCACAGGTGAGCTTATGGACACATGCTTGGGTCAGGGCACTTGCGGACGCATGGGACAGTGTGGGCGTATGTATTAGGATTAGGGCACGGCGGAGGGTAAATTGTAGGGCTGCCAGTGGGTTTCTGTTCCGGGCTAGCGTTCGGGTTAGGGAACGACAAGGTTTAGGGCAGAGGTGAGGGTACAGACACGTGCTGGTGTCAGGGCACGTGTGTACGCATGGGTAAGTGTCAGCGTATGGATTACGTTTAGGTCACGGTGGAGGGTAAGGTGTAGGTCTACAGTGGGTTTTTGGTTCCAGGCTAGGGTTAGGGTTAGGGAACGGCAAGGTTTAGGGCACAGGTGAGGTTACAGATACGTGCTGGGGTCAGGGCACTTGCGGACGCACGGGTCAGTGTCGGCATACAGATTAGGATTAGGGCACGGCGGAGGTTAAGCTTTAGGGCTGCTGGTGGGTTTCCATTCCGGTCTAGGGTTCGGGTTAGGAATGGAAAGGTTTAGGGCATAGGTGAGGGTATGGACACATGCTGGTGTAAGGGCACGTGTGGACACTCGGGTCAGTGTCGAGGTACGGATTAGGAATAGGGCACGGCGGAGGGTATGGTGTAGGGCTGCCGGTGGCTTCCCGTTACGGGTTAGGGTTCGGGTTAGTGAAGAGCAAGGTTTAGGGAACAGGTGAGTGTACGGACACGTGCCGGGGTCAGGGAACGTGCGGACACACGGGTCAGTGTCGGCATACGGATAATTATTTGGGCACGGCGGAGGGTAACTTGTAGGGCTGCCGGTGGGTTTCAGTTCCGGGCTAGGGTTCGGGTTAGGGAACGACAAGGTTTAGGGCAGAGGTGAGGGTACGGACACGTGCTGGTGTCAGGGTACGTGCGTACGCATGGGTAAGTGTCAGCGTATGGATTACGTTTAGGTCACGGTGGAGGGTAAGGTGTAGGTCTACAGTGGGATTTGGTTCCAGGCTAGGGTTAGGGTTAGGGAATGGCAAGGTTTAGGGCAGAGGTGAGGGTACGGATACGTGCTGGGGTGGGTTCCCGTGCGGACGCACGGGTCAGTGTCGGCGCACAGATTAGGATTAGTGTACGGTTTAGGGTAAGGTGTAGGGCTGCCGGTGGCTTTCCATTCCGGCCTAGGGTTCGGGTTAGGGAACGGCAAGGTTTAGGGCACAGGTGAGCGTTCGGACATGTGCTGGCGTCATCAGAGGTGTGCACGCACGGATCAGTGTCAGAGTACGGATTACGATTAGGGCACGGCGGAGGGTAAGGTGTAGGGCTGCCCGTGGGTTTCCGTTTCGGGCTAGGGTTCGGGTTAGGGAACGGCAAGGTTTAGGGCACAGGTGAGGGTACGGACACGTGCAGGGGTCAGGGCACATGCGGACGCATGGGTCAATGTCAGTGTTCGGGTTAGGATTAGGGCACGGCGGAGGGTAACTTGTAGGTCTGCCGGTGAGTTTCTGTTCCGGGCAAGGGTTCGGGTTAGGGAACGGCAAGGATTAGGGCACAGGTGAGGGTACGGACACGTGCTGGGGTCCGGGCACGTGCGGACGCACGGGTCAGTGTCGGCGTATGGATTAGGATTAGGGCATAGCGGAGGGTAAGGTGTAGGGCTGCCGGTGGGTTTCTGTTCCGGGCTAGGGTTCTGGTTAGGGAATGGCAAGGTTTAGGGCCCAGGTGAGGGTATGGACACATGCTTGGGTCAGGGCACTTGCGGACGCATGGGACAGTGTGGGCGTATGGATTAGGATTAGGGCACGGCGGAGGGTAAATTGTAGGGCTGCCAGTGGGTTTCTGTTCCGGGCTAGGGTTCGGGTTAGGGAACGACAAGGTTTAGGGCAGAGGTGAGGGTACGGACACGTGCTGGTGTCAGGGCACGTGTGTACGCATGGGTAAGTGTCAGCGTATGGATTACGTTTAGGTCACGGTGGAGGGTATGGTGTAGGTCTACAGTGGGTTTTTGGTTCCAGGCTAGGGTTAGGGTTAGGGAACGGCAAGGTTTAGGGCACAGGTGAGGGTACGGATACGTGCTGGGGTCAGGGCACTTGCGGACGCACGGGTCAGTGTCGGCATACAGATTAGGATTAGGGCACGGCGGAGGTTAAGCTTTAGGGCTGCCGGTGGGTTTCCATTCCGGTCTAGGGTTCGGGTTAGGGAATGGAAAGGTTTAGGGCATAGGTGAGGGTATGGACACATGCTGGTGTAAGGGCACGTGCGGACACTCGGGTCAGTGTCGAGGTACGGATTAGGAATAGGGCACGGAGGAGGGTATGGTGTAGGGCTGCCGGTGGCTTTCCGTTACGGGTTAGGGTTCGGGTTAGTGAAGAGCAAGGTTTAGGGAACAGGTGAGTGTACGGACACGTGACGGGGTCAGGGAACGTGCGGACGCACGGGTCAGTGTCGGCATACGGATAAGTATTTGGGCACGGCGGAGGGTAACTTGTAGGGCTGCCGGTGGGTTTCAGTTCTGGCCTAGGGTTCGAGTTAGGGAACGGCAAGGTTTAGGGCACAGGTGAGTGTACGGACACGTGCTGGTTTCAGGGCACGTGCGGACGCACGGGTCAGTGTCGGCGCACAGATTAGGATTAGTGCACGGTTTAGGGTAAGGTGTAGGGCTGCCGGTGGCTTTCCATTCCGGACTAGGGTTCGGGTTAGGGAACGGCAAGGTTTAGGGCACAGGTGAGGGTTCGGACATGTGCTGGAGTCAGCACACGTGTGCACGCACAGATCAGTGTCAGAGTACGGATTACAATTAGGGCACGGCGGAGGGTAAGGTGTAGGGCTGCCCGTGGGTTTCCGTTCAGGGCTATTGTTCGGGTTAGGGAACAGCAAGATTTAGGGCACAGGTGAGGGTATGGACACGTGCAGGGGTCAGGGCACATGCGGACGCACGGGTCAAAGTCAGTGTTCGGATTAGGATTAGGGCACGGCGGAGGGTAACTTGTAGGGCTGCCGGTGAGTTTCTGTTCCGGGCTAGGGTTCGGGTTAGGGAACGGCAAGGATTAGGGCACAGGTGAGGGTTCGGACATGTGCTGGAGTCAGCACACGTGTGCATGCACAGATCAGTGTCAGAGTACGGATTACAATTAGGGCACGGCGGAGGGTAAGGTGTAGGGCTGCCCGTGGGTTTCCGTTCAGGGCTAGGCTTCGGGTTAGGGAACAGCAAGATTTAGGGCACAGGTGAGGGTATGGACACGTGCAGGGGTCAGGGCACATGCGGACGCACGGGTCAAAGTCAGTGTTCGGATTAGGATTAGGGCACGGCGGAGGGTAACTTGTAGGGCTGCCGGTGAGTTTCTGTTCCGGGCTAGGGTTCGGGTTAGGGAACGGCAAGGATTAGGGCACAGGTGAGTGTACGGACACGTGCTGGTGTCCGGGCACGTGCGGACACACGGGTCAGTGTCGGCGTATGGATTAGGATTAGCGCATAGCAGATGGTAAGGTTTAGGGCTGAAGGTGGGTTTCCGTTCCAGGCTAGGATTCTGGTTAGGGAATGGCAAGGTTTAGGGCACAGGTGAGTGTATGGACACATGCTTGGGTCAGGGCACTTGCGGACACATTGGACAGTGTGGGCGTATGGATTAGGATTAGGGCACGGCCGAGGGTAAATTGTAGGGCTGCCGGTGGGTTTCTGTTCCGGGCTAGGGTTCGGGTTAGGGAACGACAAGGTTTAGGGCAGAGGTGCGGGTACGGACACGTGCTGGTGTCAGGGCACGTGCGTACACAAGGGTAAGTGTCAGCGTATGGATTACGTTTAGGTCACGGTGGAGGGTAAGCTGTAGGTCTACAGTGGGTTTTTGGTTCCAGGCTAGGGTTAGGGTTAGGGAATGTCAAGGTTTAGGGCAGAGGTGAGGGAACGGATACGTGCTGGGGTCCGTGCACGTGCGGACACACGGGTCAGTGTCGGCACACGGATTAGGATTAGGGCACGGCGGAGGTTCAGGTGTAGGGCTGCCGGTGGGTTTCCATTCCGGGCTAGGGTTCATGTTAGGGAATGGCAAGGTTTATGGCACAGGTGAGGGTACGGATATGTGCTGGGGTCAGGGCACGTGCGGACGCATGTGTCAGTGTCTGCGTATGGATTAGGATTAGGGCACGCCGGATCGTAATGTGTAGGGCTGCCGGTCGGTTTCCGTTCCGGGCTAGGGTTCGGGTTAAAGAACGACAAGGTTTAGGGCACCAGTGAGGGTTCGGAAACGTGCCGGCGTCAGGGCACGTGCGGACGCATGGTTCAGTGGCAGCGTATGGATTAGTATTAGGGCACGGCGTAGGGTAAGGTTTAAGGCTGCAGGTGGTTTTCCGTTCCGGGCTAGGGTTCGGGTTATGGAACGGCAAAGTTTAGGGCACAGGTGAGTGTACGGACATGTGCTGGGGTCAGGGTACGTGCGGACGCATGGGTCAGTGTTCGTGTATGGATTAGGTTTAGGGCACAGTGGAGGGTAAGGTTTAGGGCTGCTGGTGGGTTTCCATTCATGGCTAGGGTTCGGGTTAGGGAACGGCAAGGATTAGGGCACAGGTGAGTGTATGGACATGTGCTTGGGTCAGGGCACTTGCAGGCGCATGTTTCAGGGTCCGCGTATGGATTACGATTTGGGCACGGCAGAGGTTAAGGTGTAGGGCTGCCCGTGGTTTTCCGTTCTGGTCTAGGGTTCGGGTTAGGGTACGGCAATGTTTAGGGCACAGGTGAGGGTACAGAAACGTGCTGGTGTCAGGGCACGTGCGGACGCACCTGTCAGTGTCGGCGTTTGCATTAGGATTAGGGCACGGCGAAGGGTAAGGTGTAGGGCTGACGATGGTTTTTGGTTCTGGGCTAGGGTTAGGGAACGGCAAGTTTTAGGGCAGAGGTGTGGGTACGGAAACATGCTGGATTCAGGGCACGTGCGGACGCACTGGTCAGTGTCGGCATACGGATTAGGATTATGGCACGGCGGAGGGTAAATTGTAGGGCTGCCGGTGGTTTTTGGTTCCAGGCTAGGGTTAGGGTTAGGGAACGGCAAGGTTTAGGGCACAGGTGAGGGTGCGGATACGTGCTGGGGTTAGGGCACTTGCGGACGCACGGGTCAGTGTCGGCGTACAGATTAGTATTAGGGCACGGCGGAGGTTAAGCTTTAGGGCTGCCGGTGGGTTTCCATTCCGGTCTAGGGTTCTGGTTAGGGAATGGAAAGGTTTAGGGCATAGGTGAGGGTATGGACACATGCTGGTGTAAGGGCACGTGCGGACACTCAGGTCAGTGTGGAGGTACGGATTAGGAATAGGGCACGGCGGAGGGTATGGTGTAGGGCTGCTTGTGGCTTTCCGTTACGGGTTAGGGTTCGGATTAATGAAGAGCAAGGTTTAGGGAACAGGTGAGTGTACGGACACGTGCCGGGGTCAGGGAACGTGCGGACGCACGGGTCTGTGTCGGCCTACGGATAAGTATTTGGGCACCGCGGAGGTTAACTTGTAGGGCTGCCGGTGGGTTTCAGTTCCGGGCTAGGGTTCGAGTTAGGGAACCGCAAGGTTTAGGGCACAGGTGGGTGTATGGACACGTGCTGGTTTCAGGGCACGTGCGGACGCACGGGTCAGTGTCGGCGCACAGATTAGGATTAGTGCACGGTTTAGGGTAAGGTGTAGGGCTGCCGGTGGCTTTCCATTCCGGCCTAGGGTTCGGGTTAGGGAACGGCAAGGTTTAGGGCACAGGTGAGGGTTCGGACATGTGCTGGCGTCAGCACACGTGTGCACGCACGGATCAGTGTCAGAGTACGGATTACGATTAGGGCACGGCGGAGGGTAACTTGTAGGGCTGCCGGTGAGTTTCTGTTCCGGGCTAGGGTTCGGGTTAGGGAACGGCAAGGATGAGGGCACAGGTGAGGGTACGGACACGTGCTGGTGTCCGGCCACGTGCGGACGCAAGTGTCAGTGTCGGCGTATGGATTAGGATTAGGGCATAGCGGAGCGTAAGGTGTAGGGCTGCCGGTGGGCTTCCGTTCCAGGCTAGGGTTCTGGTTAGGGAATGGCAAGGTTTAAGGCACAGGTGAGGGTACGGAAACGTGCTGGTGTCAGGGCACGTGCGGACGCATGGGTAAGTGTCAGCGTATGGATTACATTTAGGTCACGGTGGAGGGTAAGGTGTAGGTATGCAGTGGGTTTTTGGTTCCAGGCTAGGGTTAGGGTTAGGGAATGGCAACGTTTAGGGCAGAGGTGAGGGTACGGATACGTGCTGGGGTCCGTGCACGTGCGGACGCACGGGTCAGTGTCGGCGTACGGATTAGGATTAGGGCACGGCGGAGGTTCAGGTGTAGGGCTGCCGGTGGGTTTCCATTCCGGGCTAGGGTTCGTGTTAGGGAATGGCAAGGTTTATGGCACAGGTGAGGGTACGGATATGTGCTGGGGTCAGGGCACGTGCGGACGCATGTGTCAGTGTCTGCGTATGGATTAGGATTAGGTCACGCCGGATCGTAAGGTGTAGGGCTGCCGGTGGGTTTCCGTTACGGGCTAGGGTTCGGGTTAGGGAACGACAAGGTTTAGGGCACCAGTGAGGGTTCGGAAACGTGCCGGCGTCAGGGCACGTGCGGACGCACGGTTCAGTGTCAGCGTATGGAATAGTATTAGGGCACGGCGTAGGGTAAGCTTTAAGGCTGCAGGTGGTTTTCCGTTCCGGGCTAGGGTTCGGGTTATGGAACGGCAAAGTTTAGGGCACAGGTGAGTGTACGGACACGTGCTGGGGTCAGGGTACGTGCGGACGCATGGGTCAATGTTCGCGTATGGATTAGGTTTAGGGCACAGTGGAGGGTAAGGTTTAGGGCTGCTGGAGGGTTTCCATTCATGGCTAGGGTTCGGGTTAGGGAACGGCAAGGATTAGGTCACAGGTGAGGGTATGGACATGTGCTTGGGTCAGGGCACTTGCAGGCGCATGGGTCAGTGTCCGCGTATGGATTACGATTTGGGCACGGCAGAGGTTAAGGTGTAGGGCTGCCCGTGGTTTTCCGTTCTGGGCTAGGGTTCGGGTTAGGGTACGGCAATGTTTAGGGCACAGGTGAGGGTACAGAAACGTGCTGGTGTCAGGGCACGTGCGGACGCACCTGTCAGTGTCGGCGTTTGCATTAGGATTAGGGCATGGCGAAGGGCAAGGTGTAGGGTTGACGACGGTTTTCGGTTCTGGGCTAGGGTTAGGGAACGGCAAGGTTTAGGGCAGAGGTGAGGGTACGGACACGTGCTGGATTCAGGGCACGTGCGGACGCACTGGTCAGTGTCGGCATACGGATTAGGATTATGGCACGGCGGAGGGTAAATTGTAGGGCTGCCGGTGGTTTTTGGTTCCAGGCTAGGGTTAGGGTTAGGGAACGGCAAGGTTTAGGGCACAGGTGAGGGTACGGATACGTGCTGGGTTCAGGGCACTTGCGGACGCACGGGTCAGTGTCGGCATACAGATTAGGATTAGGGCACGGCGGAGGTTAAGCTTTAGGGCTGCCAGTGAGTTTCCATTCCGGTCTAGGGTTCGGGTTAGGGAATGCAAAGATTTAGGGCATAGGTGAGGGTATGGACACATGCTGGTGTAAGGGCACGTGTGGACACTCGGGTCAGTGTCGAGGTACGGATTAGGAATAGGGCACGGCGGAGGGTATGGTGTAGGGCTGCCGCTGGCTTTCCGTTACGGGTTAGGGTTCGGGGTAGTGAAGATTAAGGTTTAGGGAACAGGTGAGTGTACGGACACGTGCCGGGGTCAGGGAACGTGCGGACGCACGGGTCAGTGTCTGCATACGGATAAGTACTTGGGCATGGCGGAGGGTAACTTGTAGGGCTGCCGGTGGGTTTCAGTTCTGGCCTAGGGTTCGAGTTAGGGAACAGCAAGGTTTAGGGCACAGGTGAGTGTACGGACACGTGCTGGTTTCAGGGCACGTGCGGACGCACAGGTCAGTGTCGGCGCACAGATTAGGATTAGTGCACGCTTTAGGATAAGGTGTAGGGCTGCCGGTGGCTTTCCATTCCGGCCTAGGGTTCGGGTTAGGGAACGGCAAGGTTTAGGGCACAGGTGAGGGTTCAGACATGTGCTGGCGTCAGCACACGTGTGCACGCACGGATCAGTGTCAGAGTACGGATTACGATTAGGGCACGGCAGAGGGTAAGGTGTAGGGCTGCCCGTGTGTTTCCATTCCGGGCTAGGGTTCGGGTTAGGGAACGGCAAGGTTTAGGGCACAGGTGAGGGTACGGACACGTGCAGCGGTCAGGGCACATGCGGACGCACGGGTCAATGTCAGTGTTCAGATTAGGATTAGGGCACGGCGGAGGGTATCTTGTAGGGCTGCCGGTGAGTTTCTGTTCCGGGCTGGGGTTCGGGTTAGGGAACGGCAAGGATTAGGGCACAGGTGAGGGTACGGACACGTGCTGGTGTCCGGGCACGTGCGGACGCACTGGTCAGTGTCGGCGTATGGATTAGGATTAGGGCATAGCGGAGGGTAAGGTGTAGGGCTGCCGGTGGGTTTCCGTTCCAGGCTAGGGTTCTGGATAGTGAATGGCAAGGTTTAGAGCACAGGTGAGGGTACGGAAACGTGCCGGCGTCAGGGCACGTGCGGACGCACCGTTCAGTGTCAGCGTATGGATTAGTATTAGGGCACGGCGTAGGGTAAGGTTTAAGGCTGCAGGTGGTTTTCCGTTCCGGGCTAGGGTTCGGGTTATGGAACGGCAAAGTTTAGGGCACAGGTGAGTGTACGGACACGTGCTGGGGTCAGGGTACGTGCGGACGCATGGGTCAGTGTTCGCGTATGGATTAGGTTTAGGGCACAGTGGAGGGTAAGGTTTAGGGCTGCTGGTGGGTTTCCATTCATGGCTAGGGTTCGGGTTAGGGAACGGCAAGGATTAGGGCACAGGTGAGTGTATGGACATATGCTTGGGTCAGGGCACTTGCAGGCGCATGGGTCAGTGTCCGCGTATGTATTACGATTTGGGCACGGCAGAGGTTAAGTTGTAGGGCTGCCCGTGGGTTTCCGTTCTGGGCTAGTGTTCGGGTTAGGGTACGGCAATGTTTAGGGCACAGGTGAGGGTACGGAAACGTGCTGGTGTCAGGGCACGTGCGGACGCACCTGTCAGTGTCGGCGTTTGCATTAGGATTAGGGCACGGCGAAGGGTAAGGTGTAGGGCTGACGATGGTTTTCGGTTTTGGGCTAGGGTTAGGGAACGGCAAGGTTTAGGGCAGAGGTGAGGGTACGGACACGTGCTGGATTCAGGGCACGTGCGGACGCACTGGTCAGTGTCAGCATACGGATTAGGATTATGGCACGGCGGAGGGTAAATTGTAGGGCTGCCGGTGGTTTTTGGTTCCAGGCTAGGGTTAGGGTTAGGGAACGGCAAGGTTTAGGGCACACGTGAGGGTACGGATACGTGCTGGGGTCAGGGCACTTGCGGACGCACGGGTCAGTGTCGGCATACAGATTAGGATTACGGCACGGCGGAGGTTAAGCTTTAGGGCTGCCGGTGGGTTTCCATTCCGGTCTAGGGTTCGGGTTAGGGAATGGAAAGGTTTAGGGCATAGGTGAGGGTATGGACACATGCTGGTGTAAGGGCACGTGTGACCACTTGGGTCAGTGTCGAGGTACGGATTAGGAACAGGGCACGGCGGAGGGTATGGTGTAGGGCTGCCGCTGGCTTTCCGTTACGGGTTAGGGTTCGGGGTAGTGAAGATTAAGGTTTAGGGAACAGGTGAGTGTACGGACACGTGCCGGGGTCAGGGAACGTGCGGACGCACGGGTCAGTGTCTGCATACGGATAAGTACTTGGGCATGGCGGAGGGTAACTTGTAGGGCTGCCGGTGGGTTTCAGTGCTGGCCTAGGGTTCGAGTTAGGGAACAGCAAGGTTTAGGGCACAGGTGAGTGTACGGACACGTGCTGGTTTCAGGGCACGTGTGGACGCACAGGTCAGTGTCGGCGCACAGATTAGGATTAGTGCACGCTTTAGGATAAGGTGTAGGGCTGCCGGTGGCTTTCCATTCCGGCCTAGGGTTAGGGTTAGGGAACGGCAAGGTTTAGGGCACAGGTGAGGGTTCGGACATGTGCTGGCGTCAGCAAACGTGTGCACGCACGGATCAGTGTCAGATTACGGATTACGATTAGGTCACGGCGGAGGGTAAGGTGTAGGGCGGCCCGTGGGTTTCCGTTCTGGGCTAGGGTTCGGGTTAGGGAACGGCAAGGTTTAGGGCACAGGTGAGGGTACGGACAAGTGCAGGGGTCAGGGCACATGTGGACGCACGGGTCAATGTCAGTGTTCGGATTAGGATTAGGGAACGGCGGAGGGTAACTTGTAGGGCTGCCGGTGAGTTTCTGTTCTGGGCTAGGGTTCGGGATAGGGAACGGCAAGGATTAGGCCACAGGTGAGGGTACGGACACGTGCTGGTGTCCGGGCACGTGCGGACGCACTGGTCAGTGTCGGCGTATGGATTAGGATTAGCGCATAGCGGAGGGTAAGGTGTAGGGCTGACGGTGGGTTTCCGTTCCAGGCTAGGGTTCTGGTTAGGGAATAGCAAAGTTTAGGGCACAGGTGAGGGTATGGACACATGCTTGGGTCAGGGCACTTGCGGACGCATGGGACAGTGGGGGCGTATGGATTAGGATTAGGGCACGGCGGAGGGTAAATTGTAGGGCTGCCGGTGGGTTTCTGTTCTGGGCTAGGGTTCCGGTTAGGGAACGACAATGTTTAGGGCAGAGGTGAGGGTACGGACACGTGCTGGTGTCAAGGCACGTGCGTACCCATGAGTAAGTGTCAGCGTATGGATTATGTTTATGTCACGGTGGAGGGTAAGCTGTAGGTCTACAGTGGGTTTTTGGTTCCAGGCTAGTGTTAGGGTTAGGGAATGGCAATGTTTAGGGCAGAGGTGAGTGTACGGATACGTGCTGGGGTCCGTGCACGTGCGGACGCACGGGTCAGTGTCGGTGTACGGATTAGGATTAGGGCACGGCGGAGGTTCAGGTGTAGGGCTGCCGGTGGGTTTCCATTCCGTGCTAGGGTTCGTGTTAGGGAATGGCAAGGTTTATGGCACAGGTGAGGGTACGGATATGTGCTGGGGTCAGGGCACGTGCAGACGCATGTGTCAGTGTCTGCGTATGGATTAGGATTAGGGCACGCCGGATCGTAAGGTGTAGGGCTGCCGGTGGGTTTCCGTTCCGGGCTAGGGTTCGGGTTAGGGAACGACAAGGTTTAGGGCACCAGTGAGGGTTCGGAAACGTGCCGGCGTCAGGGCACGTGAGGACGAACGGTTCAGTGTCAGCGTATGGATTAGTATTAGGGCACGGCGTAGGGTAAGGTTTAAGGCTGCAGGTGGTTTTCCGTTCCGGGCTAGGGTTCGGGTTATGGAACGGCAAAGTTTAGGGCACAGGTGAGTGTACGGACACGTGCTGGGGTCAGGGTACGTGCGGACGCATGGGTCAGTGTTCGCGTATGGATTAGGTTTAGGGCACAGTGGAGGGTAAGGTTTAGGGCTGCTGGTGGGTTTCCATTCATGGCTAGGGTTCGGGTTAGGGAACGGCAAGGATTAGGGCACAGGTGAGGGTATGGACATGTGCTTGGGTCAGGGCACTTGCAGGCGCATGGGTCAGTGTCCGCGTATGGATTACGATTTGGGCACGGCAGAGGTTAAGGTGTAGGGCTGCCCGTGGTTTTCCGTTCTGGTCTAGGGTTCGGGTTAGGGTACGGCAATGTTTAGGGCACAGGTGAGGGTACGGAAACGTGCTGGTGTCAGGGCACGTGCGGACGCACCTGTCAGTGTCGGCGTTTGCATTAGGATTAGGGCACGGCGAAGGGTAAGGTGTAGGGCTGACGATGGTTTTCGGTTCTGGGCTAGGGTTAGGGAACGGCAAGGTTTAGGGCAGAGGTGAGGGTACGGACATGTGCTGGATTCAGGGCACGTGCGGACGCACTGGTCAGTGTCGGCATACGGATTAGGATTATGGCACGGCGGAGGGTAAATTGTAGGGCTACCGGTGGTTTTTGGTTCAAGGCTGGGTTAGGGTTAGGGAACGGCAAGGTTTAGGGCACAGGTGAGGGTACGGATACATGCTGGGGTCAGGGCACTTGCGAACGCACGGGTCAGTGTCGGCGTACAGATTAGGTTTAGGGCACGGCGGAGTTTAAGCTTTAGGGCTGCCGGTGGGTTTCCATTCCGGTCTAGGGTTCGGGTTAGGGAATGGAAAGGTTTAGGGCATAGGTGAGGGTATGGACACATGCTGGTGTAAGGGCACGTGCGGACACTCGGGTCAGTGTCGAGGTACGGATTAGGAATAGGGCACGGCGGAGGGTACGGTGTAGGGCTGCCGGTGGCTTTCTGTTACGGGTTAGGGTTCGGGTTAGTGAAGAGCAAGGTTTAGGGAACAGGTGAGTGTACGGACACGTGCCGGGGTCAGGGAACGTGCGGACGCACGGGTCAGTGTCGGCATATGGATAAGTATTTGGGCACGGCGGAGGGTAACTTGTAGGGCTGCCGGTGGGTTTCAGTTCTGGCCTAGGGTTCGAGTTAGGGAACGGCAAGGTTTAGGGCACAGGTGAGTGTACGGACACGTGTTGGTTTCAGGGCACGTGCGGACACACGGGTCAGTGTCGGCGCACAGATTAGGATTAGTGCACGGTTTAGGGTAAGGTGTAGGGCTGCCGGTGGCTTTCCATTCCGGCCTAGGGTTCGGGTTTGGGAACGGCAAGGTTTAGGGCACAGGTGAGGGTTCGGACATGTGCTGGCGTCAGCACACGTGTGCACGCACGGATCAGTGTCAGAGTACGGATTACGATTAGGGCACGGCGGAGGGTAAGGTGTAGGGCTGCCCGTGGGTTTACGTTCCGGGCTAGGGTTCGGGTTAGGGAACGGCAAGATTTAGGGCAGAGGTGAGGGTACGGACACGTGCTGGATTCAGGGCAGGGGCAGATGCACTGGTCAGTGTCAGCATACGGATTAGGATTATGGCACGGAGGAGGGTAAATTGTAGGGCTGCCGGTGGTTTTTGTTTCCAGGCTAGGGTTAGGGTTAGGGAACGGCAAGGTTTAGGGCACAGGTGAGGGTGTGGATACGTGCTGGGGTCAGGGCACTTGCGGACGCACGGGTCAGTGTCGGCGTACACATTAGTATTAGGGCACGGCGGAGGTTAAGCTTTAGGGCTGCCGGTGGTTTTCCATTCCGGTCTAGGGTTCGAGTTAGGGAATGGAAAGTTTTAGGGCATAGGTGAGGGTATGGACACATGCTGGTGTAAGGGCACGTGCGAACACTCGGGTCAGTGTCGAGGTACGGATTTGGAATACGGCACGGCGGAGGGTATGGTGTAGGGCTGCCGGTGGCTTTCCGTTACGGGTTAGGGTTCGGGTTAATGAAGAGCAAGGTTTAGGGAACAGGTGAGTGTACGGACACGTGCCGGGGTTAGGGAACGTGCGGACGCACGGGTCAGTGTCGGCCTACGGATAAGTATTTGGGCACGGTGGAGGGTAACTTGTAGGGCTGCCGGTGGGTTTCAGTTCCGGGCTAGGTTTCGAGTTAGGGAACGGCAAGGTTTAGGGCACAGGTGGGTGTACGGACACGTGCTGGTTTCAGGGCACGTGCGGACGCACGGGTCAGTGTCGGCGCACAGATTAGGATTAGTGCACGATTTAGGGTAAGGTGTAGGGCTGCCGGTGGCTTTCCATTCCGGCCTAGGGTTCGGATTAGGGAACGGCAAGGTTTAGGGCACAGGTGAGGGTTCGGACATGTGCTGGCGTCAGCACACGTATGCAGGCACGGATCAGTGTCAGTGTACGGATTACGGTTACGGCACGGCGGAGGGTAAGGTATAGGGCTGCCCGTGGGTTTCCGTTCCGGGCTAGGGTTCGGGTTAGGGAACGGCAAGGTTTAGGGCACAGGTGAGGGTACGGACACGGGCAGGGGTCAGGGCACATGCGGACGCACGGGTCAATGTCAGTGTTCGGATTAGGATTAGGGCACGGCGGAGGGTAACTTGTAGGGCTGCCGGTGAGTTTCTGTTCCGGGCTAGGGTTCGGGTTAGGGAACGGCAAGGATTAGGGCATAGGTGGGGGTACGGAAACGTGCTGGTGTCAGGGCACGTGCGGACGCATGTGTAAGTGTCAGCGTATGGATTACATTTAGGTCACGGTGGAGGGTAAGGTGTAGGTCTACAGTGGGTTTTTGGTTCCAGGCTAGGGTTAGGGTTAGGGAATGGCAAGGTTTAGGGCAGAGGTGAGGGTACGGATACGTGCTGGGGTCCGTGCACGTGCGGACGCATGGGTCAGTGTCGGCGTACGGATTAGGATTAGGGCACGGCGGAGGTTCAGGTGTAGGGCTGCCGGTGGGTTTCCATTCCGGGCTAGTGTTCGTGTTAGGGAATGGCAAGGTTTATGGCACAGGTGAGGGTACGGATATGTGCTTGGGTCAGGGCACGTGCGGACGCATGTGTCAGTGTCTGCGTATGGATTAGGATTAGGGCACGCTGGATCGTAAGGAGTAGGGCTGCGTGGGATTCCGTTCCGGGCTAGGGTTCGGGTTAGGGAAAGATAAGGTTTAGGGCACCAGTGAGGGTTCGGAAACGTGCCGGCGTCAGGGCACGTGCGGACGCACCATTCAGTGTCAGCGTATGGATTAGTATTAGGGCACGGTGTAGGGTAAGGTTTAAGGCTGCAGGTGGTTTTCCGTTCCGGGCTAGGGTTCGGGTTATGGAACGGCAAAGTTTAGGGCACAGGTGAGTGTACGGACACGTGCTGGGGTCAGGGTACGTGCGGACGCATGGATCAGTGTTCGCGTATGGATTAGGTTTTGGGCACAGTGGAGGGTAAGGTTTAGGGCTGCTGGTGGGTTTCCATTCATGGCTAGGGTTCGGGTTAGGGAACGGCAAGGATTAGGGCACAGGTGAGTGTATGGACATGTGCTTGGGTCAGGGCACGTGCAGGCGCATGGGTCAGTGTCCGCGTATGGATTACGATTAGGGCACGGCAGAGGTTAAGGTGTAGGGCTGCCCGTGGGTTTCCGTTCTGGGCTAGTGTTTGGGTTAGGGTACGGTAATGTTTAGGGCACAGGTGAGGGTGCGGAAACGTGCTGGTGTCAGGGCACGTGCGGACGCACCTGTCAGTGTCGGCGTTTGCATTAGGATTAGGGCACGGCGAAGGGTAAGGTGTAGGGCTGACGATGGTTTTCGGTTCTGGGCTAGGGTTAGGGAACGGCAAGGTTTAGGGCAGAGGTGAGGGTACGGACACGTGCTGGATTCAGGGCACGTGCGGACGCACTGGTCAGTGTCGGCATACGGATTAGGATTATGGCACGGCGGAGGGTAAATTGTAGGGCTGCCGGTGGTTTTTGGTTCCAGGCTAGGGTTAGGGTTAGGGAACGGCAAGGTTTAGGGCACAGGTGAGGGTACGGATACGTGCTGGGGTCAGGGCACTTGCGGACGCACGGGTCAGTGTCGGCCTACAGATTAGGATTACGGCACGGCGGAGGTTAAGCTTTAGGGCTGCCGGTGGGTTTCCATTCCGGTCTAGGGTTCGGGTTAGGGAATGGAAAGGTTTAGGGCATAGGTGAGGGTATGGACACATGCTGGTGTAAGGGCACGTGTGGACACTCGGGTCAGTGTCGAGGTACCCATTAGGAATAGGGCACGGCGGAGGGTATGGTGTAGGGCTGCCGGTGGCTTTCCGTTACGGGATAGGGTTCGGGGTAGTGAAGAGCAAGGTTTAGGGAACAGGTGAGTGTACGGACACGTGCCGGGGTCAGGGAACGTGCGGACGCACGGGTCAGTGTCTGCATAGGGATAAGTACTTGGGCATGGCGGAGGGTAACTTGTAGGGCTGCCGGTGGGTTTCAGTTCTGGCCTAGGGTTCGAGTTATGGAACAGCAAGGTTTAGGGCACAGGTGAGTGTACGGACACGTGCTGGTTTCAGGGCACGTGCGGACGCACAGGTCAGTGTCGGCGCACAGATTAGGATTAGTGCACGCTTTAGGATAAGGTGTAGGGCTGCCAGTGGCTTTCCAATCCGGCCTAGGGTTAGGGTTAGGGAACGGCAAGGTTTAGGGCACAGGTGAGGGTACGGACACGTGCAGGGGTCAGGGCACATGTGGACGCACGGGTCAATGTCAGTGTTCGGATTAGGATTAGGGAACGGCGGAGGGTAACTTGTAGGGCTGCCGGTGAGTTTCTGTTCTGGGCTATGGTTCGGGTTAGGGAACGGCAAGGATTAGGGCACAGGTGAGGGTACGGACACGTGCTGGTGGTTGGGCACGTGCGGACGCACGGGTCAGTGTCGGCGTATGGATTAGGATTAGCGCATAGCGGAGGGTCAGGTGTAGGGCTGACGGTGGGTTTCCGTTCCAGGCTTGGGTTCTGGTTAGGGAATGGCAAGGTTTAGGGCACAGGTGAGGGTATGGACACATGCTTGGGTCAGGGCACTTGCGGACGCATGGGACAGTGTGGGCGTATGGATTAGGATTAGGGCACGGCGGAGGGTAAATTGTAGGGCTGCCGGTGGGTTTCTGTTCCGGGCTAGGGTTCGGGTTAGGGAACGACAATGTTTAGGGCAGAGGTGAGGGTACGGACACGTGCTGGTGTCAAGGCACGTGCGTACCCATGAGTAAGTGTCAGCGTATGGATTACGTTTATGTCACGGTGGAGGGTAAGCTGTAGGTCTACAGTGGGTTTTTGGTTCCAGGCTAGTGTTAGGTTTAGGGAATGGCAATGTTTAGGGCAGAGGTGAGTGTACGGATACGTGCTGGGGTCCGTGCACGTGCGGACGCACGGGTCAGTTTCGGCGTACGGATTAGGATTAGGGCACGGCGGAGGTTCAGGTGTAGGGCTGCCAGTGGGTTTCCATTCCGGGCTAGGGTTCGTGTTAGGGAATGGCAAGGTTTATGGCACAGGTGAGGGTACGGATATGTGCTGGGGTCAGGGCACGTGCAGACGCATGTGTCAGTGTCTGCGTATGGATTAGGATTAGGGCACGCCGGATCGTAAGGTGTAGGGCTGCCGGTGGGTTTCCGTTCCGGGCTAGGGTTCGGGTTAGGGAACGACAAGGTTTAGGGCACCAGTGAGGGTTCGGAAACGTGCCGGCGTCAGGGCACGTGAGGACGAACGGTTCAGTGTCAGCGTATGGATTAGTATTAGGGCACGGCGTAGGGTAAGGTTTAAGGCTGCAGGTGGTTTTCCGTTCCGGGCTAGGGTTCGGGTTATGGAACGGCAAAGTTTAGGGCACAGGTGAGTGTACGGACACGTGCTGGGGTCAGGGTACGTGCGGACGCATGGGTCAGTGTTCGCGTATGGATTAGGTTTAGGGCACAGTGGAGGGTAAGGTTTAGGGCTGCTGGTGGGTTTCCATTCATGGCTAGGGTTCGGGTTAGGGAACAGCAAGGATTAGGGCACAGGTGAGGGTATGGACATGTGCTTGGGTCAGGGCACTTGCAGGCGCATGGGTCAGTGTCTGCGTATGGATTACGATTTGGGCAAGGCAGAGGTTAAGGTGTAGGGCTGCCCGTGGGTTTCCGTTCTGGGCTCGGGTTCGGGTTAGGGTACGGCAATGCTTAGGGCACAGGTGAGGGTACGGAAACGTGCTGGAGTCAGGGCACGTGCGGACGCACCTCTCAGTGTCGGCGTTTGCATTAGGATTAGGGCACGGCGAAGGGTAAGGTGTAGGGCTGACGATGGTTTTCGGTTCTGGGCTAGGGTTAGGGAACGGCAAGGTTTAGGGCAGAGGTGAGGGTACGGACATGTGCTGGATTCAGGGCACGTGCGGACGCACTGGTCAGTGTCGGCATACGGATTAGGATTATGGCACGGCGGAGGGTAAATTGTAGGGCTACCGGTGGTTTTTGGTTCAAGGCTAGGGTTAGGGTTAGGGAACGGCAAGGTTTAGGGCACAGGTGAGGGTACGGATACATGCTGGGGTCAGGGCACTTGCGAACGCACGGGTCAGTGTCGGCGTACAGATTAGGTTTAGGGCACGGCGGAGGTTAAGCTTTAGGGCTGCCGGTGGGTTTCCATTCCGGTCTAGGGTTCGGGTTAGGGAATGGAAAGGTTTAGGGCATAGGTGAGGGTATGGACACATGCTGGTGTAAGGGCACGTGCGGACACTCGGGTCAGTGTCGAGGTACGGATTAGGAATAGGGCACGGCGGAGGGTACGGTGTAGGGCTGCCGGTGTCTTTCTGTTACGGGTTAGGGTTCGGGTTAGTGAAGAGCAAGGTTTAGGGAACAGGTGAGTGTACGGACACGTGCCGGGGTCAGGGAACGTGCGGACGCACGGGTCAGTGTCGGCATATGGATAAGTATTTGGGCACGGTGGAGGGTAACTTGTAGGGCTGCCGGTGGGTTTCCATTCTGGTCTAGGGTTCGGGTTAGGGAATGGAAAGGTTTAGGGCACAGGTGAGTGTACGGACACGTGCTGGTTTCAGGGCACGTGCGGACGCACGGGTCAGTGTCGGCGCACAGATTAGGATTAGTGCACGGTTTAGGGTAAGGTGTAGGGCTGCCGGTGGCTTTCCATTCCGGCCTAGGGTTCGGGTTTGGGAACGGCAAGGTTTAGGGCACAGGTGAGGGTTCGGACATGTGCTGGCGTCAGCACACGTGTGCACGCACGGATCAGTGTCAGAGTACGGATTACGATTAGGGCACGGCGGAGGGTAAGGTGTAGGGCTGCCCGTGGGTTTACGTTCCGGGCTAGGGTTCGGGTTAGGGAACGGCAAGATTTAGGGCAGAGGTGAGGGTACGGACACGTGCTGGATTCAGGGCAGGTGCAGATGCACTGGTCAGTGTCAGCATACGGATTAGGATTATGGCACGGAGGAGGGTAAATTGTAGGGCTGCCGGTGGTTTTTGTTTCCAGGCTAGGGTTAGGGTTAGGGAACGGCAAGGTTTAGGGCACAGGTGAGGGTGCGGATACGTGCTGGGGTCAGGGCACTTGCGGACGCACGGGTCAGTGTCGGCGTACAGATTAGTATTAGGGCACGGCGGAGGTTAAGCTTTAGGGCTGCCGGTGGGTTTCCATTCCGGTCTAGGGTTCGAGTTAGGGAATGGAATGGTTTAGGGCATAGGTGAGGGTATGGACACATGCTGGTGTAAGGGCACGTGCGAACACGCGGGTCAGTGTCGAGGTACGGATTAGGAATAGGGCACGGCGGAGGGTATGGTGTAGGGCTGCCGGTGGCTTTCCGTTAAGGGTTACGGTTCGGGTTAGTGTAGAGCAAGGTTTAGGGAACAGGTGAGTGTACGGACACGTGCCGGGGTCAGGGAACGTGCGGACGCACGGGTCAGTGTCGGCATACGGATAAGTATATGGGCACGGGGGAGTGTAACTTGTAGGGCTGACGGTGGGTTTCAGTTCCGGGCTAGCGTTCGAGTTAGGGAACGGCAAGGTTTAGGGCACAGGTGAGTGTACGGACACGTGCAGGTTTCAGGACACGTGCGGACGCACGGGTCAGTGTCGGCGCACAGATTAGGATTAGTGCACGCTTTAGGGTAAGGTGTAGGCCTGCCGGTGGCTTTCCATTTCGGCGTAGGGTTCGGGTTAGGGAACGGCAAGGTTTAGGGCACAGGTGAGGGTTCGGACATGTGCTGGCGTCAGCACACGTGTGGACGCACGGATCAGTGTCAGAGTACGGATTACGATTAGGGCACGGCGGAGGGTAAGGTGTAGGGCTGCCCGTGGGTTTCCGTTCCGGGCTAGGGTTCGGGTTAGGGAACGGCAAGGTTTAGGGCACAGGTGAGGGTACGGACACGGGCAGCGGTCAGGGCACATGCGGACGCACGGGTCAATGTCAGTGTTCGGATTAGGATTAGGGCACGGCGGAGGGTAACTTGTAGGGCTGCCGGTGAGTTTCTGTTCTGGGCTAGGGTTCGGGTTAGGGAATGGCAAGGATTAGGGCACAGGTGAGGGTACGGACACCTGCTGGTGTCCGGCCACGTGCGGACGCAAGGGTCAGTCTCGGCGTATGGATTAGGATTAGGGCATAGCGGAGCGTAAGGTGTAGGGCTGCCGGTGGGTTTCCGTTCCAGGCTAGGGTTCTGGTTAGGGAATGGCAAGGTTTAGGGCACAGGTGAGGGTACGGAAACGTGCTGGTGTCAGGGCACGTGCGGACGCATGGGTTAGTGTCAGAGTATGGATTACATTTAGGTCACGGTGGAGGGTAAGGTGTAGGTATACTGTGGGTTTTTGGTTCCAGGCTAGGGTTAGGCTTAGGGAATGGCAAGGTTTAGGGCAGAGGTGAGGTTACGGATACGTGCTGGGGTCCGTGCACGTGTGGACGCACGGGTCAGTGTCGGCGTACGGATTAGGATTAGGGCACGGCGGAGGTTCAGGTGTAGGGCTGCCGGTGGGTTTCCAGTCCGGGCTAGTGTTCGTGTTAGGGAATGGCAAGGTTTATGGCACAGATGAGGGTACGTATATGTGCTAGGGTCAGGGCACGTGCGGACGCATGTGTCAGTGTCTGCGTATGGATTAGGATTAGGGCACGCTGGATCGTAAGGTGTAGGGCTGCCAGTGGGTTTCCGTTCCGGGCCAGGGTTCGGGTTAGGGAATGGCAAGGTTTAGGGCATAGGTGAGGGTACGGAAACGTGCCGGCGTCAGGGCACGTGCGGACGCACCGTTCAGTGTCAGCGTATGGATTAGTATTAGGGCACGGCGTAGGGTAAGGTTTAAGGCTGCAGGTGGTTTTCCGTTCCGGGCTAGGGTTCGGGTTATGGAACGGCAAAGTTTAGGGCACAGGTGAGTGTACGGACACGTTCTGGGGTGAGGGTACGTGCGGACGCATGGGTCAGTGTTCGCGTATGGATTAGGTTTAGGGCACAGTGGAGGGTAAGGTTTAGGGCTGCTGGTGGGTTTCCATTCATGGCTAGGGTTCGGGTTAGGGAACGGCAAGGATTAGGGCACAGGTGAGGGTATGGACATGTGCTTGTGTCAGGGCACTTGCAGGCGCATGGGTCAGTGTCCGCGTATGGATTACGATTTGGGCACGGCAGAGGTTAAGGTGTAGGGCTGCCCGTGGGTTTCCATTCTTGGCTAGGGTTCGGGTTAGGGTAAAACAATGTTTAGGGCACAGGTGAGGGAACAGAAACGTGCTGGTGTCAGGGCACGTGCGGACGCACCTGTCAGTGTCGGCGTTTGCATTAGGATTAGGGCACGGCGAAGGGTAAGGTGTAGGGCTGACGATGGTTTTCGGTTCTGGGCTAGGGTTAGGGAACGGCAAGGTTTAGGGCAGAGGTGAGTGTACGGACACGTGCTGGATTCAGGGCACGTGCGGACGCACTGGTCAGTGTCGGCATACGGATTAGGATTATGGCACGGCGGAGGGTAAATTGTAGGGCTGCCGGTGGTTTTTGGTTCCAGGCTAGGGTTAGGGTTAGGGAACGGCAAGGTTTAGGGCACAGGTGAGGGTACGGATACGTGCTGGGGTCAGGGCACTTGCGGACGCACGGGTCAGTGTCGGCGTACAGATTAGGATTAGGGCACGGCGGAGGTTAAGCTTTAGGGCTGCCGGTGGGTTTCCATTCCGGTCTAGGGTTCGGGTTAGGGAATGGAAATGTTTAGGTCATAGGTGAGGTTATGGAAACATGCTGGTGTAAAGGCACGTGCGGACACTCGGGTCAGTGTCGAGGTACGGATGAGGAATAGGGCACGGCGGAGGGTATGGTGTAGGGCTGCCGGTGGCTTTCCGTTACGGGTTAGGGTTCGGGTTAGTGAAGAGCAAGGTTTAGGGAACAGGTGAGTGTACGGACACGTGCCGGTGTCAGGGAACGTGCGGACGCACGGGTCAGTGTCGGCATACGGATAAGTATTTGGGCACGGCGGAGGGTAACTTGTAGGGCTGCCGGTGGGTTTCACTTCAGGGCTAGGGTTCGAGTTATGGAACGGCAAAGTTTAGGGCACAGGTGAGTGTACGGACTCGTGCTGGGGTCAGGGTACGTGCGGACGCATGGGTCAGTGTTCGCGTATGGATTAGGTTTAGGGCACAGTGGAGGGTAAGGTTTAGGGCTGCTGGTGGGTTTCCATTCATGGCTAGGGTTCGCGTTAGGGAACGGCAAGGATTAGGGCACAGGTGAGGGTATGGACATGTGCTTGGGTCAGGGCACTTGCAGGCGCATGTGTCAGTGTCCGCGTATGGATTACGATTTGGGCACGGCAGAGGTTAAGGTGTAGGGCTGCCCATGGGTTTCCGTTTGGGGCTAGCGTTCGGGTAAGGGTACGGCAATGTTTAGGGCACAGGTGAGGGTACGGAAACGTGCTGGTGTCAGGGCACGTGCGGACGCACCTGTCAGTGTCGGCGTTTGCATTAGGATTAGGGCACGGCGAAGGGTAAGGTGTAGGGCTGACGATGGTTTTCGGTTCTGGGCTAGGGATAGGGAACGGCAAGGTTTAGGGCAGAGGTGAGGGTACGGACACGAGCTGGATTCAGGGCACGTGCGGACGCACTAGTCTGTATTGGCATACGGATTAGGATAATGGCATGGCGGAGGGTAAATTGTAGGGATGCCGGTGGTTTTTGTTTCCAGGCTAGGGTTAGGGTTAGGGAACGGCAAGGTTTAGGGCACAGGTGAGGGTACGGATACGTGCTGGGGTCAGGGAACTTGCGGACGCACGGGTCAGTGTCGGCGTACAGATTATGATTAGGGCACAGTGGAGGTTAAGCTTTAGGGCTGCCGGTGGGTTTCCATTCCGGTCTAAGGTTCGGGTTAGGGAATGGAAAGGTTTAGGGCATAGGTGAGTGTATGGACACATGCTGGTGTAAGGGCACGTGCGGACACTCGGGTCAGTGTCGAGGTACGGATTAGGAATAGGGCACGGCGGAGGGTATGGTGTTGGGCTGCCGGTGGCTTTCCGTTACGGGTTAGGGTTCGGGTTAGTGAAGAGCAAGGTTTAGGGAACAGGTGAGTGTACGGACACGTGCCGGGGTCAGGGAACGTGCGGACGCACGGGTCACTGTCGGCATACGGATAAGTATTTGGGCACGGTGGAGGGTAACTTGTAGGGCTGCCGGTGGGTTTCAGTTCCGGGCTAGGGTTCGAGTTAGGGAACGGCAAGGTTTAGGGCACAGGTGAGTGTACGGACACCTGCTGGTTTCAGGGCACGTGCGGACGCAAGGGTCAGTGTCGGCGCACAGATTAGGATTAGTGCACGGTTTAGGGTAAGGTGTAGTGCTGCCGGTGGCTTTCCATTCCGGCCTAGGGTTCGGGTAAGGGAACGGCAAGGTTTAGGGCACAGGTGAGGGTTCGGACATGTGCTGGCGTCAGCACACGTGTGCACGCACGGATCAGTGTCAGAGTACGGATTACGATTAGGGCACGGCGGAGGGTAAGGTGTAGGGCTGCCAGTGGGTTTTCGTTCAGGGCTAGGGTTCGGTTTAGGGAACGGAAAGGTTTAGGGCACAGGTGAATGTACGGACACGTGCAGGGGTCAGGGCACATGCGGACGCACGGGTCAATGTCAGTGTTCGGATTAGGATTAGGGCACGGCGGAGGCTAACTTGTAGGGCTGCTGGTGAGTTTCTGTTCCGGGCTAGGGTTCAGGTTAGGGAACGGCAAGTATTAGGGCACAGGTGAGGGTACGGACACGTGCTGGTGTCTGGGCACGTGCGGACGCACGGGTCAGTGTCGGCGTATGGATTAGGATTAGGGCATAGCGGAGGGTAAGGTGTAGGGCTGCCGGTGGGTTTCCGTTCCAGGCTAGGGTTCTGGTTAGGGAATGGCAAGGTTTAGGGCACAGGCTAGGGTATGGACACTTTCTTGGGTCAGGGCACTTGCGGACGCATGGGACAGTGTGGGCGTATGGATTAGGATTAGGGCACGGCGGAAGGTAAATTGTACGGCTGCCGGTGGGTTTCTGTTCCGGGCTAGGGTTCGGGTTAGGGAACGACAAGGTTTAGGGCAGAGGTGAGGGTAAGGACACGTGCTGGTGTCAGGGCACGTGCGTACACATGGGTAAGTGTCAGCGTATGGATTACGTTTAGGTCACGGTGGAGGGTAAGGTGTAGGTGTACAGTGGGTTTTTGGTTCCAGGCTAGGGTTAGGGTTAGGGAATGGCAAGGTTTAGGGCAGAGGTGAGGGTACGGATACGTGCTGGGCTCAGTGCACGTGCGGACGCACGGGTCAGTGTCGGCGTACGGATTAGGATTAGGGCACGGCGGAGGTTCAGGTGTAGGGCTGCCGGTGGGTTTCCATTCCGGGCTAGGGTTCATGCTAGGGAATGGCAAGGTTTATGGCACAGGTGAGGGTACGGATATGTGCTGGGGTCAGGGCACGTGCGGACGCATGTGTCAGTGTCTGCGTATGGATTAGGATTAGGGCACGCCGGATCGTAAATTGTAGGGCTGCCGGTCGGTTTCCGTTCCGGGTTAGGGTTCGGGTTAGGGCACGACAAGGTTTAGGGCACCAGTGAGGGTTCGGAAGCATGCCGGCGTCAGGGCACGTGCGGACGCATGGTTCATTGTCAGCTTATGGATTAGTATTAGGGCACGGCGTAGGGTAAGGTTTAAGGCTGCAGGTGGTTTTCCTTTCCTGGCTGGGGTTCGGGTTATGGAACGGCAAAGTTTAGGGAACAGGTGAGTGTACGGACACGTGCTGTGGTCAGGGTACGTGCGGACGCATGGGTCAGTGTTCGCGTACGGATTAGGTTTAGGGCACAGTGGAGGGTAAGGTTTAGGGCTTCTGGTGCGTTTCCATTCATGGCTAGGGTTCGTGTTAGGGAACAGCAAGGATTAGGGCACAGGTGAGGTTATGGACATGTGCTTGGGTCAGGGCACTTGCAGGCGCATGGGTCAGTGTCCGCGTATGGATTACGATTTGGGAACGGCAGGGGTAAAGGTGTATGGCTGCCCGTGGTTTTCCATTCTGGGCTAGGGTTTGGGTTAGGGTACGGCAATATTTAGGGCACAGGTGTGGGTACGGAAACGTGCTGGTGTCAGGGCACGGGCGGACGCACCTGTCAGTGTCGGCGTTTGCATTAGGATTAGGGCACAGCGAAGGGTAAGGTGTAGGGCTGACGATGGTTTTCGGTTCTGGGCTAGGGTTAGGGAACGGCAAGGTTTAGGGCAGAGGTGAGGGTACGGACACGTGCTGGATTCAGGGCAGGTGCAGACGCACTGGTCAGTGTCAGCATACGGATTAGGATTATGGCACGGAGGAGGGTAAATAGTAGGGCTGCCGGTGGTTTTTGGTTCCAGGCTAGGGTTAGGGTTAGGGAACGGCAAGGTTTAGGGCACAGGTGAGGGTGCGGATACGTGCTGGGGTCAGGGCACTTGCGAACGCACGGGTCAGTGTCGGCGTACAGATTAGTATTAGGGCACGGCGGAGGTTAAGCTTTAGGGCTGCCGGTGGGTTTCCATTCCGGTCTAGGGTTCGGGTTAGGGAATGGAAAGTTTTAGGGCATAGGTGAGGGTATGGACACATGCTGGTGTAAGGGCACGTGCGGACACACGGGTCAGTGTCGAGGTACGGATTAGGAATAGGGCACGGCGGAGGGTATGGTGTAGGGCTGCCGGTGGCTTTCCGTTAAGGGTTACGGTTCGGGTTAGTGAAGAGCAAGGGTTAGGGAACAGGTGAGTGTACGGACACGTGCCGGGGTCAGGGAACGTGCGGACGCACGGGTCAGTGTCGGCATACGGATAAGTATATGGGCAGGGCGGAGTGTAACTTGTAGGGCTGCTGGTGGGTTTCAGTTCCGGGCTAGGGTTCGAGTTAGGGAACGGCAAGGTTTAGGACACAGGTGTGTGTACGGACACGTGCAGGTTTCAGGACACGTGCGGACGCACGGGTCAGTGTCGGCGCACAGAGTAGGATTAGTGCACGGTTTAGGGTAAGGTGTAGGACTGACGGTGGCTTTCCATTCCGACGTAGGGTTCGAGTTAGGGAACGGCAAAGTTTAGGGCACAGGTGAGGGTTCGGACATGTGCTGGCGTCAGCACACGTGTGCACGCACGGATCAGTGTCAGAGTACGGATTACGATTAGGGCACGGCGGAGGGTAAGGTGTAGGGCTGCCCGTGGGTTTCCGTCCGGGCTAGGGTTCGGGTTAGGGAACGGCAAGGTTTAGGGCACAGGTGAGGGTACGGACACGTGCAGGGGTCAGGGCACATGCGGACGCATGGGTCAATGTCAGTGTTCGGATTAGGATTAGGGCACGGCGGAGGGTAACTTGTAGGGCTGCCAGTGAGTTTCTGTTCCGGGCTAGGGTTCGGGATAGGGAACGGCAAGGATTAGGGCACAGGTGAGGGTACGGACACGTGCTTGTGTCCGGGCACGTGCGGACGCACGGGTCAGTGTCGGCGTATGGATTAGGATTAGGGCATAGCGGAGGGTAAGGTGTAGGGCTGCCGGTGGTTTTCCGTTCCGGGCTAGGGTTCTGGTTAGGGAATGGCAAGGTTTAGGCCACAGGTGAGGGTATGGACACATGCTTGGGTCAGGGCACTTGCGGACGCATGGGACAGTGTGGGCGTATGGATTAGGATTAGGGCACGGCGGAAGGTAAATTGTAGGGCTGCCAGTGGGTTTCTGTTCCGGGCTAGGTTTCGGGTTAGGGAACGACAAGGTTTAGCGGAGAGGTGAGGGTACGGACACGTGCTGGTGTCAGGGCACGTGTGTACGCATGGGTAAGTGTCAGCGTATGGATTACGTTTAGGTCACGGTGGAGGGTAAGCTGTAGGTCTACAGTGGGTTTTTGGTTCTAGGCTAGGGTTAGGGTTAGGGATCGGCAAGGTTTAGGGCACAGGTGAGGGTACGGATACGTGCTTGGGTCAGGGCACTTGCGGACGCACGAGTTAGTGTCGGCATGCAGATTAGGATTAGGGCACGGCGGAGGTTAAGCTTTAGGGCTGCCGGTGGGTTTCCATTCCGTTCTAGGGTTCGGGTTAGGGAATGGAAAGGTTTAGGGCATATGTGAGGGTATGGACACATGCTGGTGTAAGGGCACGTGCGGACACTCGGGTCAGTGTCGAGGTACGGATTAGGAATAGGGCACGGCGGAGGGAATGGTGTAGGCTGCCGGTGGCTTTCCGTTACGGGTTAGGGTTCGGTTAGTGAAGAGCAAGGTTTAGGGGACAGGTGAGTGTACGGACAAGTGACGGGGTCAGGGAACGTGCGGACGCACGGGTCAGTTTCGGCATACGGATAAGTATTTGGGCACGGCGGAGGGTAACTTGTAGGGCTGCCGGCGGGTTTCAGTTCCGGGCTAGGGTTCGAGTTAGGGAACGGCAAGGTTTAGGGCACAGGTGAGTGTACGGACACGTGCTGGTTTCAGGGCACGTGCGGACGCACGGGTCAGTGTCGGCGCACAGATTAGGATTAGTGCACGGTTTAGGGTAAGGTGTAGGGTTGCCGGTGGCTTTCCATTCCGGCCTAGGGTTCGGGTTAGGGAACGGCAAGGTTTAGGGCACAGGTGAGGGTTCGGACATGTGCTGGCGTCAGCACACGTGTGCACGCACGGATCAGTGTCAGAGTACGGATTACGATTAGGGCACGGCGGAGGGTAAGGTGTAGGGCTGCCCGTGGGTTTCCGTTCAGGGCTAGGGTTCGGGTTAGGGAACGGCAAGGTTTAGGGCACAGGTGAGGGTACGGACACGTGCAGGGGTCAGGGCACATGCGGACGCACGGGTCAATGTCAGTGTTCGGATTAGGATTAGGGCACGGCGGAGGGTAAATTGTAGGGCTGCCGGTGAGTTTCTGTTCCGGGCTAGGTTTCGGGTTAGGGTACGGCAAGGATTAGGGCACAGGTGAGGGTACGGACACGTGCTGGTGTCCGGGCACGTGTGGACGCACGGGTCAGTGTCGGCGTATGGATTAGGATTAGGGCATAGCGGAGGGTAAGGTGTAGGGCTGCCGGTGGGTTTCCGTTCCAGGCTAGGGTACTGGTTAGGGAATGGCAAGGTTTAGGGCACAGGTGAGGGTATGGACACATGCTTGGGTCAGGGCACTTGCGGACGCATGGGACACTGTGGGCATATGGATTAGGATTAGGGCACGGCGGAGGGCAAATTGTAGGGTTGCCGGTGGGTTTCTGTTTCGGGCTAGGGTTCGGGTTAGGGAACGACAAGGTTTAGGGCAGAGGTGAGGGTACGGACACGTGCTGGTGTCAAGGCACGTGCGTACGCATGCGTAAGTGTCAGAGTATGGATTACATTTAGGTCACGGTGGAGGGTAAGCAGTAGGTCTACAGTGGGTTTTTGGTTCCAGGCTAGGGTTAGGGTTAGGGAATGGCACGGTTTAGGGCAGAGGTGAGGGTACGGACACGTGCTGGGGTCCGTGCACGTGCGGACGCACGGGTCAGTGTCGGCGTACGGATTAGGAATAGGGCACGGCGGTGGTTCAAGTGTAGGGCTGCCGGTGGGTTTCCATTCCGGGCTAGGGTTCGTGTTAGGGAATGGCAAGGTTTATGGCACAGGTGAGGGTACGGATATGTGCTTGGGTCAGGGCACGTGCAGACGCATGTGTCAGTGTCTGCGTATGGATTAGGATTAGGGCACGCCGGATCGTAAGGTGTAGGGCTGCCGGTGGGTTTCCGTTCCGGGCTAGGGTTTGGGTTAGGGAATGACAAGGTTTAGGGCACCAGTGAGGGTTCGGAAACGTCCCGGCGTCAGGGCACGTGCGGACGCACGGTTCAGTGTCAGCGTATGGATTAGTATTAGGGCACGGCATAGGGTAAGGTTTAAGGCTGCAGGTGGTTTTCCGTTCCGGGCTAGGGTTCGGGTTATGGAACAGCAAAGTTTAGGGCACAGGTGACTGTACGGACACGTGCTGGGGTCAGGGTACGTGCGGACGCATGGGTCTGTGTTCGCGTATGGATTAGGTTTAGGGCACAGTGGAGTGTAAGGTTTAGGGCTGCTGGTGGGTTTCCATTCATGGCTTGGGTTCGGGTTAGGGAACGGCAAGGATTAGGGCACAGGTGAGGGTATGGACATGTGCTTGGGTCAGGGCACTTGCAGGAGCATGGGTCAGTGTCCGCGTATGGATTACGATTTGGGCACGGCAGAGGTTAAGGTGTAGGGCTGCCCGTGGGTTTCCGTTCTGGGCTAGGGTTCGGGTTAGGGTACGGCAATGTTTAGGGCACAGGTGAGGTTACGGAAACGTGCTGGTGTCAGGGCACGTGCGGAAGCATGAGTAAGTGTCAGCGTATGGATTACGTTTAGGTCACGGTGGAGGGTAAGGTGTAGGTCTACTGTGGGTTTTTGGTTCCAGGCTAGCGTTAGGGTTAGGGAATGGCAAGGTTTAGGGCAGAGGTGAGGGTACGGATACGTGCTGGGGTCCGTGCACGTGCGGACGCACGGGTCATTGTCGCCGTTTGCATTAGGATTAGGACACGGCGAAGGGTAAGGTGTAGGGCTGACGATGGTTTTCTGTTCTGGGCTAGGGTTAGGGAACGGCAAGGTTTAGGGCAGAGGTGAGGGTACGGACACATGCTGGATTCAGGGCACGTGCGGATGCACTGGTCAGTGTCAGCATACGGATTAGGATTATGGCACGGCGGAGGGTAAATTGTAGGGCTGCCGGTGGTTTTTGGTTCCAGGCTACGGTTAGGGTTACTGAACGGCAAGGTTTAGGGCACAGGTGAGGGTACGGATACGTGCTGGGGTCAGGGCAATTGCGGACGCACGGGTCAGTGTCGGCGTACAGATTAGGATTAGGGCACGGCGGAGGTTAAGTTTTAGGGCTGCCGATGGGTTTCCATTCCGGTCTAGTGTTCGGGTTAGGGAATGGAAAGGTTTAGGGCATAGGTGAGGGTATGGACACATGCTGGTGTAAGGGCACGTGCGGACACTCGGGTCAGTGTCGAGGTACGGATTAGGAATAGGGCACGGCGGAGGGTATGGTGTAGGGCTGCCGGTGGCTTTCCGTTACGGGTTAGGGTTCGGGTTAGTGAAGAGCAAGGTTTAGGGAACAGGTGAGTGTACGGACACGTGCCAGGGTCAGCGAATGTGCGGACGCACGGGTCAGTGTCGGCCTACGGATAAGTATTTGGGCACGGCGGAGGGTAACTTGTAGGGGTGCCGGTGGGTTTCAGTTCCGGGCAAGGGTTCGAGTTAGGGAACGGCAAGGTTTAGGGCACAGGTGGGTGTATGGACACGTGCTGGTGTCAGGGCACGTGCGGACGCACGGGTCAGTGTCGGCGCACAGATTAGGATTAGTGCACGGTTTAGGGTAACGTGTAGGTCTGCCGGTGGCTTTCCATTCCTCCCTAGGGTTCGGGTTAGGGAACGGCAAGGTTTAGGGCACAGGTGAGGGTTCGGACATGTGCTGGCGTCAGCACACGTGTGCACGCACGGATCAGTGTCAGAGTACGGATTACGATTAGGGCACGGCGGAGGGTAAGGTGTAGGCCTGCCCGTGGGTTTCCGTTCCGGGCTAGGGTTCGGGTTAGTGAACGTCAAGGTTTAGGGCACAGGTGAGGGTACGTACACGTGCAGGGGTCAGGGCCCATGCCGACGCACGGGTCAATGTCAGTGTTCGGCTTAGGATTAGGGCACGGCGGAGGGTAACTTGTAGGGCTGCCGGTGAGTTTCTGATCCGGGCTAGGGTTCGGGTTAGGGAACGGCAAGGATTAGGGCACAGGTGAGGGTACGGACACGTGCTGGTGTCCGGGCACGTGGGGACGCATGGGTCAGTTTCGGCGTATGGATTAGGATTAGGTCATAGCGGAGGGTAAGGTGTAGGCCTGCCGGTGGGTTTCCGTTCCGGGCTAGGGTTCTGGTTAGGGAATGGCAAGGTTTAGGGCACAGGTGAGTGTTTGGACACATGTTTGGGTCAGGGAACTTACGGACGCATGGGACAGTGTGGGCATATGGATTAGATTTAGGGCACGGCGGAGGGTAAATTGTAGGGATGCCGGTGGGTTTCTGTTCCGGGCTACGGTTCGGGTTAGGGAACGACAAGGTTTAGGGCAGAGGTGAGGGTACGGACACGTGCTTGTGTCAGGGCACGTGCGTACGCATGGGTAAGTGTCAGCGTATGGATTACGTTTAGGTCACGGTGGAGGGTAAGGTGTAGGTCTACAGTGGGTTTTTGGTTCCAGGCTAGGGTTAGGGATAGGAAATGGCAAGGTTTAGGGCAGAGGTGAGGGTACGCATACGTGCTGGGGTCCGTGCACGTGCGGACGCACGGGTCAGTGTCGGCGTACGGATTAGGATTAGGGCACGGCGGAGGTTCAGGTGTAGGGCTGCCGGTGGGTTATCATTCCGGGCTAGGGTTCGTGTTAGGGAATGGCAAGGTTTATGGCACAGGTGAGGGTACGGATATGTGCTGGGGTCAGGGCACGTGCGGACGCATGTTTAACTGTCTGCGTATGGATAAGGATTAGGGCACGCCGGATCGTAAGTTGTAGGGCTGCCGGTGGGTTTCCGTTCCGGGCTAGGGTTCGGGTTAGTGAACGACAAGGTTTAGGGCACCAGTGAGGGTTCGGAAACGTGCCGGCATCAGGGCACGTGCGGACGCACGGTTCAGTGTCAGCGTATGGATTAGTATTAGGGCACGGCATAGGGTAAGGTTTAAGGCTGCAGGTGGTTTTCCATTCCGGGCTAGGGATCGTGTTATGGAACGGCAAAGTTTAGGGCACAGGTGAGTGTACGGACACGTGCTGGGGTCAGGGTACTTGCGGACGCATGGGTCAGTGTTCGCGTATGGATTAGGTTTAGGGCACAGTGCAGGGTAAGGTTTAGGGCTGCTGGTGGGTTTCCATTCATGGCTAGGGTTCGGGTTAGGGAATGGCAAGGATTAGGACACAGGTGAGGGTACGTACACGTGCAGGGGTCAGGGCACATGCGGACGCACGTGTCAATGTCAGTGTTCGGCTTTGGATTAGGGCACGGCGGTGGGTAACTTGTAGGGCTGCCGCTGAGTTTCTGTTCCGGGCTAGGGTTCGGGTTAGGGAACGGCAAGGATTAGGGCACAGGTGAGGGTACGGACACGTGCTGGGGTCCGGGCACGTGCTGACGCACGGGTCAGTGTCGGCGTATGGATTAGGTTTAGGGCACAGTGCAGGGTAAGGTTTAGGGCTGCTGGTGGGTTTCCATTCATGGCTAGGGTTCGGGTTAGGTTACGGCAATGTTTAGGGCACAGGTGAGGGTACGGAAACGTACTGGTGTCAGGGCACGTGCGGACGCACCTGTCAGTGTCGGCGTTTGCATTAGAATTAGGGCACGGCGAAGGGTGAGGTGTAGGGCTGACGATGGTTTTCGGTTCCGGGCTAGGGTTAGGGTTAGGGAACGTCAAGGTTTAGGGCACAGGTGAGTGTACGGACACGTGCTGGTTTCAGGGCATGTGCGGACGCACGGGTCAGTGTCGGCGCACAGATTAGGATTAGTGCACGGTTTAGGGTAAGGTGTAGGGCTGCCGGTGGCTTTCCATTCCGGCCTAGGGTTCGGGTTAGGGAACGGCAAGGTTTAGGGCACAGGTGAGTGTTCGGACATGTGCTGGCGTCAGCACACGTGTGCACGCACGGATCAGTGTCAGAGTACGGATTACGATTAGGGCACGGCGGAGGGTAAGGTGTAGGGCTGCCCGTGGGTTTCCGTTCCGGGCTAGGGTTCGGGTTAGTGAACGTCAAGGTTTAGGGCACAGGTGAGGGTACGTACACGTGCAGGGGTCAGGGCACATGCGGACGCACGGGTCAATGTCAGTGTTCGGCTTAGTATTAGGGCACGGCGGAGGGTAACTTGTAGGGCTGCCGGTGAGTTTCTGCTCCGGGCTAGGGTTCGGGTTAGGGAACGGCAAGGATTAGGGCACAGGTGAGGGTACGGACACGTGCTGGGGTCCGGGCACTTGCGGACGCACGGGTCAGTGTCGGCGTATGGATTAGGATTAGGGCATAGCAGAGGGTAAGGTGTAGGGCTGCCGGTGGGTTTCCGTTCCGGGCTAGGGTTCTGGTTAGGGAATGGCAAGTTTTAGGGCACAGGTGAGGGTTTGGACACATGTTTGGTTCAGGGCACTTACGGACGCATGGGACAGTGTGGGCATATGGATTAGATTTAGGGCACGGCAGAGGGTAAATTGTAGGGATGCCGGTGGGTTTCTGTTCCTGGCTAGGGTTCGGGTTAGGGAATGACAAGGTTTAGGGCAGAGGTGAGGGTACGGACACGTGCTGGTGTCAGGGCACGTGCGTACGCATGGGTAAGTGTCAGCGTATGGATTACCTTTAGTTCACGGTGGAGGGTAAGGTGTAGGTCTACAGTGGGTTTTTGGTTCCAGGCTAGGGTTAGGGATAGGAAATGGCAAGGTTTAGGGCAGAGGTGAGGGTACGCATACGTGCTGGGGTCCGTGCACGTGCGGACGCATGGGTCAGTGTCGGCGTACGGATTAGCATTAGGGCACGGCGGAGGTTCAGGTGTAGGGCTGCCGGTGGGTTATCATTCCGGGCTAGGGTTCATATTAGGGAATGGCAAGGTTTATGGCACAGGTGAGGGTACGGATATGTGCTGGGGTCAGGGCACGTGCGGACGCATGTGTAACTGTCTGCGTATGGATAAGGATTAGGGCACGCCGGATCGTAAGTTGTAGGGCTGCCGGTGGGTTTCCGTTCCGGGCTAGGGTTCGGGTTAGTGAACGACAAGGTTTAGGGCACCAGTGAGGGTTCGGAAACGTGCCAGCATCAGGGCACGTGCGGACGCACGGTTCAGTGTCAGCGTATGGATTAGTATTAGGGCACGGCGTAGGGTAAGGTTTAAGGCTGCAGGTGGTTTTCCATTCCGGGCTAGGGATCGGGTTATGGAACGGCAAAGTTTAGGGCACAGGTGAGTGTACGGACACGTGCTGGGTTCAGGGTACGTGCGGACGCATGGGTCAGTGTTCGCGTATGGATTAGGTTTAGGGCACAGTGCAGGATAAGGTTTAGGGCTGCTGGTGGGTTTCCATTCATGGCTAGGGTTCGGGTTAGGGAACGGCAAGGATTAGGGCACAGGTGAGCGTATGGACATGTGCTTGGTTCACGGCACTTGCAGGCGCATGGGTCAGTGTCCGCGTATGGATTACGATTTGGGCACGGCAGAGGTTAAGGTGTAGGGCTGCCCGTGGTTTTCCGTTCTGGGCTAGGGTTCGTGTTAGGGTACGGCAATGTTTCGGGCACAGGTGAGGGTACGGAAACGTACTGGTGTCAGGGCACGTGCGGACGCACCTGTCAGTGTCGGCGTTTGCATTAGGATTAGGCCACGGCGAGGGTGAGGTGTAGGGCTGACGATGGTTTTCGGTTCCGGGCTAGGGGTAGGGTTAGGGAACGGCAAGGTTTAGGGCACAGGTGAGTGTACGGACACGTGCTGGTTTCAGGGCACGTGCGGACGCACGGGTCAGTGTCGGCGCACAGATTAGGATTAGTGCACGGTTTAGGGTAAGGTGTAGGGCTGCCGGTGGCTTTCCATTCCGGCCTAGGTTTCGGGTTAGGGAACGGCAAGGTTTAGGGCACAGGTGAGGGTTCGGACATGTGCTGGCGTCAGCACACGTGTGCACGCACGGATCAGTGTCAGAGTACGGATTACGATTAGGGCACGGCGGAGGTTAAGGTGTAGGGCTGCCCGTGGGTTTCCGTTCCGGGCTAGGGTTCGGGTTAGTGAACGTCAAGGTTTAGGGCACAGGTGAGGGTACGTACACGTGCAGGGGTCAGGGCCCATGCGGACGCACGGGTCAATGTCAGTGTTCGGCTTAGGATTACGGCACGGCGGAGGGTAACTTGTAGGGCTGCTGGTGAGTTTCTGTTCCGGGCTAGGGTTCGGGTTAGGGAACGGCAAGGATTAGGGCACAGGTGAGGGTTCGGACACGTGCTGGGTTCCGGGCACGTGCGGACGCACGGGTCAGTGTCGGCGTATGGATTAGGATTAGGGCATAGCGGAGGGTAAGGTGTAGGGCTGCCGGTGGGTTTCCGTTCCGGGCTAGGGTTCTGGTTAGGGAATGGCAAGGTTTAGGGCACAGGTGAGGGTATGGACACATGCTTGGGTCAGGGCACTTGCGGACGCATGGGACAGTGTGGGCGTATGGATTAGGATTAGGGCACGGCGGAGGGTAAATTGTAGGGCTGCCGGTGGATTTCTGTTCCGGGCTAGGGTTCGGGTTAGGGAACGACAAGGTTTAGGGCAGAGGTGAGGGTACGGACACGTGCTGGTGTCAAGGCACGTGCGTACGCATGCGTAAGAGTCAGCGTATGGATTACATTTAGGTCACGGTGGAGGGTAAGCTGTAGGTCTACAGTGGGTTTTTGGTTCCAGGCTAGGGTTAGGGTTAGGGAATGGCAAGGTTTAGGGCAGAGGTGAGGGTACGGATACGTTCTGGGGTCCATGCAAGTGCGGACGCACGGGTCAGTTTCGGCGTACGGATTAGGATTAGGGCACGGCGGAGGTTCAGGTGTAGGGCTGCCGGTGGGTTTCCATTCCGGGCTAGGGTTCGTGTTAGGGAATGGCAAGGTTTATGGCACAGGTGAGGGTACGGATATGTGCTGGGGTCAGGGCACGTGCAGACGCATGTGTCAGTGTCTGCGTATGGATTAGGATTAGGGCACGCCGGATCGTAAGGTGTAGGGCTGCCGGTGGGTTTCCGTTCAGGGCTAGGGTTTGGGTTAGGGAACGACAAGGTTTAGGGCAGCAGTGAGGGTTCGGAAACGTGCCGGCTTCAGGGCACGTGCGGACGAACGGTTCAGTGTCAGCGTATGGATTAGTATTAGGGCACGGCGTAGGGTAATGTTTAAGGCTGCAGGTGGTTTTCCGTTCCGGGCTAGGGTTCGGGTTATGGAACGGCAAAGTTTAGGGCACAGGTGAGTGTACGGACACGTGCTGGGGTCAGGGTACGTGCGGACGCATGGGTCAGTGTTCGCGTATGGATTAGGTTTAGGGCACAGTGGAGTGTAAGGTTTAGGGCTGCTGGTGGGTTTCCATTCATGGCTAGCGTTCGGGTTAGGGAACGGCAAGGATTAGGGCACAGGTGAGGGTATGGACATGTGCTTGGGTCAGGGCACTTGCTGGAGCATGGGTCAGTGTCCGCGTATGGATTACGATTTGGGCACGGCAGAGGTTAAGGTGTAGGGCTGCCCGTGGGTTTCCGTTCTGGGCTAGGGTTCGGGTTAGGGTACGGCAATGTTTAGGGCACAGGTGAGGTTACGGAAACGTGCTGGTGTCAGGGCACGTGCGGAAGCATGAGTAAGTGTCAGCGTATGGATTACGTTTAGGTCACGGTGGAGGGTAAGGTGTAGGTCTACTGTGGGTTTTTGGTTCCAGGCTAGCGTTAGGGTTAGGGAATGGCAAGGTTTAGGGCAGAGGTGAGGGTACGGATACGTGCTGGGGTCCGTGCACGTGCGGACGCACGGGTCATTGTCGCCGTTTGCATTAGGATTAGGGCACGGCGAAGGGTAAGGTGTAGGGCTGACGATGGTTTTCTGTTCTGGGCTAGGGTTAGGGAACGGCAAGGTTTAGGGCAGAGGTGAGGGTACGGACACATGCTGGATTCAGGGCACGTGCGGATGCACTGGTCAGTGTCAGCATACGGATTAGGATTATGGCACGGCGGAGGGTAAATTGTAGGGCTGCCGGTGGTTTTTGGTTCCAGGCTACGGTTAGGGTTACTGAACGGCAACGTTTAGGGCACAGGTGAGGGTACGGATACGTGCTGTGGTCAGGGCAATTGCGGACGCACGGGTCAGTGTCGGCGTACAGATTAGGATTAGGGCACGGCGGAGGTTAAGTTTTAGGGCTGCCGGTGGGTTTCCATTCCGGTCTAGGGTTCGGGTTAGGCAATGGAAAGGTTTAGGGCATAGGTGAGGGTATGGACACATGCTGGTGTAAGGGCACGTGCGGACACTCGGGTCAGTGTCGAGGTACGGATTAGGAATAGGGCACGGCGGAGGGTATGGTGTAGGGCTGCCGGTGGCTTTCCGTTACGGGTTAGGGTTCGGGTTAGTGAAGAGCAAGGTTTAGGGAACAGGGGAGTGTACGGACACGTGCCGGGGTCAGGGAACGTGCGGACGCACGGGTCAGTGTCGGCCTACGGATAAGTATTTGGGCACGGCGGAGGGTAACTTGTAGGGCTGCCGGTGGGTTTCAGTTCCGGGCAAGGGTTCGAGTTAGGGAACGGCAAGGTTTAGGGCACAGGTGGGTGTATGGACACGTGCTGGTTTCAGGGCACGTGCGGAAGCACGGGTCAGTGTCGGCGCACAGATTAGGATTAGTGCACGGTTTAGGGTAACGTGTAGGTCTGCCGGTGGCTTTCCATTCCTTCCTAGGGTTCGGGTTAGGGAACGGTAAGGTTTAGGGCACAGGTGAGTGTTCGGACATGTGCTGGCGTCAGCACACGTGTGCACGCACGGATCAGTGTCAGAGTATGGATTACGATTAGGGCACGGCGGAGGGTAAGGTGTAGGGCTGCCCGTGGGTTTCCGTTCCGGGCTAGGGTTCGGGTTAGTGAACGTCAAGGTTTAGGGCACAGGTGAGGGTACGTACACGTGCAGGGGTCAGGGCCCATGCCGACGCACGGGTCAATGTCAGTGTTCGGCTTAGGATTAGGGCACGGCGGAGGGTAACTTGTAGGGCTGCCAGTGAGTTTCTGTTCCGGGCTAGGGTTCGGGTTAGGGAACGGCAAGGATTAGGGCACAGGTGAGGGTACGGACACGTGCTGGTGTCCGGGCACGTGCGGACGCACGGGTCAGTGTCGGCATATGGATTAGGATTAGGGCATAGCGGAGGGTACGGTGTAGGCCTGCCGGTGGGTTTCCGTTCCGGGCTAGGGTTCTGGTTAGGGAATGGCAAGGTTTAGGGCACAGGTGAGTGTTTGGACACATGTTTGGGTCAGGGCACTTACGGACGCATGGGACAGTGTGGGCATATGGATTAGATTTAGGGCACGGCGGAGGGTAAATTGTAGGGATGCCGGTGGGTTTCTGTTCCGGGCTAGGGTTCGGGTTAGGGAACGACAAGGTTTAGGGCAGAGGTGAGGGTACGGACACGTGCTTGTGTCAGGGCACGTGCGTACGCATGGGTAAGTGTCAGCGTATGGATTACGTTTAGGTCACGGTGGAGGGTAAGGTGTAGGTCTACAGTGGGTTTTTGGTTCCAGGCTAGGGTTAGGGATAGGAAATGGCAAGGTTTAGGGCAGAGGTGAGGGTACGCATACGTGCTGGGGTCCGTGCACGTGCGGACGCACGGGTCAGTGTCGGCGTACGGATTAGGATTAGGGCACGGCGGAGGTTCAGGTGTAGGGCTGCCGGTGGGTTATCATTCCGGGCTAGGGTTCGTGTTAGGGAATGGCAAGGTTTATGGCACAGGTGAGGGTATGGATATGTGCTGGGGTCAGGGCACGTGTGGACGCATGTTTAACTGTCTGCGTATGGATAAGGATTAGGGCACGCCGGATCGTAAGTTGTAGGGCTGCCGGTGGGTTTCCGTTCCGGGCTAGGGTTCGGGTTAGTGAACGACAAGGTTTATGGCACCAGTGAGGGTTCGGAAACGTGCCGGCATCAGGGCACGTGCGGACGCACGGTTCAGTGTCAGCGTATGGATTAGTATTAGGGCACGGCGTAGGGTAAGGTTTAAGGCTGCAGGTGGTTTTCCATTCCGGGCTAGGGATCGTGTTATGGAACGGCAAAGTTTAGGGCACAGGTGAGTGTACGGACACGTGCTGGGGTCAGGGTACTTGCGGACGCATGGGTCAGTGTTCGCGTATGGATTAGGTTTAGGGCACAGTGCAGCGTAAGATTTAGGGCTGCTGGTGGGTTTCCATTCATGGCTAGGGTTCGGGTTAGGGAATGGCAAGGATTAGGACACAGGTGAGTGTACGTACACGTGCAGGGGTCAGGGCTCATGCGGACGCACGTGTCAATGTCAGTGTTCGGCTTAGGATTAGGGCACGGCGGTGGGTAACTTGTAGGGCTGCCGCTGAGTTTCTGTTCCGGGCTAGGGTTCGGGTTAGGGAACGGCAAGGATTAGGGCACAGGTGAGGGTACGGACACGTGCTGGGGTCCGGGCACGTGCTGACGCACGGGTCAGTGTCGGCGTATGGATTAGCTTAAGGGCACAGTGCAGGGTAAGGTATAGGGCTGCTGGTGGGTTTCCATTCATGGCTAGGGTTCGGGTTAGGGTACGGCAATGTTTAGGGCACAGGTGAGGGTACGGAAACGTACTGGTGTCAGGGCACGTGCGGACGCACCTGTCAGTGTCGGCGTTTGCATTAGGATTAGGGCACGGCGAAGGGTGAGGTGTAGGGCTGACGATGGTTTTCGGTTCCGGGCTAGGGTTAGGGTTCGGGAACGGCAAGGTTTAGGGCACAGGTGAGTGTACGGACACGTGCTGGTTTCAGGGCATGTGCGGACGCACGGGTCAGTGTCGGCGCACAGATTAGGATTAGTGCACGGTTTAGGGTAAGGTGTAGGGCTGCCGGTGGCTTTCCATTCCGGCCTAGGGTTCGGGTTAGGGAACGGCAAGGTTTAGGGCACAGGTGAGTGTTCGGACATGTGCTGGCGTCAGCACACGTGTGCACGCACGGATCAGTGTCAGAGTACGGATTACGATTAGGGCACGGCGGAGGGTAAGGTGTAGGGCTGCCCGTGGGTTTCCGTTCCGGGCTAGGGTTCGGGTTAGTGAACGTCAAGGTTTAGGGCACAGGTGAGGGTACGTACACGTGCAGGGGCCAGGGCACATGCGGACGCACGGGTCAATGTCAGTGTTCGGCTTAGGATTAGGGCACGGCGGAGGGTAACTTGTAGGGCTGCCGGTGAGTTTCTGCTCTGGGCTAGGGTTCGGGTTAGGGAACGGCAAGGATTAGGGCACAGGTGAGCGTATGGACATGTGCTTGGGTCACGGCACTTGCAGGCGCATGGGTCAGTGTCCGCGTATGGATTACGATTTGGGCACGGCAGAGGTTAAGGTTTAGGGCTGCCCGTGGTTTTCCGTTGTGGGCTAGGGTTCGTGTTAGGGTACGGCAATGTTTAGGGCACAGGTGAGGGTACGGAAACGTACTGGTGTCAGGGCACGTGCGGACGCACCTGTCAGTGTCGGCGTTTGCATTAGGATTAGGGCACGGCGAAGGGTGAGGTGTAGGGCTGACGATGGTTTTCGGTTCCGGGCTAGGGGTAGGGTTAGGGAACGGCAAGGTTTAGGGCACAGGTGAGTGTACGGACACGTGCTGGTTTCAGGGCACGTGCGGACGCACGGGTCAGTGTCGGCACACAGATTAGGATTAGTGCACGGTTTAGGGTAAGGTGTAGGGCTGCCGGTGGCTTTCCATTCCGGCCTAGGGTTCGGGTTAGGGAACGGCAAGGTTTAGGGCACAGGTGAGGGTTCGGACATGTGCTGGCGTCAGCACACGTGTGCACGCACGGATCAGTGTCAGAGTACGGATTACGATTAGGGCACGGCGGAGGGTAAGGTGTAGGGCTGCCCGTGGGTTTCCGTTCCGGGCTAGGGTTCGGGTTAGTGAACGTCAAGGTTTAGGGCATAGGTGAGGGTACGTACACGTGCAGGGGTCAGGGCCCATGCGGACGCACGGGTCAATGTCAGTGTTCGGCTTAGGATTACGGCACGGCGGAGGGTAACTTGTAGGGCTGCTGGTGAGTTTCTGTTCCGGGCTAGGGTTCGGGTTAGGGAACGGCAAGGATTAGGGCACAGGTGAGGGTACGGACACGTGCTGGGTTCCGGGCACGTGCGGACGCACGGGTCAGTGTCGGCGTATGGATTAGGATTAGGGCATAGCGGAGGGTAAGGTGTAGGGCTGCCGGTGGGTTTCCGTTCCGGGCTAGGGTTCTGGTTAGGGAATGGCAAGGTTTAGGGCACAGGTGAGGGTATGGACACATGCTTGGGTCAGGGCACTTGCGGACTCATGGGACAGTATGGGCGTATGGATTAGGATTAGGGCACGGTGGAGGGTAAATTGTAGGGCTGCCGGTGGGTTTCTGTTCCAGGCTAGGGTTCGGGTTAGGGAACGACAAGGTTTAGGGCAGAGGTGAGGGTACGGACACGTGCTGGTGTCAAGGCACGTGCGTACGCATGCGTAAGAGTCAGCGTATGGATTACATTTAGGTCACGGTGGAGGGTAAGCTGTAGGTCTACAGTGGGTTTTTGGTTCCAGGCTAGGGTTAGGGTTAGGGAATGGCAAGGTTTAGGGCAGAGGTGAGGGTACGGATACGTGCTGGGGTCCGTGCACGTGCGGACGCACGGGTCAGTTTCGGCGTACGGATTAGGATTAGGGCACGGCGGAGGTTCAGGTGTAGGGCTGCCGGTGGGTTTCCATTCCGGGCTAGGGTTCGTGTTAGGGAATGGCAAGGTTTATGGCACAGGTGAGGGTACGGATATGTGCTGGGGTCAAGGCACGTGCAGACGCATGTGTCAGTGTCTGCGTATGGATTAGGACTAGGGCACGCCGGATCGTAAGGTGTAGGGCTGCCGGTGGGTTTCCGTTCAGGGCTCGGGTTTGGGTTAGGGAACGACAAGGTTTAGGGCACCAGTGAGGGTTCGGAAACGTGCCGGCGTCAGGGCACGTGCGGACGCACGGTTCAGTGTCAGCGTATGGATTAGTATTAGGGCACGGCGTAGGGTAATGTTTAAGGCTGCAGGTGGTTTTCCGTTCCGGGCTAGGGTTCGGGTTATGGAACGGCAAAGTTTAGGGCACAGGTGAGTGTACGGACACGTGCTGGGGTCAGGGTACGTGCGGACGCATGAGTAAGTGTCAGCGTATGGATTACGTTTAGGTCACGGTGGAGGGTAAGGTGTAGGTCTACAGTGGGTTTTTGGTTCCAGGCTAGCGTTAGGGTTAGGGAATCGCAAGGTTTCGGCCAGAGGTGAGGGTACGTATACGTGCTGGGGTCCGTGCACGTGCGGACGCACGGGTCAATGTCGGCGTTTGCATTAGGATTAGGGCACGGCGAAGGGTAAGGTGTAGGGCTGACGATGGTTTTCGGTTCTGGGCTAGGGTTAGGGAACGGCAAGGATTAGGGCAGAGGTGAGGGTACGGACACATGCTGGATTCAGGGCACGTGCGGATGCACTGGTCAGTGTCAGCATACGGATTAGGATTATGGCACGGCGGAGGGTAAATTGTAGGGCTGCCGGTGGTTTTTGGTTCCAGGCTAGGGTTAGGGTTAGGGAACGGCAAGGTTTAGGGCACAGGTGGGTGTATGGACACGTGCTGGTTTCAGGGCACGTGCGGACGCATGGGTCAGTGTCGGCGCACAGATTAGGATTAGTGCACGGTTTAGGGTAACGTGTAGGGCTGCCGGTGGCTTTCCATTCCGGCCTAGGGTTCGGGTTAGGGAACGGCAAGGTTTAGGGCACAGGTGAGGGTTCGGACATGTGCTGGCGTCAGCACACGTGTGCACGCACGGATCAGTGTCAGAGTACGGATTACGATTAGGGCACGGCGGAGGGTAAGGTGTAGGGCTGCCCGTGGGTTTCCGTTCCGGGCTAGGATTCGGGATAGGGAACGGCAAGGTTTAGGGCACAGGTGAGGGTACGGACACGTGCATGGGTCAGGGCACATGCGGACGCACGGGTCAATGTCAGTGTTCGGATTAGGATTAGGGCACGGCGGAGGGTAACTTGTAGGGCTGCCGGTGAGTTTCTGTTCCGGGCTAGGGTTCGGGTTAGGGAACGGCAAGGATTAGGGCACAGGTGAGGGTACGGACACGTGCTGGTGTCCGGGCACGTGCGGACGCACGGGTCAGTGTCGGCGTATGTATTAGGATTAGAGCATAGTGGAGGGTAAGGTGTAGGGCTGCCGGTGGGTTTCCGTTTCAGGCTAGGGTTCTGGTTAGGGAAAGGCAAGGTTTAGGGCACAGGTGAGGGTATGGACACATGCTTGGGTCAGGGCACTTGCGGACGCATGGGACAGTGTGGGCGTATGGATTAGGATTAGGGCACGGCAGAGGGTAAATTGTAGGGCTGCCGGTGGGTTTCAGTTCCGGGGTAGGGTTCAGGTTAGGGAACGACAAGGTTTAGGGCAGAGGTGAGGGTACGGACACGTGGTTGTGTCAAGGCACGTGCGTACGCATGCTTAAGTGTCAGCGTATGGATTACGTTTAGTTCACGGTTGAGGGTAACCTGTAGGTCTACAGTGGGTTTTTGGTTACAGGCTAGGGTTAGGGTTAGGGAATGGCAAGGTTTAGGGCAGAGGTGAGGGTACGGATACGTGCTGGGGTCCGTGCACGTGCGGACGCACGTGTCAGTGTCGGCGTACGGATTAGGATTAGGGCACGGTGGAGGTTCAGGTGTAGGGCTGCCGGTGGGTTTCCATTCCGGGCTAGGGTTCGTGTTAGGGAATGGCAAGGTTTATGGCACAGGTGAGGGTACGGATATGTGCTGGGGTCAGGGCACGTGCAGACGCATGTGTCAGTGTCTGCGTATGGATTAGGATTAGGGCACGCCGGATCGTAAGGTGTAGGGCTGCCGGTGGGTTTCCGTTCCGGGCTAGGGTTCGGGTTAGGGAACGACAAGGTTTAGGGCACCAGTGAGGGTTCGGAAACGTGCCGGCGTCAGTGCACGTGCGGACGCACAGTTCAGTGTCAGCGTATGGATTAGTATTAGGGCACGGCGTAGGGTAAGGTTTAAGGCTGCAGGTGGTTTTCCGTTCCGGGCTAGGGTTCGGGTTATGGAACGGCAAAGTTTAGGGCACAGGTGAGTGTACGGACACCTGCTGGGGTCAGGGTACGTGCGGACGCATGGGTCAGTGTTCGCGTATGGATTAGATTTAGGGCACATTGCAGGGTAAGGTTTAGGGCTGCTGGTGGGTTTCCATTCATGGCTAGGGTTCGGGTTAGGGAACGGCAAGGATTTGGGCACAGGTGAGTGTATGGACATGTGCTTGGGTAAGAGCACGTGCAGGCACATGGGTCAGTGTCCGCGTATGGATTACGATTTGGGCACGGCAGAGGTTAAGGTGTAGGGCTGCCCGTGGGTTTCCGTTCTGGGCTAGGGTTCGGGTTAGGGTACGGCAATGTTTAGGGCACAGGTGAGGGTACGAAAACGTGCTGGTGTAAGGGCACGTGCGGACGCACCTGTCAGTGTCGGCGTTTGCATTAGGATTAGGGCACGGCGAAGGGTAAGGTGTAGGGCTGACGACGGTTTTCGGTTCTGGGCTAGGGTTAGGGAACGGCAAGGTTTAGGGCAGAGGTGAGGGTACGGACACGTGCTGGATTCAGGGCACGTGCAGACGCACTGGTCAGTGTTGGCATACGGATTAGGATTATGGCATGGCGGAGGGTAAATTGTAGGGCTGTCGGTGGTTTTTGTTTCCAGGCTAGGGTTAGGCTTAGGGAACGGCAATGTTTAGGGCACAGGTGAGGGTACGGAAACGTGCTGGGGTCAGGGCACTTGCGGACGCACGGGTCAGTGTCGGCGTACAGATTAGGATTAGGGCACAGTGGAGGTTAAGCTTTAGGGCTGCCGGTGGGTTTCCATTCCGGTCTAGGGTTCGGGTTAGGGAATGGAAAGGTTTAGGGCATAGGTGAGGGTATGGACACATGCTGGTGTAAGGGCACGTGCGGACATGCGGGTCAGTGTCGAGGTACGGATTAGGAATAGGGCACGGCGGTGGGTATGGTGTAGGGCTGCCGGTGGCTTTCCGTTACGGGTTAGGGTTCGGGTTAGTGAAGAGCAAGGTTTAGGGAACAGGTGAGTGTACGGACACGTGCTGGTTTCAGGGCACGTGTGGACGCAGGGGTCAGTGTCGGCGCACAGATTAGGATTAGTGCACGGTTTAGGGTAAGGTGTAGGGTTGCCGGTGGCTTTCCATTCCGGCCTAGGTTTCGGGTTAGGGAACGGCAAGGTTTAGGGCACAGGTGAGGGTTCGGACATGTGCTGGCGTCAGCACACGTGTGCACGCACGGATCAGTGTCAGAGTACGTATTACGATTAGGGCACGGCGGAGGGTAAGGTGTAGGGCTGCCCTTGGGTTTCCGTTCCGGGCTAGGGTTCGGGTTAGTGAACGTCAAGGTTTAGGGCACAGGTGTGGGTACGTACACGTGCAGGGGTCAGGGCCCATGCAGACGCACGGGTCAATGTCAGTGTTCGGCTTAGGATTAGGGCACGGCAGAGGGTAACTTGTAGGGCTGCCGGTGAGTTTCTGATCCGGGCTAGGGTTCGGGTTAGGGAACGGCAAGGATTAGGGCACAGGTGAGGGTACGGACACGTGCTGGTGTCCGGGCACGTGCGGACGCACGGGTCAGTGTCGGCGTATGGATTAGGATTAGGGCATAGCGGAGGGTAAGGTGTAGGCCTGCCGGTGGGTTTCCGTTCCGGGCTAGGGTTCTGGTTAGGGAATGGCAAGGTTTAGGGCACAGGTGAGTGTTTGGACACATGTTTGGGTCAGGGCACTTACGGACGCATGGGACAGTGTGGGCATATGGATTAGATTTAGGGCACGGCGGAGGGTAAATTGTAGGGATGCCGGTGGGTTTCTGTTCCGGGCTAGGGTTCCGGTTAGGGAACGACAAGGTTTAGGGCAGAGGTGAGGGTACGGACACGTGCTTGTGTCAGGGCACGTGCGTACGCATGGGTAAGTGTCAGCATATGGATTACGTTTAGGTCACGGTGGAGGGTAAGGTGTAGGTCTACAGTGGGTTTTTGGTTCCAGGCTAGGGTTAGGGATAGGAAATGGCAAGGTTTAGGGCAGAGGTGAGGGTACGCATACGTGCTGGGGTCAGTGCACGTGCGGACGCACGGGTCAGTGTAGGCGTACGGATTAGGATTAGGGCACGGCGGAGGGTAAATTGTAGGGCTGCCGGTGGTTTTTGGTTCCAGGCTAGGGTTAGGGTTAGGGAACGGCAAGGTTTAGGGCACAGGTGAGGGTACGGATACGTGCTGGGGTCAGGGCACTTGCGGACACACGGGTCAGTGTCCGCATACAGATTAGTATTAGGGCACGGCGGATGTTAAGCTTTAGGGCTGCCGGTGGGTATCCATACCGGTCTAGGGTTCGGGTTAGGGAATGGAAAGGTTTAGGGCATAGGTGTGGTTATGGACACATGCTGGTATAAGGGCACGTGCGGACACTCGGGTCAGTGTCGAGGTATGGATTAGGAATAGGGCACGGCGGAGGGTATGGTGTAGGGCTGCCATTGGCTTTCCGTTACGGGTTAGGGTTCGGGTTAGTGTAGAGCAAGGTTTAGGGAACAGGTGAGTGTACGGACACGTGCCGGTGTCAGGGAACGTGCGGACGCACGGGTCAGTGTCGGCATACGGATAAGTATTTGGGCACGGCGGAGGGTAACTTGTAGGGCTGCCGGTGGGTTTCAGTTCCGGGCTAGGGTTCGAGTTAGGGAACGGCAAGGTTTAGGGCACAGGTGAGTGTACGGACACGTGCTGGTTTCTGGGCACGTGCGGACGCACGGGTCAGTGTCGGCGCACAGATTAGGATTAGTGCACGGTTTAGGGTAAGGTGTAGGGCTGCCGGTCGCTTTCCATTCCGGCCTAGGGTTCGGGTTATGGAACGGCAAGGTTTAGGGCACAGGTGAGGGTTCGGACATGTGCTGGCGTCAGCACACGTGTGCACGCATGGATCCGTGTCAGAGTACGGATTACGATCAGGGCACGGCGGAGGGTAAGGTGTAGGGCTGCCCGTGGGTTTCCGTTCTGGGCTACGGTTCGGGTTAGGGAATGGCAAGGTTTAGGGCACAGGTGAGGGTACGGACACGTGCAGTGGTCAGGGCACATGCCGACGCACGGGTCAATGTCAGTGTTCGGATTAGGATTAGGGCACGGCAGAGGGTAACTTGTAGGGCTGCCGGTGAGTTTCTGTTCCGGGCTAGGGTTCGGGTTAGGGAACGGCAAGGATTAGGGCACAGGTGAGGGTACGGATATGTGCTGGTGTCCGGGAATGTGCGGACGCACGGGTCAGTGTCGGCGTACAGATTAGGATTAGGGCACGGCGGAGGTTAAGGTGTAGGGCTGACGATGGTTTTCGGTTCTGGGCTAGGATTAGGGAACGGCAAGGTTTAGGGCAGAGGTGAGTGTACGGACACGTGCTGGATTCAGGGCACGTGCGCACGCACGGGTCAGTGTCGGCATACGGATTAGGATTATGGCACGGCGGAGGGTAAATTGTAGGGCTGCCGGTGGTTTTTGGTTCCAGGCTAGGGTTAGGGTTAGGGAATGGCAAGGTTTAGGGCACAGGTGAGGGTACGGATACGTGCTGGGGTCAGGGCACTTGCGGACGCACGGGTCAGTGTCGGCGTACAGATTAGGATTAGGGCACGGCGGAGGTTAAGCTTTAGGGCTGCCGGTGGGTTTCCATTCCGGTGTAGGGTTCGGTTTAGGGAATGGAAAGGTTTAGGTCATAGGTGAGTTATGGACACATGCTGGTGTAAAGGCACGTGCGGACACTCGGGTCAGTGTCGAGGTACGGATTAGGAATAGGGCATGGCGGAGGGTATGGTGTAGGGCTGCCGGTGGGTTTCCGTAACGGGTTAGGGTTCGGGTTACTGAAGAGCAAGGTTTAGGGAACAGGTGAGTGTACGGACACGTGCCGGGCTCAGGGAACGTGCGGACGCACGGGTCAGTGTCGGCATACGGATATGTATTTGGGCACGGCGGAGGGTAACTTGTAGGGCTGCCGGTGGGTTTCAGTTCTGGGCTAGGGTTCGAGTTATGGAACGGCAAAGTTTAGGGCACAGGTGAGTGTACGGACTCGTGCTGCGGTCAGGGTACGTGCGGACGCATGGGTCAGTGTTTGCGTATGGATTAGGTTTAGGGCACAGTGGAGGGTAAGGTTTAGGGCTGCTGGTGGGTTTCCATTGATGGCTAGGATTCGGGTTAGGGAACGGCAAGGATTAGGGCACAGGTGAGTGTATGGACATGTGCTTGGGTCAGGGCACTTGCAGGCGCATGGGTCAGTGTCCGCGTATTGATTACGATTTGGGCACGGCAGAGGTTAAGGTGTAGGGCTGCCCGTTGGTTTCCGTTTTGGGCTAGCGTTCGGGTTAGGGTACGGCAATGTTTAGGGCACAGGTGAGGGTATGGAAACGTGCAGGTGTCAGGGCACGTGCGGACGCACCTGTCAGTGTCGGCGTTTGCATTAGGATTAGGGCACGGCGAAGGGTAAGGTGTAGGGCTGACGATGGTTTTCGGTTCTGGGCTAGGGTTAGGGAACGGCAAGGTTTAGGGCAGAGGTGAGGGTACAGACACGAGCTGGATTCAGGGCACGTGCGGACGCACTGGTCTGTATTGGCATACGGATTAGGATTATGGCATGACGGAGGGTAAATTGTAGGGCTGCTGGTGGTTTTTGGTTCCAGGCTAGGGTTAGGGTAAGGGAACGGCAAGGTTTAGGGCACAGGTGAGGGTACGGATACGTGCTGGGGTCAGGGAACTTGCGGACGCACGGGTCAGTGTCGGCGTACAGATTAGGATTAGGGCACAGTGGAGGTTAAGCTTTAGGGCTGCCGGTGGGTTTCCTTTCCGATCTAGGGTTCTGGTTAGGGAATGGAAAGGTTTAGGGCATAGGTGAGTGTATGGACACATGCTGGTGTAAGGGCACGTGCGGACATTCGGGTCAGTGTCGAGGTACGGATTAGGAATAGGGCACGGCGGAGGGTATGTTGTAGGGCTGCCGGTGGCTTTCCGTTACGGGTTAGGGTTCGGGTTAGTGAAGAGCAAGGTTTAGGGAACAGGTGAGTGTACGGACACGTGCCGGGGTCAGGGAACGTGCGGACGCACGGGTCACTGTCGGCATACCGATAAGTATTTGGGCACGGTGGAGGGTAACTTGTAGGGCTGCCGGTGGGTTTCAGTTCCGGGCTAGGGTTCGAGCTAGGGAACGGCAAGGTTTAGGGCACAAGTGAGTGTACGGACACCTGCTGGTTTCAGGGCACGTGCGGACGCACGGGTCAGTGTCGTCGCACAGATTAGTATTAGTGCACGGTTTAGGGTAAGGTGTAGGGCTGCCGGTGGCTTTCCATTCCGGCCTAGGGTTCGGGTTTGGGAACGGCAAGGTTTAGGGCACAGGTGAGGGTTCGGACACGTGCAGGGGTCAGGGCACATGCGGACGCACGGGTCAATGTCAGTGTTCGGATTAGGATTAGGGCACGGCGGAGGCTAACTTGTAGGGCTGCCGGTGAGTTTCTGTTCCGGGCTAGGGTTCAGGTTAGGGAACGGCAAGGATTAGGGCACAGGTGAGGGTACGGACACGTGCTGGTGTCCGGGCACGTGCGGACGCACGGGTCAGTGTCGGCGTATGGATTAGGATTAGGGCATAGCGGAGGGTAAGGTGTAGGGCTGCCGGTGGGTTTCCATTCCGGGCTAGGGTTCTGGTTAGGGAATGGCAAGGTTTAGGGCACAGGCGAGTTTATGGACACATGCTTGGGTCAGGGCACTTGCGGACGCATGGGACAGTGTGGGCGTATGGATTAGGATTAGGGCACGGCGGAAGGTAAATTGTACGGCTGCCGGTGGGTTTCTGTTCCGGGCTAGGGTTCGGGTTATGGAACGACAAGGTTTAGGGCAGAGGTGAGGGTACGGACACGTGCTGGTGTCAGGGCACGTGCGTACACATGTGTAAGTGTCAGCGTATGGATTACGTTTAGGTCACGGTGGAGGGTAAGGTGTAGGTGTACAGTGGGTTTTTGGTTCCAGGCTAGGGTTAGGGTTAGGGAATGGCAAGGATTAGGGCAGAGGTGAGGGTACGGATACGTGCTGGACTCAGTGCACGTGCGGATGCACGGGTCAGTGTCGGCGTACGGATTAGGATTAGGGCACGGCGGAGGTTCAGGTGTAGGGCTGCCGGTGGGTTTCCATTCCGGGCTTGGGTTCGTGCTAGGGAATGGCAAGGTTTATGGCACAGGTGAGGGTACGGATATGTGCTGGGGTCAGGGCATGTGCGGACGCATGTGTCAGTGTCTGCGTATGGATTAGGATTAGGGCACGCCGGATCGTAAATTGTAGGGCTGCCGGTCGGTTTCCGTTCCGGGCTAGGGTTCGGGTTAGGGAACGACAAGGTTTAGGGCACCAGTGAGGGTTCGGAAACGTGCCGGCGTCAGGGCACGTGCGGACTCACGGTTCAGTGTCAGCGTATGGATTAGTATTAGGGCACGGCGTAGGGTAAGGTTTAAGGCTGCAGGTGGTTTTCCGTTCCGGGCTAGGGTTCGGATTATGCAACGGCAAAGTTTAGGGCACAGGTGAGTGTACGGACACGTGCTGGGGTCAGGGTACGTGCAGACGCATGGGTCACGGTTCGCGCATGGATTAGATTTAGGGCACAGTTGAGGGTAAGGTTTAGGGCTGCTGGTGGGTTTCCATTCATGGCTAGGTTTCGGGTTAGGGAACGGCAAGGATTAGGGCACAGGTGAGGGTATGGACCTGTGCTTGGGTCAGGGCACTTGCAGGCGCATGGGTCTGTGTCCGCGTATGGATTACGAATTGGGCACGGCAGAGGTTAAGGTGTAGGGCTGCCCGTGTGTTTCCGTTCTGGGCTAGGGTTCGGGTTAGGGTACGGCAATGTTTAGGGCACAGGTGAGGGTACGGAAACGTGCTGGTATCAGGGCACGTGCGGACGCACCTGTAAGTGTCGGCGTTTGCATTAGGATTAGGGCACGGCGAAGGGTAAGGTGTAGGGCTGACTATGGTTTTCGGTTCTGGGCTAGGGTTAGGGAACAGCAAGGTTTAGGGCAGAGGTGAGGGTACGGACACGTGCTGGATTCAGGGCACGTGCGGACGCACTGGTCAGTGTCGGCATACGGATTAGGATTATGGCACGGCGGAGGGTAAATTGTAGGGCTACCAGTGGTTTTTGGTTCCAGGCTAGGGTAAGGGTTAGGGAACGGCAAGGTTTAGGGCACAGGTGAGGGTACGGATACGTGCTGGGGTCAGGGCACTAGCGGACGCACGGGTCAGTGTCGGCGCACAGATTAGTATTAGGGCACGGCGGAGGTTAAGCTTTAGGGCTGCCGGTGGGTTTCCATTCCGGTCTAGGGTTCGGGTTAGGGAATGGAAAGGTTTAGGGCATAGGTGAGGGTATGGACACATGCTGGTGTAAGGGCACGTGCGGACACTCGGGTCAGTGTCGAGGTACGGATTAGGAATAGGGAACGGCAGAGGGTATGGTGTAGGGCTGCCGGTGGCTTTCCGTTAAGGTTTACGGTTCGGGTTAGTGAAGAGCAAGGTTTAGGGAACAGGTGAGTGTATGGACACGTGCCGGGGTCAGGGAACGTGCGGACGCACGGGTCAGTGTCGGCATACGGATAAGTATATGGGCACGGCGGCGTGTAACTTGTAGGGCTGCCGGTGGGTTTCAGTACCGGGCTAGGGTTCGAGTTAGGGAACGGCAAGGTTTAGAGCACAGGTGTGTGTACGGACACGTGCAGGTTTCAGGACACGTGCGGACGCACGGGTCAAGGTCGGCGCACAGATTAGGATTAGTGCACGGTTTAGGGTAAGGTGTAGGACTGCCGGTGGCTTTACATTCCGTCGTAGGGTTCGGGTTAGGGAACGGCAAGGTTTAGGGCACAGGTGAGGTTTCGGACATGTGCTGGCGTCAGCACACGTGTGCACGCACGGATCAGTGTCAGAGTACGGATTACGATTAGGGCACAGCGGAGGGTAAGGTGTAGGGCTGCCCGTGGGTTTCCGTTCCGGGCTAGGGTTCGGGTTAGGGAACGGCAAGGTTTAGGGCACAGGTGAGGGTACGGACACGTGCAGGGGTCAGGGCACATGCGGACGCATGGGTCAATGTCAGTGTTCGGATTAGGATTAGGGCACGGCGGAGGGTAACTTGTAGGGCTGCCGGTGAGTTTCTGTTCCGGGCTAGGGTTCGGGTTAGGGAACGGCAAGGATTAGGGCACAGGTGAGGGTACGGACACGTGCTGGTGTCCGGGAACGTGGGGACGCACGGGTCAATGTCGGCGTATGGATTAGGATTAGGGCATAGCGGAGGGTAAGGTGTTGGGCTGCCGGTGGGTTTCCGTTCCGGGCTAGGATTCTGGTTAGGGAATGGCAAGGTTTAGGGCACAGGTGAGGGTATGGACACATGCTTGGGTCAGGACACTTGCGGACGCATGGGACAGTGTGGGCGTATGGATTAGGATTAGGGCACGGCGGAGGGTAAATTGCAGGGCTGCCGGTGGGTTTCTGTTCTGGGCTAGGGTTCGGGTTAGGGAATGACAAGGTTTAGGGCAGAGGTGAGAGTACGGACACGTGCTGGTATCAGGGCACGTGCGTACGCATGGGTAAGTGTCAGCGTATGGATTACGTTTAGGTCACGGTGGAGGGTAAGGTGTAGGTCTACAGTGGGTTTTTGGTTACAGGCTAGCGTTAGGGTTAGGGAATGGCAAGGTTTAGCGCAGAGGTGAGGGTACGGACACGTGCTGGGGTCCGTGCACGTGCGGACGCACGGGTCAGTGTCGGCGTACGGATTAGGATTAGGGCACGGCAGAGGTTTAGGTGTAGGGCTGCCGGTGGGTTTCCATTCCGGGCTAGGGTTCGTGTTAGGGAACGGCAAGGATTAGGGCACAGGTGAGGGTACGGAGGCATGCTGGTGTCCGGGCACGTGTGGACGCACGGGTCAGTGTCGGTGTATGGATTAGGATTAGGGCATAGCGGAGGGTAAGGTGTAGGGCTGCCGGTGGGTTTCCGTTCCGGGCTAGGGTTCTGGTTAGGGATAGGCAAGGTTTAGGGAACAGGTGAGGGTATGGACACATGCTCGTGTCAGGGCACTTGCAAACGCATGGGACAGTGTGGGCGTATGGATTAGGATTAGGGCACGGCGGAGGGTAAATTGTAGGGCTGCCGGTGGGTTTCTGTTCCGGGCTAGGGTTCGGGTTAGGGAACGACAAGGTTTAGGGGAGAGGTGAGGGTACGGACACGTGCTGGTGTCAGGGCACGTGCGTACGCATGGGTAAGTGTCAGCGTATGGATTACGTTTAGGTCACGGTGGAGGGTAAGGTGTAGGTCTACAGTGGGTTTTTGGTTCCAGGCTAGGGTTAGGGTTAGGGAATGGCAAGGTTTAGGGCAGAGGTGAGGGTACGGATACGTGCTGGGGTCCATGCACGTGCGGACGCACGGGTCAGTGTCGGCGTACGGATTAGGATTAGGGCACGGCGGAGGTTCAGGTGTAGGGCTGCCGGTGGGTTTCCATTCCGGGCTAGGGTTCGTGTTAGGGAATGGCAATGTTTATGGCACAGGTGAGGGTACGGATATGTGCTGGGGACACGGCACGTGCGGACGCATGTGTCAGTGTCTGCGTATGGATTAGGATTAGGGCACGCCGGATCGTAAGGTGTAGGTCTGCTGGTGGGTTTCCGTTCCGGGCTAGGTTTCGTGTTAGGGAACGACAAGGTTTAGGGCACCAGTGAGGGTTCGGAAACGTGCCGGCGTCAGGGCACGTGCGGACGCACGGTTCAGTGTCAGCGTATGGATTAGTATTAGGGCACGGCGTAGGGTAAGGTTTAAGGCTGCAGGTGGTTTTCCATTCAGGGCTAGGGTTCGGGTTATGGAACGGCAAAGTTTAGGGCACAGGTGAGTGTACGGACACGTGCTGGGGTCAGGGTACTTGCGGACGCATGGGTCAGTGTTCGCGTATGGATTAGGTTTAGGGCACAGTGGATGGTAAGGTTTAGGGCTGCTGGTGGGTTTCCATTCATGGCTAGGGTTCGGGTTAGGGAACGGCAAGGATTAGGGCACAGGTGAGGGTATGGAAATGTGCTTGGGTCAGGGCACTTTCAGGCGCATGGGTCAGTGTCCGCGTATGGATTACGATTTGGGCACGGCGGAGGGTAAGGTGTAGGGTTGCCCGTGGGTTTCTGTTCCGGGCTAGGGTTCGGGTTAAGGAACGTCAAGGTTTAGGGCACAGGTGAGGGTATGGACACGTGCAGGGGTCAGGGCACATGCGGACGCACGGGTCAATGTCAGTGTTCGGATTAGGATTAGGGCACGGCGGAGGTTAACTTGTAGGGCTGCCGGTGAGTTTCTGTTCCGGGCTAGGGTTCGGGTTAGGGAACGGCAAGGATTAGGGCACTGGTGAGGGTACGAACACGTGCTGGTGTCCGGGAACGTGCGGACGCACGGGTCAGTTTCGGCGTATGGTTTAGGATTAGGGCATAGCGGAGGGTAAGGTGTAGGGCTGCCGGTGGGTTTCCGATCCGGACTAGGGTTCTGGTTAGGGAATGGCAAGGTTTAGGGCACAGGTGAGGGTATGGACATATGCTTGGGTCAGGACACTTGCGGACGCATGGGACAGTGAGGGCGTATGGATTAGGATTAGGGCACGGCGGAGGGTAAATTGTAGGGCTGCCGGTGGGTTTCTGTTCCGGGCTAGGGTTCGTGTTAGGGAATGACAAGGTATAGGGCAGAGGTGAGGGTACGGACACGTGCTGGTATCAGGGCACGTGCGTACGCATGGGTAAGTGTCAGCCTATGGATTACGTTTAGGTCACGGTGGAGGGTAAGGTGTAGGTCTACAGTGGGTTTTTGGTTCCAGGCTAGCGTTAGGGTTAGGGAATGGCAAGGTTTAGCGCAGAGGTGAGGGTACGGATACGTGCTGGAGTCCGTGCACGTGCGGACGCACGGGTCAGTGTCAGCATACGGATTAGGATTAGGGCACGGCGGAGGTTCAGGTTTAGGGCTGCCGGTGGGTTTCCATTCCGGGCTAGGGTTCGTGTTAGGGAATGGCAAGGTTTATGGCACTGGTGAGGGTACGGATATGTGTTGGGGTCAGGGCACGTGCGGACGCATGTGTCAGTGTCTGCGTATGGATTAGGATTAAGGCACGCCGGATCGTAAGGTTTAGGGCTGCCGGTGGGTTTCCGTTCCGGGCTAGGTTTCGGGTTAGGGAATGACAAGGTTTAGGGCACCAGTGAGGGTTCAGAAACGTGCCGGCGTCAGGGCACGTGCGGACGCACGGTTCAGTGTCAGCGTATGGATTAGTATTAGGGCACGGGGTAGGGTAAGGTTTAAGGCTGCAGGTGGTTTTCCGTTCAGGGCTAGGGTTCGGATTATGGAACGGCAAAGTTTAGGGCACAGGTGAGTGTACGGACACGTGCTGGGGTCAGGGTACGTGCGGACGCATGGGTCAGTGTTCGCGTATGGATTAGGTTTAGGGCACAGTGGAGGGTAAGGTTTAGGGCTGCTGGTGGGTTTCCATTCATGGCTAGGGTTCGGGTTAGGGAACGGCAAGGATTAGGGCACAGGTGAGGGTATGGACATGTGCTTGGGTCAGGGCACTTGCAGGCGCATGGGTCAGTGTCCGCGTATGGATTACGATTTGGGCACAGCAGAGGTTAAGGTGTAGGGCTGCCCGAGGTTTTCCGTTCTTGGTTAGGTTTCGGGTTAGGGTATGGCAATATTTAGGGCACAGGTGAGGGTACGGAAACGTGCTGGTGTCAGGGCACGTGCGGACGCACCTGTCAGTGTCGGCGTTTGCATTAGGATTAGGGCACGGCGAAGGGTAAGGTGTAGGGCTGACGATGGTTTTCGGTTCTGGGCTAGGGTTAGGGAAAGGCAAGGTTTATGGCAGAGGTGAGGGTACGGACACGTGCTGGATTCAGGGCACGTGCGGACGCACTGGTCAGTGTCGGCATACGGATTAGGATTATGGCACGGCGGAGGGTAAATTGTAGGGGTGCCGGTGGTTTTTGGTTCCAGGCTAGGGTTAGGGTTAGGGAACGGCAAGGTTTAGGGCACTGGTGAGGGTACGGATACGTGCTGGGGTCAGGGCACGTGCGGACGCACTGGTCAGTGTCCGCGTACAGATTAGAATTAGGGCACGGCGGAGGTTAAGCTTTAGGGCTGCCGGTGGGTTTCCCTTCTGGTCTAGGGTTCGGGTTAGGGAATGGAAAGGTTTAGGGCATAGGTGAGTGTATGGACACATGGTGGTGTAAGGGCACGTGCGGACACTCGGGTCAGTGTCGAGGTACGGATTAGGAATAGGGCACGGCGGAGGGTATGGTGTAGGGCTGCCGGTGGCTTTCCGTTACAGGTTAGGGTTCGTGTTAGTGAAGAGCAAGGTTTAGGGAACAGGTGAGTGTACGGACACGTGCCCGGGTCAGGGAACGTGCGGACTCACGGGTCAGTGTCGGCATACGGATAAGTATTTGGGCACGGCGGAGTGTAACTTGTAGGGCTGCCGGTGGATTTCAGTTCCGTGCTAGTGTTCGAGTTAGGGAACGGCAAGGTTTAGGGCACAGGTGAGTGTACGGACACATGCTGGTTTCAGGGCACGTGCTGACGCACGGGTCAGTGTCGGCGCACAGATTAGGATTAGTGCACGGTTTAGGGTAAGGTGTAGGGCTGCCGGTGGCTTTCCATTCCGGCCTAGGGTTCGGGTTAGGGAACGGCAAGGTTTAGGGCACAGGTGAGGGTTCGGACATGTGCTGGCGTCAGCACACGTGTGCACGCACGGATCAGTGTCAGAGTACGGATTACGTTTAGGGCACGGAGGAGGGTAATGTGTAGGGCTGCCCGTGGTTTTCCGTTCCGGGGTAGGGTTCGGGTTAGGGAACGGAAAGGTTTAGGGCACAGGTGAGTGTACGGACACATCCATGGGTCAGGGCACATGCGGACGCACGGGTCAATGTCAGTGTTCGGATTAGGATTAGGGCATGGCGGAGGGTAACTTGTAGGGCTGCCGGTGAGTTTCTGTTCCGGGCTAGGGTTCGGGTTAGGGAACGGCAAGGATTAGTGCACAGGTGAGGGTACGGACACGTGCTGGTGTCCGGGCACGTGCGGACGCACGGGTCAGTGGCGGCGTACGGATTAGGATTAGGGCACGGCGGAGGTTCAGGTGTAGGGCTGCCGGTGGGTTTCCATTTCGGGCTAGGGTTCGTGTTAGGGAATGGCAAGGTTTATGGCACAGGTGACGGTTCGGATATGTGCTGGGGTCAGGGCACGTGCGGACGCATGTGTCAGTGTCTGCGTATGGATTAGGATTGGGGCACGCCGGATCGTAAGGTGTGGGGCTGCCGGTGGGTTTCCGTTCCGGGCTAGGGTTCGGGTTAGGGAACGACAAGGTTTAGGGCACCAGTGAGGGTTCGGAAACATGCCGGAGTCAGGGCACGTGCGGACGCACGGTTCAGTGTCAGCGTATGGATTAGTATTAGGGCACGGCGTACGGTAAGGTTTAAGGCTGCAGGTGGTTTTCCGTTCCGGGCTAGGGTTCGGGTTATGGAACGGCAAAGTTTAGGGCACAGGTGAGTGTACGGACACGTGCTGGGGTCAGGGTACGTGCGGACGCATGGGTCCGTGTTCGCGTATGGATTAGGTTTAGGGCACAGTGGAGGGTAAGGTTTAGGGCTGCTGGTGGGTTTCATTCATGGCTAGGGTTCGGGTTAGGGAACGGCAAGGATTAGGGCACAGGTGAGGGTATGGACATGTGCTTGGGTCAGGGCACTTGCAGGCGCATTGGTCAGTGTCCGCGTATGGATTACGATTTGGACACGGCAGAGGTTAAGGTGTAGGGCTGCCCGTGGGTTTCCGTTCTGGGCTAGGGTTCGGGTTAGGGTACGGCAATGTTTAGGGCACAGGTGAGGGTACGGAAACGTGCTGGTGTCAGGGCACGTGCGGACGCACCTGTCAGTGTCGGCGTTTGCATTAGGATTAGGGCACGGCGAAGGGTAAGGTGTAGGGCTGACGATGGTTTTCGGTTCTTGGCTAGGGTTAGGGAACGGCAAGGTTTAGGGCAGAGGTGAGGGTACGGACACGTGCTGAATTCAGGGCATGTTCGGACGCACTGGTCAGTGTCGGCATACGGATTAGAATTATGGCACGGCGGAGGGTATATTGTAGGGCTGCCGGTGGTTTTTGGTTCCAGGCTAGGGTTAGGGCTAGGGAACGGCAAGGTGTAGGGCACAGGTGAGGGTACGGATACGTGCTGGGGTCAGGGCACTTGCAGACGCACGGGTCAGTGTCGGCGTACAGATTAGGATTAGGGCACGGCGGAGTTTAAGCTTTAGGGCTGCCGGTGGGTTTCCATTCCGGTCTAGGGTTCGGGTTAGGGAATGGAAAGATTTAGGGCATAGGTGAGGGTATGGACACATGCTGGTGTAAGGGCACGTGCGGACACTCGGGTCAGTGTCGAGGTACGGATTAGGAATAGTGCAAGGCGGAGGGTATGGTGTAGGGCTGCCGGTGGCTTTCCGTTACGGGTTAGGGTTCGGGTTAGTGAAGAGCAAGGTTTAGGGAACAGGTGAGTGTACGGACACGTGCCGGGGTCAGGGAACGTGCGGACGCACGGGTCAGTGTCGGCATACGTATAAGTATTTGGGAACGGCGGAGGGTAACTTGTAGGGCTGCCGGTGGGTTTCAGTTCCGGGCTAGGGTTCGAGTTAGGGAACGGCAAGGTTTAGGGCACAGGTGAGTGTATGGACACGGGCTGGTTTCAGGGCACGTGCGGACGCACGGGTCAGTGTCGGTGCACAGATTAGGATTAGTGCACGGTTTCGTGTAAGGTGTAGGGCTGCCGGTGGCTTTCCATTCCGGCCTAGGGTTCGGTTTAGGGAACGGCAAGGTTTAGGGCACAGGTGAGGTTTCGGACATGTGCTGGCGTCAGCACACGTGTGCACGCACGGATCAGTGTCAGAGTACGGATTACGATTAGGGCACGGTGGAGGATAAGGTGTAGGGCTGCCCGTGGGTTTCCGTTCCGGGCTAGGGTTCGGGTTAGGGAATGGCAAGGTTTAGGGCACAGGTGAGGGTATGGACACGTGCTTGGATCAGGGCTCTTGCGGACGCATGGGAGAGTGTGGGCGTATGGATTAGGATTAGGGCACGGCGGAGGGTAACTTGTAGGGCTGCCGGTGGGTTTCTGTTCCGGGCTAGGGTTCGGGTTAGGGAACGACAAGGTTTAGGGCAGAGGTGAGGGTACGGACACGTGCTGGTGTCAGGGCACGTGCGTACGCATGGGAAAGTGTCAGCGTATGGATTACGTTTAGGTCATGGTGTAGGGTAAGGTGTAGGTCTACAGTGGGTTTTTGGTTCCAGGCTAGGGTTAGGGTTAGGGAATGGCAAGGTTTAGGGCACAGGTGAGTGTACGGACATGTGCTGGTTTCAGGGCACGTGCGGACGCACGGGTCAGTGTCGGCGCACAGGTTAGGATTAGTGCACGGTTTAGTGTAAGGTGTAGGGCTGCCGGTGGCTTTCCATTCCGGCCTAGGGTTCGGGTTAGGGAACGGCAAGGTTTAGGGCACAGGTGAGTGTTCGGACATGTGCTGGCGTCAGCACACGTGTGCACGCACCGATCAGTGTCAGAGTACGGATTACGATTAAGGCACGGCGGAGGGTAACTTGTAGGGCTGCCGGTGAGTTTGTGTTCCGGGCTAGGGTTCGGGTTAGGGAACGGCAAGGATTAGGGCACAGGTGAGGGTACGGACACGTGCTGGTGTCCGGGCACGTGCGGACGCACGGGTCAGTGTCGGCGTATGGATTAGGATTAGGGCATAGCGGAGGGTAACGTGTAGGGCTGCCGGTGGTTTTCCGTTCCGGGCTAGGGCTCTGGTTAGGGAATGGCAAGGATTAGGGCACAGGTGAGTGTATGGACACATGCTTGGGTCAGGGCACTTGCGGACGCATGGGACAGTGTGGGCGTATGGATTAGGATTAGGGCACGGCGGAGGGTAAATTGTAGGGCTGCCGGTGGGTTTCTGTTCCGGGCTAGGGTTCGGGTTAGGGAACGACATGGTTTAGGGCAGAGGTGAGGGTACGGACACGTGCTGGTGTCACGGCACGTGCGTACGCATGGCTAAGTGTCAGCGTATGGATTACGTTTAGGTCACGGTGGAGGGTAAGGTTTTGGTCTACAGTGGGTTTCTGGTTCCAGGCTAGGGTTAGGGTTAGGGAATGGCAAGGTTTAGGGCAGAGGTGAGGGTACGGATACGTGCTGGGGTCCGTGCACGTGCGGACGCACGGGTCAGTGTCGGCGTACGGATTAGGATTAGGGCACGGCGGAGGTTCAGGTGTAGGGCTGCCGGTGGGTTTCCATGCCAGGCTAGGGTTCGTGTTAGGGAATGGCAAGGTTTATGGCACAGGTGAGGGTACGGATATGTGCTGCGGTCAGGGCACGTGCGGACACATGTGTCAGTGTCTGCGTATGGATTTGGATTAGGGCACGCCGGATCGTAAGGTGTAGGGCTGCCGGTGGGTTTCCGTTCCGGGCTAGGGTTCGGGTTAGGGAACGACAAGGTTTAGGGCACCAGTGAGGGTTCCGAAACGTGCCGGCGTCAGGGCACGTGCGGACGCACGGTTCAGTGTCAGCGTATGGATTAGTATTAGGGCACGGCGTAGGGTAAGGTTTAAGGCTGCAGGTGGTTTTCCGTTCCGGGCTAGGGTTCGGGTTATGGAAAGGCAAAGTTTAGGGCACAGGTGAGTGTACGGACACGTGCTGGGGTCAGGGTACGTGCGGACGCATGGGTCAGTGTTCGCGTATGGATTAGGTTTAGGGCACAGTGGAGGGTAAGGTTTAGGGCTGCTGGTGGGTTTCCATTCATGGCTAGGGTTCGGGTTAGGGAACGGCAAGGATTAGGGCACAGGTGAGGGTATGGACATGTGCTTGGGTCAGGGCACTTGCAGGCGCATGGGTCAGTGTCCGCGTATGGATTACGATTTGGGCACGGCAGAGGTTAAGAGGTAGGGCTGCCCTAGGTTTTCCGTTCTGGGCTAGGGTTCGGGTTAGGGTACGGCAATGTTTAGGGCACAGGTGAGGGTACGGAAACGTGCTGGTGTCAGGGCACGTGCGGACGCACCTGTCAGTGTCGGCGTTTGCATTAGGATTAGGGCACGGCGAAAGGTAAGGTGTAGGGCTTACGATGGTTTTCGGTTCTGGGGTAGGGTTAGGGAATGGCAAGGTTTAGGGCAGAGGTGAGGGTACGGACACGTGCTGGATTCAGGGCACGTGCGGACGCACTGGTCAGTGTCGGCATACGGATTAGGATTATGGCACAGCGGAGGGTAAATTGTAGGGCTGCCGGTGGTTTTTGGTTCCAGGCTAGGGTTAGGGTTAGGGAACGGCAAGGTGTAGGGCACAGGTGAGGGTACGGATACGTGCTGGGGTCAGGGCACTTGCGGACGCTCGGGTCTGTGTCGGCGTATGGATTAGGATTAGGGCACGGCGGAGGTTAAGCTTTAGGGCTGCCAGTGGGTTTCCATTCCGGTCTAGCGTTCGGGTTAGGGAATGGAAAGGTTTAGGGCATAGGTGAGGGTATGGACACATGCTGGTGTAAGGGCACGTGCGGACACTCGGGTCAGTGTCGAGGTACGGATTAGGAATAGGGCACAGCGGAGGGTATGGTGTAGGGTTGCCGGAGGCTTTCCGTTCAGGGTTAGGGTTCGGGTTAGTGAAGAGCAAGGTTTAGGGAACAGGTGAGTGTACGGACACGTGCCGGGTCAGGGAACGTGCGGACGCATGGGTCAGTGTCGGCATACGGATAAGTATTTGGGCACGGCGGAGGGTAACTTGTAGGGCTGCTGGTGGGTTTCAGTTCCGGGCTAGGGTTCGAGTTAGGGAACGGCAAGGTTTAGGGCACAGGTGAGTGTACGGACACGTGCTGGTTTCAGGGCACGTGCGGACGCACGGGTCAGTGTCGGCGCACAGATTAGGATTAGTGCACGGTTTAGGGTAAGGTGTAGGGCTGCCGGTGGCTTTCCATTCCGGCCTAGGGTTCGGTTTAGGGAACGGCAAGGTTTAGGGCACAGATGAGGGTTCGGACATGTGCTGGCGTCAGCACACGTGTGCACGCACGGATCAGTGTCAGAGTACGGATTACGATTAGGGCACGGCGGAGGGTAAGGTGTAGGGCTGCCCGTGGGTTTCCGTTCCGGGCTACGGTTCGGGTTAGGGAACGGCAAGATTTAGGGCACAGGTGAGGGTACGGACACGTGCAGGGGTCAGGGCACATGCGGACGCACGGGACAATATCAGTGTTCGGATTAGGATTAGGGCACGGCGGAGGGTAACTTGTAGGGCTGCCGGTGAGTTTCTGTTCTGGGCTAGGGTTCGGGTTAGGGAACGGCAAGGATTAGGGCACAGGTGAGGGTACGGACACGTGCTGGTGTCAGGGCACGTGCGTACACATGGGTAAGAGTCAGCGTATGGATTACGTTTAGGTCACGGTGGAGGATAAGGTGTAGGTCTACAGTGGGTTTCTGGTTCCAGGCTAGGGTTAGGGTTAAGGAATGGCAAGGTTTAGGGCAGAGGTGAGGGTACGGATACGTGCTGGGGTGGGTGCACGTGCGGACGCACGGGTCAGTGTCGGCGTACGGATTAGGATTAGGGCACGGCGGAGGTTCAGGTGTAGGGCTGCCGGTGGGTTTCCATTCCGGGCTAGGGTTCGTGTTAGGGAATGGCAAGGTTTATGGCATAGGTGAGGGTACGGATATGTGCTAGGGTCAGGGCACGTGCGGACGCCTGTGTCAGTGTCTGTGTATGGATTAGGATTAGGGCACGCCGGATCGTAAGGTGTAGGGCTGCCGGTGGGTTTCCGTTCCGGGCTAGGGTTCGGGTTAGGGAACGACAAGGTTTAGGGCACCAGTGGGTGTTCGGAAACGTGCCGGCGTCAGGGCACGTGCGGACGCACGGTACAGTGTCAGCGTATGGATTAGTATTAGGGCACGGCGTACTGTAAGGTTTAAGGCTGCAGGTGGTTTTCCGTTCCGGGCTAGGGTTCGGGTTATGGAACGGCAAAGTTTAGGGCACAGGTGAGTGTACGGACACGTGCTGGGGTCAGGGTACGTGCGGACGCATGGGTCAGTGTTCGCGTATGGATTAGGTTTAGGGCACAGTGGAGGGTAAGGTTTAGGGCTGCTGGTGGGTTTCCATTCATGGCTAGGTTTCGGGTTAGGGAACGGCAAGGATTAGGGCAATGGTGAGGGTATGGACATGTGCTTGGGTCAGGGCACTTGCAGGCGCATGGGTCAATGTCCGCGTATGGATTACGATTTGGGCACGGCAGAGGTTAAGGTGTAGGGCTGCCCGTGGTTTTCCGTTCTGGGCTAGGGTTCGGGTTAGGGTACGGCAATGTTTAGGGCACAGGTGAGGGTACGGAAACGTGGGGTGTCAGGGCACGTGCGAACGCACCTGTCAGTGTCGGCGTTTGCATTAGGATTAGGGCACGGCGAAGGGTAAGGTGTAGGGCTGACGATGGTTTTCGGTTCTGGGCTAGGGTTAGGGAACGGCAAGGTTTAGCGCACAGGTGAGGGTACGGACACGTGCTGGATTTAGGGCACGTGCGGACGCACGGGTCAGTGTCGGCGCACAGATTAGGATTAGTGCACGGTTTAGGGTAAGGTGTAGGGCTGCCCGTGGCTTTCCATTCCGGCCTAGGGTTCGGTTTAGGGAACGGCAAGGTTTAGGGCACAGGTGAGGGTTCGGACATGTGCTGGCGTCAGCACACGTGTGCACGCACGGATCAGTGTCAGAGTACGGATTACGATTAGGGCACGGCGGAGGGTAAGGTTTAGGGCTGCCCATGGGTTTCCGTTCCGGCCTAGGGTTCGGGTTAGGGAACGGCAAGGTTTAGGGCACAGGTGAGGGTACGGACACGTGCAGGGGTCAGGGCACATGCGGACGCACGGGTCAATGTCAGTGTTCAGATTAGGATTAGGGCACGGCGGAGGGTAACTTGTAGGGCTGCCGGTGAGTTTCTGTTCCGGGCTAGGGTTCGGGTTAGGGAACGGCAAGGATTAGGGCACAGGTGAGGGTACGGACACGTGCTGGTGTCCGGGCACGTGCGGACGCACGGGACAGTGTCGGCGTATGGATTAGGATTAGGGCATAGCGGAGGGTAAGGAGTAGGGCTGCCGGTGGGTTTCCGTTCTGGGCTAGGGTTCTGGTTAGGGATGGCAAGGTTTAGGGCACAGGTGAGGGTATGGACACATGCTTGGGTCAGGGCACTTGCGGACGCATGGGACAGTGTGGGCGTATGGATTAGGATTAGGGCACGACGGAGGGTAAATTGTAGGGGTGCCGGTGGTTTTCTGTTCCGGGCTAGGGTTCGGGTTAGGGAACGACAAGGTTTGGGGCAGAGGTGAGGGTACGGACACGTGCTGGTGTCAGGGCACGTGCGTACACATGGGTAAGTGTCAGCGTATGGATTACGTTTAGTTCACGGTGGAGGTTAAGGTGTAGGTCTACAGTGGGTTTTTGGTTCCAGGCTAGGGTTAGGGTTAGGGAATGGCAAGGTTTAGGGCAGAGATGAGGGTACGGATACGTGATGGGTTCAGTGCAAGTTCGGACGCACGGGTCAGTGTCGGCATACTGATTAGGATTAGGGCACGGCCGAGGTTCAGGTGTAGGTCTTCGGTGGGTTTCCATTCAGGGCTAGGGTTCGTGTTAGGGAATGGCAAGGTTTATGGCACAGGTGAGGGTACGGATATGTGCTGGGGTCAGGGCACGTGCGGACGCATGTGTCAGTGTCTGCGTATGGATTAGGATTAGGGCACGCCGGATCGTAAGGTGTAGGGCTGCCGGTGGGTTTCCGTTCCAGGCTAGGGTTCGGGGTAGGGAACGACAAGGTTTAGGGCACCAGTGAGGGTTCGGAAACGTGCCGGCGTCAGGGCACGTGCGGACGCACGGTTCAGTGTCAGCGTATGGATTAGTATTAGGGCACGGCGTAGGGTAAGGTTTAAGGCTGGAGGTGGTTTTCCGTTCCGGGCTAGGGTTCGGGTTATGGAACGGCAAAGTTTAGGACACAGGTGAGTGTACGGACACGTGCTGGGGTCACGGTACGTGCGGACGCATGGGTCCGTGTTCGCGTATGGATTAGGTTTAGGGCACAGTGTAGGGTAAGGTTTAGGGCTGCTGGTGGGTTTCCATTCATGGCTAGGTTTCGGTTTATGGAACGGCAAGGATAAGGGCACAGGTGAGGTTATGGACATGTGCTTGGGTCAGGGCACTTGCAGGCGCATGGGTCAGTGTCCGCGTATGGATTACGATTTGGGCACGGCAGAGGTTAAGGTGTAGGGCTGCCCGTGGGTTTCCGTTCTGGGCTAAAGTTCGGGTTAGGGTACGGCAATTTTTAGGGCACAGGTGAGGGTACGGAAACGTGCTGGTGTCAGGGCACGTGCGGACGCACGTGTCAGTGTCGGCGTTTGCATTAGGATTAGGGCACGGCGAAGGGTAAGGTGTAGGGCTGACGATGGTTTTCGGTTCTGGGCTAGGGTTAGGGAACGGCAAGGTTTAGGGCAGAGGTGAGGGTACGGACACGTGCTGGATTCAGGGCACGTGCGGACGCACTGGTCAGTGTCGGCATACAGATTAGATTTATGGCACGGCGGAGGGTAAATTGTAGGGCTGCCGGTGGTTTTTGGTTCCAGGCTAGGGTTAGGGTTAGGGAATGGCAAGGTTTAGGGCACAGGTGAGGGAACGGATAGGTGCTGGGGTCAGGGCACTTGCGGACTCACGGGTCAGTGTCGGCGTACAGATTAGGATTATGGCACGGCGGAGGTTAAGCTTTAGGGCTGCCGGTGGGTTTCCATTCCGGTCTAGGTTTCGGTTTAGGGAATGGAAAGGTTTAGGGCATAGGTGAGGGTATGGACACATGCTGGTGTAAGGGCACGTGCGGACACTCGGGTCAGTGTCGAGGTACGGATTAGGAATAGGGCACGGCGGAGGGTATGGTGTAGGGCTGCCGGTGGCTTTCCGTTACGGGTTAGGGTTCGGGTTAATGAAGAGCAAGGTTTAGGGAACAGGTGAGTGTACGGTCACGTGCCGGGGTCAGAGAACGTGCGGACGCACGGGTCACTGTCGGCATACGGATAATTATTTGGGCACGGCAGAGGGTAACTTGTAGGGCTGCCGGTGGGTTTCAGTTCCGGGCTAGGGTTCGAGTTAGGGAATGGCAAGATTTAGGGCACAGGTGAGTGTACGGACACGTGCTGGTTTCAGGGCACGTGCGGACGCACGGGTCAGTGTCGGCGCACAGATTAGGATTAGTGCACGGTTTAGGGTAAGGTGTAGGGCTGCCGGAGGCTTTCCATTCCGGCCTAGGGTTCGGGTTAGGGAACGGCAAGGTTTAGGGCACAGGTGAGGGTTCGGACATGTGCTGGCGTCAGCACACGTGTGCACGCACGGATCAGTGTCAGAGTACGGATTACGATTAGGGCACGGCGGAGGGTAAGGTGTAGGGCTGCCCATGGGTTTCCGTTCCGGGCTAGGGTTCGGGTTAGGGAACGGCAAGGTTTAGGGCACAGGTGAGGGTACGGACACGTGCAGGGATCAGGGCACATGCGGACGCACGGGTCAATGTCAGTGTTCAGATTAGGATTAGGGCACGGCGGAGGGTAACTTGTAGGGCTGCCGGTGAGTTTCTGTTCCGGGCTAGGGTTCGTGTTAGGGAACGGCAAGGATTAGGGCACAGGTGAGGGTACGGACACGTGCTGGTGTCCGGGCACGTGCGGACGCACGGGTCAGTGTCGGCATATGGATTAGGATTAGGGCATAGCGGAGGGTAAGGTGTAGGGCTGCCGGTGGGTTTCCGTTCTGGGCTAGGGTTCTGGTTAGGGAATGGCAAGGTTTAGGGCACAGGTGAGGGTATGGACACATGCTTGGGTCAGGGCACTTGCGGACGCATGGGACAGTGTGGGCGTATGGATTAGGATTAGGGCACGGCGGAGGGTAAATTGTAGGGCTGCCGGTGGTTTTCTGTTCCGTGCTAGGGTTCGGGTTAGGGAACGACAAGGTTTAGGGCAGAGGTGAGGGTACGGACACGTGCTGGTGTCAGGGCACGTGCGTACACATGGGTAAGTGTCAGCGTATGGATTACGTTTAGGTCTCGGTGGAGGGTAAGGTGTAGGTGTACAGTGGGTTTTTGGTTCCAGGCTAGGGTTAGGGTTACGGAATGGCAAGGTTTAGGGCAGAGATGAGGGTACGGATACGTGATGGGTTCAGTGCAAGTTCGGACGCACGGGTCAGTGTCGGCATACTGATTAGGATTAGGGCACGGCGGAGGGTAAATTGTAGGGCTGCCAGTGGGTTTCTGTTCCGGGCTAGGGTTCGGGTTAGGGAACGACAAGGTTTAGGGCAGAGGTGAGGGTACGGACACGTGCTGGTGTCAGGGCACGTGTGTACGCATGGGTAAGTGTCAGCGTATGGATTACGTTTAGGTCACGGTGGATGGTAAGGTGTAGGTCTACAGTGGGTTTTTGGTTCCAGGCTAGGGTTAGGGTTAGGGAACGGCAAGGTTTAGGGCTCAGGTGAGGGTACGGATACGTGCTTGGGTCAGGGCACTTGCGGACGCACGGGTCAGTGTCGGCATACAGATTAGGATTAGGGCACGGCGGAGGTTAAGCTTTAGGGCTGCTGGTGGGTTTCCATTCCGGTCTAGGGTTCGGGTTAGGGAATGGAAAGGTTTAGGGCATAGGTGAGGGTATGGACACATGCTGGTGTAAGGGCACGTGCGGACACTCGGGTCAGTGTCGAGGTACGGATTAGGAATAGGGCACGGAGGAGGGAATGGTGTAGGGCTGCCGGTGGCTTCACGTTACGGGTTAGGGTTCGGGTTAGTGAAGGGCAAGGTTTAGGGAACAGGTGAGTGTACGGACACGTGCCGGTGTCAGGGAACGTGCGGACGCACCGGTCAGTGTCGGCATACGGATAATTATTTGGGCACGGCGGAGGGTAACTTGTAGGGCTGCCGGTGGGTTTCAGTTCCGGGCTAGGGTTCGGGTTAGGGAACGACAAGGTTTAGGGCAGAGGTGAGGGTACGGACACGTGCTGGTGTCAGGGTACGTGCGTACGCATGGGTAAGTGTCAGCGTATGGATTACGTTTAGGTCACGGTGGAGGGTAAGGTGTAGGTCTACAGTGGGTTTTTGGTTCCAGGCTAGGGTTAGGGTTAGGGAATGTTAAGGTTTAGGGCAGAGGTGAGGGTACGGATACGTGATGGGGTGGGTTCACGTGCGGACGCACGGGTCAGTGTCGGCGCACAGATTAGGATTAGTGCACGGTTTAGGGTAAGGTGTAGGGCTGCCGGTGGCTTTCCATTCCGGCCTAGGTTTCGGGTTAGGGAACGGCAAGGTTTAGGGCACAGGTGAGCGTTCGGACATGTGCTGGCGTCAGCACACGTGTGCACGCACGGATCAGTGTCAGAGTACGGATTACGATTAGGGCACGGCGGAGGGTAAGGTTTAGGGCTGCCCGTGGGTTTCCGTTTCGGTCTAGGGTTCGGGTTAGGGAACGGCAAGGTTTAGGGCACAGGTGAGGGTACGGACACGTGCAGGGGTCAGGGCACATGCGGACGCATGGGTCAATGTCAGTGTTCGGATTAGGATTAGGGCACGGCGGAGGGTAACTTGTAGGTCTGCCGGTGAGTTTCTGTTCCGGGCTAGGGTTCGGGTTAGGGAACGGCAAGGATTAGGGCACAGGTGAGGGTACGGACACGTGCTGGGGTCCGGGCACGTGCGGACGCACGGGTCAGTGTCGGCGTATGGGTTAGGATTAGGGCATAGCGGAGGGTAAGGTGTAGGGCTGCCGGTGGGTTTCTGTTCAGGGCTAGGGTTCTGGTTAGGGAATGGCAAGGTTTAGGGCACAGGTGAGTGTATGGACACATGCTTGGGTCAGGGCACTTGCGGACGCATGGGACAGTGTGGGCATATGGATTAGGATTAGGGCACGGCGGAGGGTAAATTGTAGGGCTGCCAGTGGGTTTCTGTTCCGGGCTAGGGTTCGGGTTAGGGAACGACAAGGTTTAGGGCAGAGGTGAGGGTACGGACACGTGCTGGTGTCAGGGCACGTGTGTACGCATGGGTAAGTGTCAGCGTATGGATTACGTTTAGGTCACGGTGGAGGGTAAGGTGTAGGTCTACAGTGGGTTTTTGGTTCCAGGCTAGGGTTAGGGTTAGGGAACGGCAAGGTTTAGGGCTCAGGTGAGGGTACGGATACGTGCTTGGGTCAGGGCACTTGCGGACGCACGGGTCAGTGTTGGCATACAGATTAGGATTAGGGCACGGCGGAGGTTAAGCTTTAGGGCTGCTGGTGGTTTTCCTTTCCGGTCTAGGGTTCGGGTTAGGGAATGGAAAGGTTTAGGGCATAGGAGAGGATATGGACACATGCTGGTGTAAGGGCACGTGCGGACACTCGGGTCAGTTTCGAGGTACGGATTAGGAATAGGGCACGGAGGAGGGAAAGGTGTAGGGCTGCCGGTGGCTTCCCGTTACGGGTTAGGGTTCGGGTTAGTGAAGAGCAAGGTTTAGGGAACAGGTGAGTGTACGGACACGTGCCGGTGTCAGGGAACGTGCGGACGCACGGGTCAGTGTCGGCATACGGATAATTATTTGGGCACGGCGGAGGGTAACTTGTAGGGCTGCCGGTGGGTTTCAGTTCCGGGCTAGGGTTCTGGTTAGGGAACGACAAGGTTTAGGGCAGAGGTGAGGGTACGGACACGTGCTGGTGTCAGGGTACGTGCGTACGCATGGGTAAGTGTCAGCGTATGGATTACGTTTAGGTCACGGTGGAGGGTAAGGTGTAGGTATACAGTGGGTTTTTGGTTCCAGGCTAGGGTTAGGGTTAGGGAATATTAAGGTTTAGGGCAGAGGTGAGGGTACGGATACGTGATGGGGTGGGTTCACGTGCGGATGCATGGGTCAGTGTCGGCGCACAGATTAGGATTAGTGCACGGTTTAGGGTAAGGTGTAGGGCTGCCGGTGGCTTTCCATTCCGGCCTAGGGTTCGGGTTAGGGAACGGCAAGGTTTAGGGCACAGGTGAGGGTTCGGACATGTGCTGGAGTCAGCACACGTGTGCACGCACAGATCAGTGTCAGAGTACGGATTACAATTAGGGCACGGCGGAGGGTAAGGTGTAGGGCTGCCCGTGGGTTTCCGTTCCGGGCTAGGGTTCAGGTTAGGGAACGGCAAGATTTAGGGCACAGGTGAGGGTATGGACACGTGCAGGGGTCAGGGCACATGCGGACGCACGGGTCAAAGTCAGTGTTCGGATTAGGATTAGGGCACGGCGGAGGGTAACTTGTAGGGCTGCCGGTGAGTTTCTGTTCCGGGCTAGGGTTCGGGTTAGGGAACGGCAAGGATTAGGGCACAGGTGAGGGTACGGACACGTGCTGGTGTCCGGGCACGTGCGGACACACGCGTCAGTGTCGGCGTATGGATTAGGATTAGCGCATAGCAGATGGTAAGGTGTAGGCCTGACGGTGGGTTTCCGTTCCAGGCTAGGGTTCTGGTTAGGGAATGGCAAGGTTTAGGGCTCAGGTGAGTGTATGGACACATGCTTGGGTCAGGGCACTTGCGGACGCATTGGACAGTGTGGGCGTATGGATTAGGATTAGGGCACGGCCGAGGGTAAATTGTAGGGCTGCCGGTGGGTTTCTGTTCCGGGCTAGGGTTCGGGTTAGGGAACGACAAGGTTTAGGGCAGAGGTGAGGGTACGGACACGTGCTGGTCTCAGGGCACGTGCGTACGCCTGGGTAAGTGTCAGCGTATGGATTACGTTTAGGTCACGGTGGAGGGTAAGGTGTAGGTCTACAGTGGGTTTTTGGTTCCAGGCTAGGGTTAGGGTTAGGGAATGTCAAGGTTTAGGGCAGAGGTGAGGGTACGGATACGTGCTGGGGTCCGTGCAGGTGCGGACGCACGGGTCAGTGTCGGCACACGGATTAGGATTAGGGCACGGCGGAGGTTCAGGTGTAGGGCTGCCGGTGGGTTTCCATTCCGGGCTAGGGTTCGTGTTAGGGAATGGCAAGGTTTATGGCACAGGTGAGGGTACGGATATGTGCTGGGGTCAGGGCACGTGCGGACGCATGTGTCAGTGTCTGCGTATGGATTAGGATTAGGGCACGCCGGATCGTAAGGTGTAGGGCTGCCGGTCGGTTTCCGTTCCGGGCTAGGGTTCGGGTTAAGGAACGACAAGGTTTAGGGCACCAGTGAGGGTTCGGAAACGTGCCGGCGTCAGGGCACGTGCGGACGCATGGTTCAGTGGAAGCGTATGGATTAGTATTAGGGCACGGCGTAGGGTAAGGTTTAAGGCTGCAGGTGGTTTTCCGTTCCGGGCTAGGGTTCGGGTTATGGAACGGCAAAGTTTAGGGCACAGGTGAGTGTACGGACACGTGCTGGGGTCAGGGTACGTGCGGACGCATGGGTCAGTGTTCGCGTATGGATTAGGTTTAGGGCACAGTGGAGGGTAAGGTTTAGGGCTGCTGGTGGGTTTCCATTCATGGCTAGGGTTCGGGTTAGGGAACGGCAAGGATTAGGGCACAGGTGAGGGTATGGACATGTGCTTGGGTCAGGGCACTTGCAGGCGCATGGGTCAGTGTCCGCGTATGGATTACGATTTGGGCACGGCAGAGGTTAAGGTGTAGGGCTGCCCGTGGTTTTCCGTTCTGGGCTAGGGTTCGGGTTAGGGTACGGCAATGTTTAGGGCACAGGTGAGGGTACAGAAACGTGCTGGTGTCAGGGCACGTGCGGACGCACCTGTCAGTGTCGGCGTTTGCATTAGGATTAGGGCACGGCGAAGGGTAAGGTGTAGGGCTGACGATGGTTTTCGGTTCTGGGCTAGGGTTAGGGAACGGCAAGTTTTAGGGCAGAGGTGTGGGTACGGAAACATGCTGGATTCAGGGCACGTGCGGACGCACTGGTCAGTGTCGGCATACGGATTAGGATTATGGCACGGCGGAGGGTAAATTGTAGGGCTGCCGGTGGTTTTTGGTTCCCCGCTAGGGTTAGGGTTAGGAAACGGCAAGGTTTAGGGCACAGGTGAGGGTGCGGATACGTGCTGGGGTCAGGGCACTTGCGGACGCACGGGTCAGTGTTGGCGTACAGATTAGTATTAGGGCACGGCGGAGGTTAAGCTTTAGGGCTGCCGGTGGGTTTACATTCCGGTCTAGGGTTCGGGTTAGGGAATGGAAAGGTTTAGGGCATAGGTGAGGGTATGGACACATGCTGGTGTAAGGGCACGTGCGGACACTCGGGTCAGTGTCGAGGTACGGATTAGGAATAGGGCACGGCGGAGGGTATGGTGTAGGGCTGCCGGTGGCTTTCCGTTTCGGGTTAGGGTTCGGATTAATGAAGAGCAAGGTTTAGGGAACAGGTGAGTGTACGGACACGTGCCGGGGTCAGGGAATGTGCGGACGCACGGGTCAGTGTCGGCCTACGGATAAGTATTTGGGCACGGCGGAGGGTAACTTGTAGGGCTGCCGGTGGGTTTCAGTTCCGGGCTAGGGTTCGAGTTAGGGAACGAAAAGGTTTAGGGCACAGGTGGGTGTATGGACACGTGCTGGTTTCAGGGCACGTGCGGACGCACGGGTCTGTGTCGGCGCACAGATTAGGATTAGTGCAAGGTTTAGGGTAAGGTGTAGGGCTGCCGGTGGCTTTCCATTCCGGCCTAGGGTTCGGGTTAGGGAACGGCAAAGTTTAGGGCACAGGTGAGGGTTCGGACATGTGCTGGCGTCAGCACAAGTGTGCACGCACGGATCAGTGTCAGAGTACGGATTACGATTAGGGCACGGCGGAGGGTAAGGTGTAGGGCTGCCCGTGTGTTTCCGTTCCGTGCTAGGGTTCGGGTTAGGGAACGGCTAGGATTAGGGCACCGGTGAGGGTACGGACACGTGCTGGTGTCCGGCCACGTGCGGACGCAAGTGTCAGTGTCGGCGTATGGATTAGGATTAGGGCATAGCGGAGCGTAAGGTGTAGGGCTGCCGGTGGGCTTCCGTTCCAGGCTAGGGTTCTGGTTAGGGAATGGCAAGGTTTATGGCACAGGTGAGGATACGGAAACGTGCTGGTGTCAGGGCACGTTCGGACGCATGGGTAAGTGTCAGCGTATGGATTACATTTAGGTCACGGTGGAGGGTAAGGTGTAGGTATACAGTGGGTTTTTGGTTCCAGGCTAGGGTTAGGGTTAGGGAATGGCAACGTTTAGGGCAGAGGTGAGGGTACGGATACGTGCTGGGGTCCGTGCACGTGCGGACGCACGGGTCAGTGTCGGCGTACGGATTAGGATTAGGGCACGGCGGAGGTTCAGGTGTAGGGCTGCCGGTGGGTTTCCATTCTGGGCTAGTGTTCGTGTTAGGGAATGGCAAGGTTTATGGCACAGGTGAGGGTACGGATATGTGCTGGGGTCAGGGCACGTGCGGACGCATGTGTCAGTGTCTGCGTATGGATTAGGATTAGGGCACGCCGGATCGTAAGGTGTAGGGCTGCTGGCGGGTTTCCGTTCCGGGCTAGGGTTCGGGTTAGGGAACGACAAGGTTTAGGGCACCAGTGAGGGTTCGGAAACGTGCTGGCGTCAGGGCACGTGCGGACGCACGGTTCAGTGTCAGCGTATGGAATAGTATTAGGGCACGGCGTAGGGTAAGGTTTAAGGCTGCAGGTGGTTTTCCGTTCCGGGCTAGGGTTCGGGTTATGGAACGGCAAAGTTTAGGGCACAGGTGAGTGTACGGACACGTGCTGGGGTCAGGGTACGTGCGGACGCATGGGTCAATGTTCGCGTATGGATTAGGTTTAGGGCACAGTGGAGGGTAAGGTTTAGGGCTGCTGGTGGGTTTCCATACATGGCTAGGGTTTGGGTTAGGGAACGGCAAGGATTAGGTCACAGGTGAGGGTATGGACATGTGCTTGGGTCAGGGCACTTGCAGGCGCATGGGTCAGTGTCCGCGTATGGATTACGATTTGGGCACGGCAGAGGTTAAGGTGTAGGGCTGCCCGTGGTTTTCCGTTTTGGGCTAGGGTTCGGGTTAGGGTACGGCAATGTTTAGGGCACAGGTGAGGGTACAGACACGTGCTGGTGTCAGGGCACGTGCGGACGCACCTGTCAGTGTCGGCGTTTGCATTAGGATTAGGGCACGGCGAAGGGTAAGGTGTAGGGCTGACGATGGTTTTCGGTTCTGGGCTGGGGTTAGGGAATGGCAAGGTTTAGGGCAGAGGTGAGGGTACGGACACATGCTGGATTCAGGGAACGTGCGGATGCACTGGTCAGTGTCGGCATACGGATTAGGATTATGGCACGGCGGAGGGTAAATTGTAGGGCTGCCGGTGGTTTTTGGTTCCAGGCTAGGGTTAGCGTTAGGGAACGGCAAGGTTTAGGGCACAGGTGAGGGTGCGGATACGTGCTGGGGTCAGGGCACTTGCGGACGCACGGGTCAGTGTCGGCGTACAGATTAGTATTAGGGTACGGCGGAGGTTAAGCTTTAGGGCTGCCGGTGGGTTTCCATTCCGGTCTAGGGTTCGGGATAGGGAATGGAAAGGTTTAGGGCATAGGTGAGGGTATGGACACATGCTGGTGTAAGGGCACGTGCGGACACTCGGGTCAGTGTCGAGGTACGGATTAGGAATAGGGCACGGCGGAGGGTATGGTGTAGGGCTGCCGGTGGCTTTCCGTTACGGGTTAGGGTTCGGGTTAGTGAAGAGCAAGGTTTAGGGAACAGGTGAGTGTACGGACACGTGCCGGTGTCAGGGAACGTGCGGACGCACGGGTCAGTGTCGGCCTACTGATAAGTATTTTGGCACGGCGGAGGGTAACTTGTAGGGCTGCCGGTGGGTTTCAGTTCGGGGCTAGGGTTCGAGTTAGGGAATGGCAAGTTTTAGGGCACAGGTGGGTGTATGGACACGTGCTGGTTTCAGGGCACGTGCGGACGCACGGGTCAGTGTCGGCGCACAGATTAGGATTAGTGCACGGTTTAGGGTAAGGTGTAGGGCTGCCGGTGGCTTTCCATTCCGGCCTAGGGTTCGGGTTAGGGAACGGCAAGGTTTAGGGCACAGGTGAGGGTTCGGACATGTGCTGGCGTCAGCACACGTGTGCACGCACGGATCAGTGTCAGAGTATGGATTACGATTAGGGCACGGTGGAGGGTAAGTTGTAGGGCTGCCCATGTGTTTCTATTCCGGGCTAGGGTTCGGGTTAGGGAACGGCAAGGTTTAGGGCACAGGTGAGGGTACGGACACGTGCAGGGGTCAGGGCACATGCGGACGCACGGGTCAATGTCAGTGTTCGGATAAGGATTAGGGCACGGCGGAGGGTAACTTGTAGGGCTGCCGGTGAGTTTCTGTTCCGGGCTAGGGTTCGGGTTAGGGAACGGCAAGGATTAGGGCACAGGTGAGGGTACGGACACGTGCTGGTGTCCGGGCACGTGCGGACGCACTGGTCAGTGTCGGCGTATGGATTAGGATTAGGGCATATCGGAGGGTAAGGTATAGGGCTGCCGGTGGGTTTCCATTCCAGGCTAGGGTTCTGGTTAGGGAATGGCAAGGTTCAGGGCACAGGTGAGGGTACGGAAACGTGCCGGCGTCAGGGCACGTGCGGACGCATGGGTCAGTGTTCGCGTATGGATTAGGTTTAGGGCACAGTGGAGGGTATGGTTTAGGGCTGCTGGTGGGTTTCCATTCATGGCTAGCGTTCAGGTTAGGGAACGGCAAGGATTAGGGCTCAGGTGAGGGTATGGACATGTGCTTGGGTCTGGGCACGTGCAGGCGCATGTGTCAGTGTCCGCGTATGGATTACGATTTGGGCACGGCAGAGGTTAAGGTGTAGGGCTGCCCGTGGGTTTCCGTTCTGGGCTAGTGTTCGGGTTAGGGTACGGCAATGTTTAGGGCACAGGTGAGGGTACGGAAACGTGCTGGTGTCAGGGCACGTGCGGACGCACCTGTCACTGTCGGCGTTTGCATTAGAATTAGGGCACGGCGAAGGGTAAGGTGTAGGGCTGACGATGGTTTTCGGTTCTGGGCTAGGGTTAGGGAACGGCAAGGTTTAGGGCAGAGTTGAGGGTACGGACACGTGCTGGATTCAGGGCACGTGCGGACGCACTGGTCAGTGTCGGCATACGGATTAGGATTATGGCACGGCAGAGGGTAAATTGTAGGGCTGCCGGTGGTTTTTGGTTCCAGGCTAGGGTTAGGGTTAGGGAACGGAAAGGTTTAGGGCACAGGTGAGGGTACGGATCCGTGCTGGGGTCAGGGCACTTGCGGACGCACAGGTCAGTGTCGGCATACAGATTAGGATTAGGGCACGGCGGAGGTTAAGCTTTAGGGCTGCCGGTGGGTTTCCATTCCGGTCTAGGGTTCGGGTTAGGGAATGGAAATATTTAGGGCATAGGTGAGGGTATGGACACATGCTGGTGTAAGGGCACGTGCGGACACTCGTGTCAGTGTCGAGGTACGGATTAGGAATAGGGCACGGCGGAGGGTATGGTGTAGGGCTGCCGGTGGCTTTCCGTTACGGGTTAGGGTTCGGGGTAGTGAAGAGCAAGGTTTAGGGAACAGGTGAGTGTACGGACACGTGCCGGGGTCAGGGAACGTGCGGACGCACGGGTCAGTGTCGGCATACGGATAAGTATTTGGGCACGGCGGAGGGTAACTTGTAGGGCTGCCGGTGGGTTTCAGTTCTGGCCTAGGGTTGGAGTTAGGGAACAGCACGGTTTAGGGCACAGGTGAGTGCACGGACACGTGCTGGTTTCATGGCACGTGCGGACGCACCTGTCAGTGTCGGCGTTTGCATTAGGATTAGGGCACGGCGGAGGGTAAGGTGTAGGGCTGCCCGTGGGTTTCCGTTCCGGGCTAGGGTTCGGGTTAGGGAACGGCAAGGTTTAGGGCACAGGTGAGGGTACGGACACGTGCAGTGGTCAGGGCACATGCGGACGCACGGGTCAACGTCAGTGTTCGGATTAGAATTAGGGAACGGCGGAGGGTAACTTGTAGGGCTGCCGGTGAGTTTCTGTTACGGGCTAGGGTTAGGGTTAGGGAACGGCAAGGATTAGGGCACAGGTGAGGGTACGGACACGTGCTGGTGGTCGGGCACGTGCGGACGCACGGGTCAGTGTCCGCGTATGGATTAGTATTAGCGCATAGCGGAGGGTAAGGTGTAGGGCTGACGGTGGGTTTCCGTTCCAGGCTAGGGTTCTGGTTAGGGAATGGCAAGGTTTAGGGCACAGATGAGGGTATGGACACATGCTAGGTCAGGGCACTTGCGGACGCATGGGACAGTGTGGGCGTATGGATTAGGATTAGGACACAGCGGAGGGTAAATTGTAGGGCTGCCTGTGGGTTTCGGTTCCGGGCTAGGGTTCAGGATAGGGATCGACAAGGTTTAGGGCAGAGGTGAGGGTACGGACACGTGCTGGTGTCAAGGCACGTGCGTACACATGGGTAAGTGTCAGCGTATGGATTACGTTTAGGTCACGGTGGAGGGTAAGGTGTAGGTCTACAGTGGGTTTTTGGTTCCAGGCTAGGGTTAGGGTTAGGGAATGGCAAGGTTTAGGGCAGAGGTGAGGGTACGGATACGTGCTGGGGTCCGTGCACGAGCGGACGCATGGGTCAGTGTCGGCGTACGGATTAGGATTAGGGCACGGCGGAGGTTCAGGTGTAGGGCTGCCGGTGGGTTTCCATTCCGGGCTAGGGTTCGTGTTAGGGAATCGCAAGGTTTATGGCACAGGTGAGGGTACGGATATGTGCTGGGGTCAGGGCACGTGCAGACGCATGTGTCAGTGTCTGCGTATGGATTAGGATTAGGGCACGCCGGATCGTAAGGTGTAGGGCTGCCGGTGGGTTTCTGTTCCGGGCTAGGTTTCGGGTTAGGGAACGACAAGGTTTAGGGCACCAGTGAGGTTTCGGAAACCTTCCGGCGTCAGGGCACATGCGGACGTATGGTTCAGTGTCAGCGAATGGATTAGTATTAGGGCACGGCGTAGGGTAAGGTTTAAGGCTGCAGGTGGTTTTCCGTTCCGGGCTAGGGTTCGGGTTATGGAACGGCAAAGTTTAGGGCACAGGTGAGTGTACGGACACGTGCTGGGGTCAGGGTACGTGCGGACGCATGGGTCAGTGTTCGCGTATGGATTAGGTTTAGGGCACAGTGGAGGGTAAGGTTTAGGGCTGCTGGTGGGTTTCCATTCATGGCTAGGGTTCGGGTTAGGGAACGGCAAGGATTAGGGCACAGGTGAGTGTATGGACATGTGCCTGGGTCAGGGCACTTGCAGGCGCATGGGTCAGTGTCCGCGTATGGATTACAATTTGGGCACGGCAGCGGTTAAGGTGTAGGGCTGCCGGTGGTTTTCCGTTCCGGGCTAGGGTTCGGGTTATGGAACGACAAGGTTTAGGGCACCAGTGAGGGTTCGGAAATGTGCCGGCGTCAGGGCCCGTGCGGACGCACGGTTCAGTGTCAGCGTATGGATTAGTATTAGGGCACGGCGTAGGGTAAGGTTTAAGGCTGCAAGTGGTTTTCCGTTCCGGGCTAGGGTTCGGGTTAGGGAACGGCAAGGTTTAGGGCACAGGTGAGGGTTCGGACATATGCTGGCGTCAGCACACGTGTGCACGCACGGATCAGTGTCAGAGTACGGATTACGATTAGGGCACAGCGGAGGGTAAGGTGTAGGGCTGCCCGTGGGTTTCCGCTCAGGGCTAGGGTTCGGGTTAGGGAACGGCAAGTTTTAGGGTACAGGTGAGGGTACGGACACGTGCAGGTGTCAGGGCACATGCGGACGCACGGCTCAATGTCAGTGTTCGGATTAGTATTAGGGCACGGTGGAGGGTAACTTGTAGGGCTGCCGGTGAGTTTCTGTTCCGGGTTAGGGTTCGGGTTAGGGAACGGCAAGGATTAGGGCACAGGTGAGGGTACGGACACGTGCTTGTGTCCGGGCACGTGCGGACGCACGGGTCAGTGTCGGCGTATGGATTAGGATTAGGGCATAGCGGAGGGTAAGGTGTAGGGCTGCCTGTGGGTTTCCGTTCCGGGCTAGGGTTCTGGTTAGGGAATGGCAAGGTTTAGGGCACAGGTGAGGGTATGGACACATGCTTGGGTCAGGGCACTTGCGGACGCATGGGACAGTGTGGGCGTATGTATTAGGATTAGGGCACGGCGGAGGGTAAATTGTAGGGCTGCCAGTGGGTTTCTGTTCCGGGCTAGGGTTCGGGTTAGGGAACGACAAGGTTTAGGGCAGAGGTGAGGGTACAGACACGTGCTGGTGTCAGGGCACGTGTGTACGCATGGGTAAGTGTCAGCGTATGGATTACGTTTAGGTCACGGTGGAGGGTAAGGTGTAGGTCTACAGTGGGTTTTTGGTTCCAGGCTAGGGTTAGGGTTAGGGAACGGCAAGGATTAGGGCACAGGTGAGGGTACGGATACGTGCTGGGGTCAGGGGACTTGCGGACGCACGGGTCAGTGTCGGCATACAGATTAGGATTAGGGCACGGCGGAGGTTAAGCTTTAGGGCTGCTGGTGGTTTTCCATTCCGGTCTAGGGTTCGGGTTATGGAATGGAAAGGTTTAGGGCATAGGTGAGGGTATGGACACATGCTGGTGTAAGGGCACGTGCGGACACTCGGGTCAGTGTCGAGGTACGGATTAGGAATAGGGCACGGAGGAGGGAATGGTGTAGGGCTGCCGGTGGCTTCCCGTTACGGGTTAGGGTTCGGGTTAGTGAAGAGCAAGGTTTAGGGAACAGGTGAGTGTACGGACACGTGCCGGGGTCAGTGAACGTGCGGACGCACGGGTCAGTGTCGGCATACGGATAACTATTTGGGCACGGCGGAGGGTAACTTGTAGGGCTGCCGGTGGGTTTCAGTTCCGGGCTAGGGTTCGGGTTAGGGAACGACAAGGTTTAGGGCAGAGGTGAGGGTACGGACACGTGCTGGTGTCAGGGTACGTGCGTACGCATGGGTAAGTGTCAGCGTATGGATTACGTTTAGGTCACGGTGGAGGGTAAGGTGTAGGTCTACAGTGGGTTTTTGGTTCCAGGCTAGGGTTAGGGTTAGGGAATGGCAAGGTTTAGGGCAGAGGTGAGGGTACGGATACGTGCTGGGGTGGGTTCACGTGCGGAAGCACGGGTCAGTGTCGGCGCACAGATTAGGATTAGTGCACGGTTTAGGGTAAGGTGTAGGGCTGCCGGTGGCTTTCCATTCCGGCCTAGGGTTCGGGTTAGGGAACGGCAAGGTTTAGGGCACAGGGGAGCGTTCGGACATGTGCTGGCGTCATCAGACGTGTGCACGCACGGATCAGTGTCAGAGTACGGATTACGATTAGGGCACGGTGGAGGGTAAGGTGTAGGGCTGCCCGTGGGTTTCCGTTTCGGGCTAGGGTTCGGGTTAGGGAACGGCAAGGTTTAGGGCACAGGTGAGGGCACGGACACGTGCAGGGGTCAGGGGACATGCGGACGCATGGGTCAATGTCAGTGTTCGGATTAGGATTAGGGCACGGCGGAGGGTAACTTGTAGGTCTGCCGGTGAGTTTCTGTTCCGGGCTAGGGTTCGGGTTAGGGAACGGCAAGGATTAGGGCACAGGTGAGGGTACGGACACGTGCTGGGGTCCGGGCACGTGCGGACGCATGGGTCAGTGTCGGCATATGGATTAGGATTAGGGCATAGCGGAGGGTAAGGTGTAGGGCTGCCGGTGGGTTTCTGTTCCGGGCTAGGGTTCTGGTTAGGGAATGGCAAGGTTTAGGGCACAGGTGAAGGTATGGACACATGCTTGGGTCAGGGCACTTGCGGACGCATGGGACAGTCTGGGCGTATGGATTAGAATTAGGGCACGGCGGAGGGTAAATTGTAGGGCTGCCAGTGGGTTTCTGTTCCGGGCTAGGGTTCGGGTTAGGGAACGACAAGGTTTAGGGCAGAGGTGAGGGTACGGACACGTGCTGGTGTCAGGGCACGTGTGTACGCATGGGTAAGTGTTCGCGTATGGATTAGGTTTAGGGCACAGTGGAGGGTAAGGTTTAGGGCTGCTGGTGGGTTTCCATTCATGGCTAGGGTTCGGGTTAGGGAACGGCAAGGATTAGGTCACCAGTGAGGGTATGGACATGTGCTTGGGTCAGGGCACTTGCAGGCGCATGGGTCAGTGTCCGCGTATGGATTACGATTTGGGCACGGCAGAGGTTAAGGTGTAGGGCTGCCCGTGGTTTTCCATTCTGGGCTAGGGTTCGGGTTAGGGTACGGCAATGTTTAGGGCACAGGTGAGGGTACAGAAACGTGCTGGTGTCAGGGCACGTGCGGACGCACCTTTCAGTGTCGGCGTTTGTATTAGGATTAGGGCACGGCAAAGGGTAAGGTGTAGGGCTGACGATCCTTTTCGGTTCTGGGCTAGGGTTAGGGAACGGCAAGGTTTAGGACAGAGGTGAGGGTACGGACACATGCTGGATTCAGGGCACGTGCGGATGCACTGGTCAGTGTCGGCATACGGATTAGGATTATGGCACGGCGGAGGGTAAATTGTAGGGCTGCCGGTGGTTTTTGGTTCCAGGCTAGGGTTAGCGTTAGGGAACGGCAAGGTTTAGGGCACAGGTGAGGGTGCGGATACGTGCTGGGGTCAGGGCACTTGCGGACGCACGGGTCAGTGTCGGCGTACAGATTAGTATTAGGGCACGGCGGAGGTTAAGCTTTAGGGCTGCCGGTGGTTTTCCATTCCGGTCTAGGGTTCGGGTTAGGGAATGGAAAGGTTTAGGGCATAGGTGAGGGTATGGACACATGCTGGTGTAAGGGCACGTGCGGACACTCGGGTCAGTGTCGAGGTACGGATTAGGAATAGGGCACGGAGGAGGGAATGGTGTAGGGCTGCCGGTGGATTCCCGTTACGGGTGAGGGTTCGGGTTAGTGAAGAGCAAGGTTTAGGGAACAGGTGAGTGTACGGACACGTGCCGGGGTCAGGGAACGTGCGGACGCACGGGTCAGTGTCGGCATACGGATAATTATTTGGGCACGGCGGAGGGCAACTTGTAGGGCTGCCGGTGGGTTTCAGTTCCGGGCTAGGGTTCGGGTTAGGGAACGACAAGGTTTAGGGCAGAGGTGAGGGTACGGACACGTGCTGGTGTCAGGGTACGTGCGTACGCATGGGTAAGTGTCAGCGTATGGATTACGTTTAGGTCACGGTGGAGGGTAAGGTGTAGGTCTACAGTGGGTTTTTGGTTCCAGGCTAGGGTTAGGGTTAGGGAATGGCATGGTTTAGGGCAGAGGTGAGGGTACGGATACGTGCTGGGGTGGGTTCACGTGCGGACGCACGGGTCAGTGTCGGCGCACAGATTAGGATTAGTGCACGGTTTAGGGTAAGGTGTAGGGCTGCCGGTGGCTTTCCATTCCGGCCAAGGGTTCGGGTTAGGGAACGGCAAGGTTTAGGGCACAGGTGAGCGTTCGGACATGTGCTGGCGTCATCAGACGTGTGCACGCACGGATCAGTGTCAGAGTACGGATTACGATTAGGGCACGGCGGAGGGTAAGGTGTAGGGCTGCCCGTGGGTTTCCGTTTCGGGCTAGGGTTCGGGTTAGGGAACGGCAAGGTTTAGGGCACAGGTGGGTGTATGGACACGTGCTGGTTTCAGGGCACGTGCGGACGCACGGGTCAGTGTCGGCGCACAGATTAGGATTAGTGCACGGTTTAGGGTAAGGTGTAGGGCTGCCGGTGGCTTTCCATTCCGGCCTAGGGTTCGGGTTAGGGAACGGCAAGGTTTAGGGCACAGGTGAGGGTTCGGACATGTGCTGGCGTCAGCACACGTCTGCACGCACGGATCAGTGTCAGAGTACGGATTACGATTAGGGCACGGCGGAGGGTAAGGTGTAGGGCTGCCCGTGTGTTTCCATTCCGGGCTAGGGTTCGGGTTAGGGAACGGTAAGGTTTAGGGCACAGGTGAGGGTACGGACACGTGCAGCGGTCAGGGCACATGCGGACGCACGGGTCAATGTCAGTGTTCGGATTAGGATTAGGGCACGGCGGAGTGTAACTTGTAGGGCTGCCGGTGAGTTTCTGTTCCGGGCTAGGGTTCGGGTTAGGGAACGGCAAGGATTAGGGCACAGGTGAGGGTACGGACACGTGCTGGTGTCCGGGCACGTGCGGACTCACTGGTCAGTGTCGGCGTATGGATTAGGATTAGGGCATAGCGGAGGGTAAGGTGTAGGGCTGCCGGTGGGTTTCCGTGCCAGGCTAGGGTTCTGGTTAGGGAATGGCAAGGTTTAGGACACAGGTGAGGGTACGGAAACGTGCCGGCGTCAGGGCACGTGTGGACGCACCGTTCAGTGTCAGCGTATGGATTAGTATTAGGGCACGGCGTAGGGTAAGGTTTAAGGCTGCAGGTGGTTTTCCGTTCCGGGCTAGGGTTCGGGTTATGGAACGGCAAAGTTTAGGGCACAGGTGAGTGTACGGACACGTGCTGGGGTCAGGGTACGTGCGGACGCATGGGTCAGTGTTCGCGTATGGATTAGGTTTAGGGCACAGTGGAGGGTAATGTTTAGGGCTGCTGGTGGGTTTCCATTCATGGCTAGCGTTCAGGTTAGGGAACGGCAAGGATTAGGGCACAGGTGAGGGTATGGACATGTGCTTGGGTCAGGGCACGTGCAGGCGCATGGGTCAGTGTCCGCGTATGGATTACGATTTGGGCACGGCAGAGGTTAAGGTGTAGGGCTGCCCGTGGGTTTCCGTTCTGGGCTAGTGTTCGGGTTAGGGTACGGCAATGTTTAGGGCACAGGTGAGGGTACGGAAACGTGCTGGTATCAGGGCACGTGCGGACGCACCTGTCAGTGTCGGCGTTTGCATTAGGATTAGGGCACGGCGAAGGGTAAGGTGTAGGGCTGACGATGGTTTTCGGTTCTGGGCTAGGGATAGGGAACGGCAAGGTTTAGGGCAGAGGTGAGGGTACGGACATGTGCTGGATTCAGGGCACGTGCGGACGCACTGGTCAGTGTCGGCATACGGATTAGGATTATGGCACGGCGGAGGGTAAATTGTAGGGCTGCCGGTGGTTTTTGGTTCCAGGCTAGGGTTAGGGTTAGGGAACGTCAAGGTTTAGGGCACAGGTTAGGGTACGGATACGTGCTTGGGTCAGGGCACTTGCGGACGCACGGGTCAGTGTCGGCATACAGATTAGGATTAGGGCACGGCGGAGGTTCAGCTTTAGGGCTGCCGGTGGGTTTCCATTCCGGTCTAGGGTTCGGGTTAGGGAATGGGAAGGTTTAGGGCATAGCTGAGGGTATGGACACATGCTGGTGTAAGGGCACGTGCGGACACTCGGGTCAGTGTCGAGGTACGGATTAGGAATAGGGCACGGCGGAGGGTATGGTGTTGGGCTGCCGGTGGCTTTCCGTTACGGGTTAGGGTTCGGGGTAGTGAAGAGCAAGGTTTAGGGAACAGGTGAGTGTACGGACACGTGCCGGGGTCAGGGAACGTGCGGACGCACGGGTCAGTGTCGGCATACGGATAAGTATTTGGGCACGGCGGAGGGTAACTTGTAGGGCTGCCGGTGGTTTTCAGTTCTGGCCTAGGGTTCGAGTTAGGGAACAGCAAGGTTTAGGGCACAGGTGAGTGTACTGACACGTGCTGGTTTCAGGGCACGTGTGGACGTATGGGTCAGTGTCGGCGCACAGATTAGGATTAGTGCACGCTTTAGGGTAAGGTGTAGGGCTGCCGGTGGCTTTCCATTCCGGCCTAGGGTTCGGGTTAGGGAACGGCAAGGTTTAGGGCACAGGTGAGGGTTCGGACATGTGCTGGCGTCAGCAAACGTGTGCACGCACGGATCAGTGTCAGAGTATGGATTACGATTAGGGCACGGCGGAGGGTAAGGTGTAGGGCTGCCCGTGGGTTTCCGTTCCGGGCTAGGGTTCGGGTTAGGGAATGGCAAGGTTTAGGGCACAGGTGAGGGTACGGACACGTGCAGGGGTCAGGGCACATGTGGACGCACGGGTCAACGTCCGTGTTCGGATTAGGATTAGGGAACGGTGGAGGGTAAATTGTAGGGCTGCCGGTGAGTTTCTGTTATGGGCTAGGGTTAGGGTTAGGGAACGGCAAGGATTAGGGCACAGGTGAGGGTACGGACACGTGCTGGTGGTCGGGCACGTGCGGACGCACGGGTCAGTGTCGGCATACAGATTAGGATTAGGGCACGGCGGAGGTTAAGCTTTAGGGCTGCCGGTGGGTTTCCATTCCGGTCTAGGGTTCGGGTTAGGGAATGGAAATGTTTAGGGCATAGGTGAGGGTATGGACACATGCTGGTGTAAGGGCACGTGCGGACACTCGGGTCAGTGTCGAGGTACGGATTAGGAATAGGGCACGGTGGAGGGTATGGTGTAGGGCTGCCGGTGGCTTTCCGTTACGGGTTAGGGTTCGGGGTAGTGAAGAGCAAGGTTTAGGGAACAGGTGAGTGTACGGACACGTGCCGGGGTCAGGGAACGTGCGGACGCACGGGTCAGTGTCGGTATACGGATAAGTATTTGGGCACGGCGGAGGGTAATTGTAGGGCTGCCGGTGGGTTTCAGTTCTGGCCTAGGGTTGGAGTTAGGGAACAGCAAGGTTTAGGGCACAGGTGAGTGTACGGACACGTGCTGGTTTCATGGCACGTGCGGACGCACCTGTCAGTTTCGGCGTTTGCATTAGGATTAGGGCACGGCGAAGGGTAAGGTGTAGGGCTGACGATGGTTTTCGGTTCTGGGCTAGGGATAGGGAACGGCAAGGTTTAGGGCAGAGGTGAGGGTACGGACACGTGCTGGATTCAGGGCACGTGCGGACGCACTGGTCAGTGTTGGCATACGGATTAGGATTATGGCACGGCGGAGGGTAAATTGTAGAGCTGCCGGTGGTTTTTGGTTCCAGGCTAGGGTTAGGGTTAGGGAACGGCAAGGTTTAGGGCACAGGTGAAGGTACGGATACGTGCTGGGGTCAGGGCACTTGCGGACGCACGGGTCAGTGTCGGCATACAGATTAGGATTAGGGCACGGCGGAGGTTAAGCTTTAGGGCTGCCGGTGGGTTTCCATTCCGGTCTAGGGTTCGGGTTAGGGAATGGAAAGGTTTAGGGCATAGGTGAGGGTATGGACACATGCTGGTGTAAGGGCACGTGCGGACACTCGGGTCAGTGTCGAGGTACGGATTAGGAATAGGGCACGGCGGAGGGTATGGTGTAGGGCTGCCGGTGGCTTTCCGTTACGGGTTAGGGTTCGGGGTAGTGAAGAGCAAGGTTTAGGGAACAGGTGAGTGTACGGACACGTGCCGGGGTCAGGGAACGTGCGGACGCACGGGTCAGTGTCGGCATACGGATAAGTATTTGGGCACGGCGGAGGGTAACTTGTAGGGCTGCCGGTGGGTTTCAGTTCTGGCCTAGGGTTCGAGTTAGGGAACAGCAAGGTTTAGGGCACAGGTGAGTGTACGGACACGTGCTGGTTTCAGGGCACGTGCGGACGCACGGGTCAGTGTCGGCGCACAGATTAGGATTAGTGCACGGTTTAGGGTAAGGTGTAGGGCTGCCGGTGGCTTTCCATTCCGGCCTAGGGTTCGGGTTAGGGAACGGCAAGGTTTAGGGCACAGGTGAGGGTTCGGACATGTGCTGGCGTCAGCAAACGTGTGCACGCACGGATCAGTGTCAGAGTATGGATTACGATTAGGGCACGGCGGAGGGTAAGGTGTAGGGCTGCCCGTGGGTTTCCGTTCCGGGCTAGGGTTCGGGTTAGGGAACGGCAAGGTTTAGGGCACAGGTGAGGGTACGGACATGTGCAGGGGTCAGGGCACATGCGGACGCACGGGTCAATGTCAGTGTTCGGATTAGGATTAGGGAACGGCGGAGGGTAACTTGTAGGGCTGCCGGTGAGTTTCTGTTCTGGGCTAGGGTTATGGTTAGGGAACGGCAAGGATTAGGGCACAGGTGAGGGTACGGTCACGTGCTGGTGGTCGGGCACGTGCAGACGCACGGGTCAGTGTCGGCGTATGGATTAGTATTAGCGCATAGCGGAGGGTAAGGTGTAGGGCTGACGGTGGGTTTCCGTTCCGGGCTAGGGTTCGGGTTATGGAACGGCAAAGTTTAGGGCACAGGTGAGTGTACGGACACGTGCTGGGGTCAGGGTACGTGCGGACGCTTGGGTCAGTGTTCGCGTATGGATTAGGTTTAGGGCACAGTGGAGGGTAAGGTTTAGGGCTGCTGGTGGGTTTCCATTCATGGCTAGGGTTCGGGTTAGGGAACGGCAAGGATTAGGGCACAGGTGAGGGTACGGACATGTGCCTGGGTCAGGGCACTTGCAGGCGCATGGGTCAGTGTCCGCGTATGGATTACGATTTGGGCACGGCAGAGGTTAAGGTGTAGGGCTGCCCGTGGGTTTCCGTTCTGGGCTAGTGTTCGGGTTAGGGTACGGCAATGTTTAGGGCACAGGTGAGGGTACGGAAACGTGCTGGTGTCAGGGCACGTGCGGACGCACATGTCACTGTCGGCGTTTGCATTAGCATTAGGGCACGGCGAAGGGTAAGGTGTAGGGCTGACGATGGTTTTCGGTTCTGGGCTAGGGTTAGGGAACGGCAAGGTTTAGGGCAGAGTTGAGGGTACGGACACGTGCTGGATTCAGGGCACGTGCGGACGCACTGGTCAGTGTCGGCATACGGATTAGGATTATGGCACTGCAGAGGATAAATTGTAGGGCTGCCGGTGGTTTTTGGTTCCAGGCTAGGGTTAGGGTTAGGGAACGGCAAGGTTTAGTGCACAGGTGAGGGTACGGATACGTGCTGGGGTCAGGGCACTTGCGGACGCACGGGTCAGTGTCGGCATACAGATTAGGATTAGGGCACGGCGGAGGTTAAGCTTTAGGGCTGCCGGTGGGTTTCCATTCCGGTCTAGGGTTCGGGTTAGGGAATGGAAATGTTTAGGGCATAGGTGAGGGTATGGACACATGCTGGTGTAAGGGCACGTGCGGACACTCGGGTCAGTGTCGAGGTACGGATTATTAATAGGGCACGGCGGAGGGTATGGTGTAGGGCTGCCGGTGGCTTTCCGTTACGGGTTAGGGTTCGGGGTAGTGAAGAGCAAGGTTTAGGGAACAGGTGAGTGTACGGACACGTGCCGGGGTCAGGGAACGTGCGGACACACGGGTCAGTGTCGGTATACGGATAAGTATTTGGGCACGGCGGAGGGTAAATTGTAGGGCTGCCGGTGGGTTTCAGTTCTGGCCTAGGGTTGGAGTTAGGGAACAGCAAGGTTTAGGGCACAGGTGAGTGTATGGACACGTGCTGGTTTCATGGCACGTGCGGACGCACCTGTCAGTGTCGGCGTTTGCATTAGGATTAGGGCACGGCGAAGGGTAAGGTGTAGGGCTGACGATGGTTTTCGGTTCTGGGCTAGGGATAGGGAACGGCAAGGTTTAGGGCAGAGGTGAGGGTACGGACACGTGCTGGATTCAGGGCACGTGCGGACGCACTGGTCAGTGTTGGCATACGGATTAGGATTATGGCACGGCGGAGGGTAAATTGTAGGGCTGCCGGGGGTTTTTGGTTCCAGGCTAGGGTTAGGGTTAGGGAACAGAAAGGTTTAGGGCACAGGTGAGTGTACGGACACGTGCTGGTTTCAGGGCACATGCGGACGCACGGGTCAATGTCAGTGTTCGGATTAGGATTAGGGAACGGCGGAGGGTAACTTGTAGGGCTGCCGGTGAGTTTCTGTTCTGGGCTAGGGTTATGGTTAGGGAACGGCAAGGATTAGGGCACAGGTGAGGGTACGGTCACGTGCTGGTGTTCGGGCACGTGCGGACGCACGGGTCAGTGTCGGCGTATGGATTAGTATTAGCGCATAGCGGAGGGTAAGGTGTAGGGCTGACGGTGGGTTTCCGTTCCGGGCTAGGGTTCGGGTTATGGAACGGCAAAGTTTAGGGCACAGGTGAGTGTACGGACACGTGCTGGGGTCAGGGTACGTGCGGACGCTTGGGTCAGTGTTCGCGTATGGATTAGGTTTAGGGCACAGTGGAGGGTAAGGTTTAGGACTGCTGGTGGGTTTCCATTCATGGCTAGGGTTCGGGTTAGGGAACGGCAAGGATTAGGGCACAGGTTAGGGTATGGACATGTGCCTGGGTCAGGGCACTTGCAGGCGCATGGGTCAGTGTCCGCGTATGGATTACGATTTGGGCACAGCAGAGGTTAAGGTGTAGGGCTGCCCGTGGGTTTCCGTTCTGGGCTAGGGTTCGGGTTAGGGTACGGCAATGTTTAGGGCACAGGTGAGGGTACGGAAACGTGCTGGTGTCAGGGCAGGTGCGGACGCATGGGTAAGTGTCAGCGTATGGATTACGTTTTGGTCACGGTGGAGGGTAAGTTGTAGGTCTACAGTGGGTTTTTGGTTCCAGGCTAGGGTTAGGGTTAGGGAATGGCAAGGTTTAGGGCAGAGGTGAGGGTACGGATACGTGCTGGGGTCCGTGCACGAGCGGACGCACGGGTCAGTGTCGGCGTACGGATTAGGATTAGGTCACGGCGGAGGTTCAGGTGTAGGGCTGCCGGTGGGTTTCCATTCCGGGCTAGGGTTCGTGTTAGGGAATGGCAAGCTTTATGGCACAGGTGAGGGTACGGATATGTGCTGGGGTCAGGGCACGTGCGGACGCATGTGTCAGTGTCTGCGTATGGATTAGGATTACGGCACGCCGGATCGTAAGGTGTAGGGCTGCCGGTGGGTTTCCGTTCCGGGCTAGGGTTCGGGTTATGGAACGACAAGGTTTAGGGCCCCAGTGAGGTTTCGGAAACGTGCCGGCGTCAGGGCCCGTGTGGACGCACGGTTCAGTGTCAGCGTATGGATTAGTATTAGGGCACGGCGTAGGGAAAGGTTTAAGGCTGCAGGTGGTTTTCCGTTCCGGGCTATTGTTCGGGTTAGGGAACGGCAAGGTTTAGGGCACAGGTGAGGGTTCGGACATGTGCTGGCGTCAGCACACGTGTGCACGCACGGATCATTGTCAGAGTACGGATTACGATTAGGGCACAGCGGAGGGTAAGGTGTAGGGCTGCCCGTGGGTTTCCGTTCAGCGCTAGGGTTCGGGTTAGGGAACGGCAAGGTTTAGGGCACAGGTGAGGGTACGGACACGTGCAGGGGTCAGGGCACATGCGGACGCACGGGTCAATGTCATTGTTCGGATTAGGATTAGGGCACGGTGGAGGGTAACTTGTAGGGCTGCCGGTGAGTTTCTGTTCCGGGTTAGGGTTCGGGTTAGGGAACGGCAAGGATTAGGGCACAGGTGTGGGTACGGACACGTGCTTGTGTCCGGGCACGTGCGGACGCATGGGTCAGTGTCGGCGTATGGATTAGGATTAGGGCATAGCGGAGGGTATGGTGTAGGGCTGCCTGTGGGTTTCCGTTCCGGGCTAGGGTTCTGGTAAGGGAATGGCAAGGTTTAGGGCACAGGTGAGGGTATGGACACATGCTTGGGTCAGGGCACTTGCGGACGCATGGGACAGTGTGGGCGTATGTATTAGGATTAGGGCATGGCGGAGGGTAAATTGTAGGGCTGCCAGTGGGTTTCTGTTCCGGGCTAGCGTTCGGGTTAGGGAACGACAAGGTTTAGGGCAGAGGTGAGGGTACAGACACGTGCTGGTGTCAGGGCACGTGTGTACGCATGGGTAAGTGTCAGCGTATGGATTACATTTAGGTCACGGTGGAGGGTAAGGTGTAGGTCTACAGTGGGTTTTTGGTTCCAGGCTAGGGTTAGGGTTAGGGAACGGCAAGGTTTAGGGCACAGGTGAGGTTACAGATACGTGCTGTGGTCAGGGCACTTGCGGACGCACGGGTCAGTGTCGGCATACAGATTAGGATTAGGGCACGGCGGAGGTTAAGCTTTAGGGCTGCTGGTGGGTTTCCATTCCGGTCTAGGGTTCGGGTTAGGAATGGAAAGGTTTAGGGCATAGGTGAGGGTATGGACACATGCTGGTGTAAGGGCACGTGTGGACACTCGGGTCAGTGTCGAGGTACGGATTAGGAATAGGGCACGGCGGAGGGTATGGTGTAGGACTGCCGGTGGCTTCCCGTTACGGGTTAGGGTTCGGGTTAGTGAAGAGCAAGGTTTAGGGAACAGGTGAGTGTACGGACACGTGCCGGGGTCAGGGAACGTGCGGACACACGGGTCAGTGTCGGCATACGGATAATTATTTGGGCACGGCGGAGGGTAACTTGTAGGGCTGCCGGTGGGTTTCAGTTCCGGGCTAGGGTTCGGGTTAGGGAACGACAAGGTTTAGGGCAGAGGTGAGGGTACGGACACGTGCTGGTGTCAGGGTACGTGCGTACGCATGGGTAAGTGTCAGCGTATGGATTACGTTTAGGTCACGGTGGAGGGTAAGGTGTAGGTCTACAGTGGGTTTTTGGTTCCAGGCTAGGGTTAGGGTTAGGGAATGGCAAGGTTTAGGGCAGAGGTGAGGGTACGGATACGTGCTGGGGTGGGTTCCCGTGCGGACGCACGGGTCAGTGTCGGCGCACAGATTAGGATTAGTGTACGGTTTAGGGTAAGGTGTAGGGCTGCCGGTGGCTTTCCATTCCGGCCTAGGGTTCGGGTTAGGGAACGGCAAGGTTTAGGGCACAGGTGAGCGTTCGGACATGTGCTGGCGTCATCAGACGTGTGCACGCACGGATCAGTGTCAGAGTACGGATTACGATTAGGGCACGGCGGAGGGTAAGGTGTAGGGCTGCCCGTGGGTTTCCGTTTCGGGCTAGGGTTCGGGTTAGGGAACGGCAAGGTTTAGGGCACAGGTGAGGGTACGGACACGTGCAGGGGTCAGGGCACATGCGGACGCATGGGTCTATGTCAGTGTTCGGATTAGGATTAGGGCACGGCGGAGGGTAACTTGTAGGTCTGCCGGTGAGTTTCTGTTCCGGGCAAGGGTTCGGGTTAGGGAACGGCAAGGATTAGGGCACAGGTGAGGGTACGGACACGTGCTGGGGTCCGGGCACGTGCGGACGCACGGGTCAGTGTCGGCGTATGGATTAGGATTAGGGCATAGCGGAGGGTAAGGTGTAGGGCTGCCGGTGGGTTTCTGTTCCGGGCTAGGGTTCTGGTTAGGGAATGGCAAGGTTTAGGGCCCAGGTGAGGGTATGGACACATGCTTGGGTCAGGGCACTTGCGGACGCATGGGACAGTGTGGGCGTATGGATTAGGATTAGGGCACGGCGGAGGGTAAATTGTAGGGCTGCCAGTGGGTTTCTGTTCCGGGCTAGGGTTCGGGTTAGGGAACGACAAGGTTTAGGGCAGAGGTGAGGGTACGGACACGTGCTGGTGTCAGGGCACGTGTGTACGCATGGGTAAGTGTCAGCGTATGGATTACGTTTAGGTCACGGTGGAGGGTAAGGTGTAGGTCTACAGTGGGTTTTTGGTTCCAGGCTAGGGTTAGGGTTAGGGAACGGCAAGGTTTAGGGCACAGGTGAGGGTACGGATACGTGCTGGGGTCAGGGCACTTGCGGACGCACGGGTCAGTGTCGGCATACAGATTAGGATTAGGGCATGGCGGAGGTTAAGCTTTAGGGCTGCCGGTGGGTTTCCATTCCGGTCTAGGGTTCGGGTTAGGGAATGGAAAGGTTTAGGGCATAGGTGAGGGTATGGACACATGCTGGTGTAAGGGCACGTGCGGACACTCGGGTCAGTGTCGAGGTACGGATTAGGAATAGGGCACGGAGGAGGGTATGGTGTAGGGCTGCCGGTGGCTTTCCGTTACGGGTTAGGGTTCGGGTTAGTGAAGAGCAAGGTTTAGGGAACAGGTGAGTGTACGGACACGTGACGGGGTCAGGGAACGTGCGGACGCACGGGTCAGTGTCGGCATACGGATAAGTATTTGGGCACGGCGGAGGGTAACTTGTAGGGCTGCCGGTGGGTTTCAGTTCCGGGCTAGGGTTCGAGTTAGGGAACGGCAAGTTTTAGGGCACAGGTGAGTGTACGGACACGTGCTGGTTTCAGGGCACGTGCGGACGCACGGGTCAGTGTCGGCGCACAGATTAGGATTAGTGCACGGTTTAGGGTAAGGTGTAGGGCTGCCGGTGGCTTTCCATTCCGGACTAGGGTTCGGGTTAGGGAACGGCAAGGTTTAGGGCACAGGTGAGGGTTCGGACATGTGCTGGAGTCAGCACACGTGTGCACGCACAGATCAGTGTCAGAGTACGGATTACAATTAGGGCACGGCGGAGGGTAAGGTGTAGGGCTGCCCGTGGGTTTCCGTTCAGGGCTAGGGTTCGGGTTAGGGAACAGCAAGATTTAGGGCACAGGTGAGGGTATGGACACGTGCAGGGGTCAGGGCACATGCGGACGCACGGGTCAAAGTCAGTGTTCGGATTAGGATTAGGGCACGGCGGAGGGTAACTTGTAGGGCTGCCGGTGAGTTTCTGTTCCGGGCTAGGGTTCGGGTTAGGGAACGGCAAGGATTAGGGCACAGGTGAGGGTTCGGACATGTGCTGGAGTCAGCACACGTGTGCACGCACAGATCAGTGTCAGAGTACGGATTACAATTAGGGCACGGCGGAGGGTAAGGTGTAGGGCTGCCCGTGGGTTTCCGTTCAGGGCTAGGGTTCGGGTTAGGGAACAGCAAGATTTAGGGCACAGGTGAGGGTATGGACACGTGCAGGGGTCAGGGCACATGCGGACGCACGGGTCAAAGTCAGTGTTCGGATTAGGATTAGGGCACGGCGGAGGGTAACTTGTAGGGCTTCCGGTGAGTTTCTGTTCCGGGCTAGGGTTCGGGTTAGGGAACGGCAAGGATTAGGGCACAGGTGAGTGTACGGACACGTGCTGGTGTCCGGGCACGTGCGGACACACGGGTGAGTGTCGGCGTATGGATTAGGATTAGCGCATACCAGATGGTAAGGTTTAGGGCTGACGGTGGGTTTCCGTTCCAGGCTAGGATTCTGGTTAGGGAATGGCAAGGTTTAGGGCACAGGTGAGTGTATGGACACATGCTTGGGTCAGGGCACTTGCGGACGCATTGGACAGTGTGGGCGTATGGATTAGGATTAGGGCACGGCCGAGGGTAAATTGTAGGGCTGCCGGTGGGTTTCTGTTCCGGGCTAGGGTTCGGGTTAGGGAACGACAAGGTTTAGGGCAGAGGTGAGGGTACGGACACGTGCTGGTGTCAGGGCACGTGCGTACACAAGGGTAAGTGTCAGCGTATGGATTACGTTTAGGTCACGGTGGAGGGTAAGCTGTAGGTCTACAGTGGGTTTTTGGTTCCAGGCTAGGGTTAGGGTTAGGGAATGTCAAGGTTTAGGGCAGAGGTGAGGGAACGGATACGTGCTGGGGTCCGTGCACGTGCGGACACACGGGTCAGTGTCGGCACACGGATTAGGATTAGGGCACGGCGGAGGTTCAGGTGTAGGGCTGCCGGTGGGTTTCCATTCCGGGCTAGGGTTCATGTTAGGGAATGGCAAGGTTTATGGCACAGGTGAGGGTACGGATATGTGCTGGGGTCAGGGCACGTGCGGACGCATGTGTCAGTGTCTGCGTATGGATTAGGATTAGGGCACGCCGGATCGTAAGGTGTAGGGCTGCCGGTCGGTTTCCGTTCCGGGCTAGGGTTCGGGTTAAAGAACGACAAGGTTTAGGGCACCAGTGAGGGTTCGGAAACGTGCCGGCGTCAGGGCACGTGCGGACGCATGGTTCAGTGGCAGCCTATGGATTAGTATTAGGGCACGGCGTAGGGTAAGGTTTAAGGCTGCAGGTGGTTTTCCGTTCCGGGCTAGGGTTCGGGTTATGGAACGGCAAAGTTTAGGGCACAGGTGAGTGTACGGACACGTGCTGGGGTCAGGGTACGTGCGGACGCATGGGTCAGTGTTCGCGTATGGATTAGGTTTAGGGCACAGTGGAGGGTAAGGTTTAGGGCTGCTGGTGGGTTTCCATTCATGGCTAGGGTTCGGGTTAGGGAACGGCAAGGATTAGGGCAGAGGTGAGGGTATGGACATGTGCTTGGGTCAGGGCACTTGCAGGCGCATGTTTCAGGGTCCGCGTATGGATTACGATTTGGGCACGGCAGAGGTTAAGGTGTAGGGCTGCCCGTGGTTTTCCGTTCTGGGCTAGGGTTCGGGTTAGGGTACGGCAATGTTTAGGGCACAGGTGAGGGTACAGAAACGTGCTGGTGTCAGGGCACGTGCGGACGCACCTGTCAGTGTCGGCGTTTGCATTAGGATTAGGGCACGGCGAAGGGTAAGGTGTAGGGCTGACGATGGTTTTTGGTTCTGGGCTAGGGTTAGGGAACGGCAAGTTTTAGGGCAGAGGTGTGGGTACGGAAACATGCTGGATTCAGGGCACGTGCGGACGCACTGGTCAGTGTCGGCATACGGATTAGGATTATGGCGCGGCGGAGGGTAAATTGTAGGGCTGCCGGTGGTTTTTGGTTCCAGGCTAGGGTTAGGGTTAGGGAACGGCAAGGTTTAGGGCACAGGTGAGGGTGCGGATACGTGCTGGGGTCAGGGCACTTGCGGACGCACGGGTCAGTGTCGGCGTACAGATTAGTATTAGGGCACGGCGGAGGTTAAGCTTTAGGGCTGCCGGTGGGTTTCCATTCCGGTCTAGGGTTCTGGTTAGGGAATGGAAAGGTTTAGGGCATAGGTGAGGGTATGGACACATGCTGGTGTAAGGGCACGTGCGGACACTCAGGTCAGTGTCGAGGTACGGATTAGGAATAGGGCACGGCGGAGGGTATGGTGTAGGGCTGCTTGTGGCTTTCCGTTACGGGTTAGGGTTCGGATTAATGAAGAGCAAGGTTTAGGGAACAGGTGAGTGTACGGACACGTGCCGGGGTCAGGGAACGTGCGGACGCACGGGTCTGTGTCGGCCTACGGATAAGTATTTGGGCACGGCGGAGGTTAACTTGTAGGGCTGCCGGTGGGTTTCAGTTCCGGGCTAGGGTTCGAGTTAGGGAACGGCAAGGTTTAGGGCACAGGTGGGTGTATGGACACGTGCTGGTTTCAGGGCACGTGCGGACGCACGGGTCAGTGTCGGCGCACAGATTAGGATTAGTGCACGGTTTAGGGTAAGGTGTAGGGCTGCCGGTGGCTTTCCATTCCGGCCTAGGGTTCGGGTTTGGGAACGGCAAGGTTTAGGGCACAGGTGAGGGTTCGGACATGTGCTGGCGTCAGCACACGTGTGCACGCACGGATCAGTGTCAGAGTACGGATTACGATTAGGGCACGGCGGAGGGTAACTTGTAGGGCTGCCGGTGAGTTTCTGTTCCGGGCTAGGGTTCGGGTTAGGGAACGGCAAGGATTAGGGCACAGGTGAGGGTACGGACACGTGCTGGTGTCCGGCCACGTGCGGACGCAAGTGTCAGTGTCGGCGAATGGATTAGGATTAGGGCATAGCGGAGCGTAAGGTGTAGGGCTGCCGGTGGGCTTCCGTTCCAGGCTAGGGTTCTGCTTAGGGAATGGCAAGGTTTAAGGCACAGGTGAGGGTACGGAAACGTGCTGGTGTCCGGGCACGTGCGGACGCATGGGTAAGTGTCAGCGTATGGATTACATTTAGGTCACGGTGGAGGGTAAGGTGTAGGTATGCAGTGGGTTTTTGGTTCCAGGCTAGGGTTAGGGTTAGGGAATGGCAAAGTTTAGGGCAGAGGTGAGGGTACGGATACGTGCTGGGGTCCGTGCACGTGCGGACGCACGGGTCAGTGTCGGCGTACGGATTAGGATTAGGGCACGGCGGAGGTTCAGGTGTAGGGCTGCCGGTGGGTTTCCATTCCGGGCTAGGGTTCGTGTTAGGGAATGGCAAGGTTTATGGCACAGGTGAGGGTACGGATATGTGCTGGGGTCAGGGCACGTGCGGACGCATGTGTCAGTGTCTGCGTATGGATTAGGATTAGGTCACGCCGGATCGTAAGGTGTAGAGCTGCCGGTGGGTTTCCGTTCCGGGCTAGGGTTCGGGTTAGGGAACGACAAGGTTTAGGGCACCAGTGAGGGTTCGGAAACGTGCCGGCGTCAGGGCACATGCGGACGCACGGTTCAGTGTCAGCGTATGGAATAGTATTAGGGCACGGCGTAGGGTAAGCTTTAAGGCTGCAGGTGGTTTTCCGTTCCGGGCTAGGGTTCGGGTTATGGAACGGCAAAGTTTAGGGCACAGGTGAGTGTACGGACACGTGCTGGGGTCAGGGTACGTGCGGACGCATGGGTCAATGTTCGCGTATGGATTAGGTTTAGGGCACAGTGGAGGGTAAGGTTTAGGGCTGCTGGAGGGTTTCCATTCATGGCTAGGGTTCGGGTTAGGGAACGGCAAGGATTAGGTCACAGGTGAGGGTACGGACATGTGCTTGGGTCAGGGCACTTGCAGGCGCATGGGTCAGTGTCCGCGTATGGATTACGATTTGGGCACGGCAGAGGTTAAGGTGTAGGGCTGCCCGTGGTTTTCCGTTCTGGGCTAGGGTTCGGGTTAGGGTACGGCAATGTTTAGGGCACAGGTGAGGGTACAGAAACGTGCTGGTGTCAGGGCACGTGCGGACGCACCTGTCAGTGTCGGCGTTTGCATTAGGATTAGGGCACGGCGAAGGGCAAGGTGTAGGGCTGACGATGGTTTTCGGTTCTGGGCTAGGGTTAGGGAACGGCAAGGTTTAGGGCAGAGGTGAGGGTACGGACACATGCTGGATTCAGGGCACGTGCGGACGCACTGGTCAGTGTCGGCATACGGATTAGGATTATGGCACGGCGGAGGGTAAATTGTAGGGCTGCCGGTGGTTTTTGGTTCCAGGCTAGGGTTAGGGTTAGGGAACGGCAAGGTTTCGGGCACAGGTGAGGGTGCGGATATGTGCTGGGGTCAGGGCACTTGCGGACGCACGGGTCAGTGTCGGCGTACAGATTAGTATTAGGGCACGGCGGAGGTTAAGTTTTAGGGTTGCCGGTGGGTTTCCATTCCGGTCTAGGGTTCGGGTTAGGGAATGGAAAGGTTTAGGGCATAGGTGAGGGTATGGACACATGCTGGTGTAAGGGCACGTGCGGACACTCAGGTCAGTGTCGAGGTACGGATTAGGAATAGGGCACGGCGGAGGATATGGTGTAGGGCTGCTGGTGGCTTTCCGTTACGGGTTAGGGTTCGGATTAATGAAGAGCAAGGTTTAGGGAACAGGTGAGTGTACGGACACGTGCCGGGGTCAGGGAACGTGCGGACGCACGGGTCTGTGTCGGCCTACGGATAAGTATTTGGGCACGGCGGAGGGTAACTTGTAGGGCTGCCGGTGGGTTTCAGTTCCGGGCTAGGGTTCGAGTTAGGGAACGGCAAGGTTTAGGGCACAGGTGGGTGTATGGACACGTGCTGGTTTCAGGGCACGTGCGGACGCACGGGTCAGTGTCGGCGCACAGATTAGGATTAGTGCACGGTTTAGGGTAAGGTGTAGGGCTGCCGGTGGCTTTCCATTCCGGCCTAGGGTTCGGGTTAGGGAACGGCAATGTTTAGGGCACAGGTGAGGGTTCGGACATGTGCTGGCGTCAGCACACGTGTGCACGCACGGATCAGTGTCAGAGTACGGATTACGATTAGGGCACGGCGGAGGGTAACTTGTAGGGCTGCCGGTGAGTTTCTGTTCCGGGCTAGGGTTCGGGTTAGGGAACGGCAAGGATTAGGGCACAGGTGAGGGTACGGACACGTGCTGGTGTCCGGCCACGTGCGGACGCAAGTGTCAGTGTCGGCGTATGGATTAGGATTAGGGCATAGCGGAGCGTAAGGTGTAGGTCTGCCGGTGGGCTTCCGTTCCAGGCTAGGGTTCTGCTTAGGGAATGGCAAGGTTTAGGGCACAGGTGAGGGTACGGAAACGTGCTGGTGTCCGGGCACGTGCGGACGCATGGGTAAGTGTCAGCGTATGGATTACATTTAGGTCACGGTGGAGGGTAAGGTGTAGGTATGCAGTGGGTTTTTGGTTCCAGGCTAGGGTTAGGGTTAGGGAATGGCAACGTTTAGGGCAGAGGTGAGGGTACGGATACGTGCTGGGGTCCGTGCACGTGCGGACGCACGGGTCAGTGTCGGCGTACGGATTAGGATTAGGGCACGGCGGAGGTTCAGGTGTAGGGCTGCCGGTGGGTTTCCATTCCGGGCTAGGGTTCGTGTTAGGGAATGGCAAGGTTTATGGCACAGGTGAGGGTACGGATATGTGCTGGGGTCAGGGCACGTGCGGACGCATGTGTCAGTGTCTGCGTATGGATTAGGATTAGGGCACGCCGGATCGTAAGGTGTAGGGCTGCCGGTGGGTTTCCGTTCCGGGCTAGGGTTCGGGTTAGGGAACGACAAGGTTTAGGGCACCAGTGAGGGTTGGGAAACGTGCCGGCGTCAGGGCACGTGCGGACGCACGGTTCAGTGTCAGCGTATGGAATAGTATTAGGGCACGGCGTAGGGTAAGCTTTAAGGCTGCAGGTGGTTTTCCGTTCCGGGCTAGGGTTCGGGTTAGGGAACGGCAAGGTTTAGGGCACAGGTGAGTGTACGGACACGTGCAGGGGTCAGGGCACATGCGGACGCACGGGTCAATGTCAGTGTTCGGATTAGGATTAGGGCACGGCGGAGGGTAACTTGTAGGGCTGCCGGTGAGTTTCTGTTCCGGCTAGGGTTCGGGTTAGGGAACGGCAAGGATTAGGGCACAGGTGAGGGTACGGAAACGTGCTGGTGTCAGGGCACGTGCGGACGCATGGGTAAGTGTCAGCGTATGGAATAGTATTAGGGCACGGCGTAGGGTAAGCTTTAAGGCTGCAGGTGGTTTTCCGTTCCGGGCTTGGGTTCGGGTTATGGAACGGCAAAGTTTAGGGCACAGGTGAGTGTACGGACACGTGCTGGGGTCAGGGTACGTGCGGACGCATGGGTCAATGTTCGCGTATGGATTAGGTTTAGGGCACAGTGGAGGGTAAGGTTTAGGGCTGCTGGAGGGTTTCCATTCATGGCTAGGGTTCGGGTTAGGGAACGGCAAGGATTAGGTCACAGGTGAGGGTATGGACATGTGCTTGGGTCAGGGCACTTGCAGGCGCATGGGTCAGTGTCCGCGTATGGATTACGATTTGGGCACGGCAGAGGTTAAGGTGTAGGGCTGCCCGTGGTTTTCCGTTCTGGGCTAGGGTTCGGGTTAGGGTACGGCAATGTTTAGGGCACAGGTGAGGGTACAGAAACGTGCTGGTGTCAGGGCACGTGCGGACGCACCTGTCAGTGTCGGCGTTTGCATTAGGATTAGGGCACGGCGAAGGGCAAGGTGTAGGGCTGACGATGGTTTTCGGTTCTGGGCTAGGGTTAGGGAACGGCAAGGTTTAGGGCAGAGGTGAGGGTACGGACACATGCTGGATTCAGGGCACGTGCGGACGCACTGGTCAGTGTCGGCATACGGATTAGGATTATGGCACGGCGGAGGGTAAATTGTAGGGCTGCCGGTGGTTTTTGGTTCCAGGCTAGGGTTAGGGTTAGGGAACGGCAAGGTTTAGGGCACAGGTGAGGGTGCGGATATGTGCTGGGGTCAGGGCACTTGCGGACGCACGGGTCAGTGTCGGCGTACAGATTAGTATTAGGGCACGGCGGAGGTTAAGCTTTAGGGTTGCCGGTGGGTTTCCATTCCGGTCTAGGGTTCGGGTTAGGGAATGGAAAGGTTTAGGGCATAGGTGAGGGTATGGACACATGCTGGTGTAAGGGCACGTGCGGACACTCAGGTCAGTGTCGAGGTACGGATTAGGAATAGGGCACGGCGGAGGATATGGTGTAGGGCTGCTGGTGGCTTTCCGTTACGGGTTAGGGTTCGGATTAATGAAGAGCAAGGTTTAGGGAACAGGTGAGTGTACGGACACGTGCCGGGGTCAGGGAACGTGCGGACGCACGGGTCTGTGTCGGCCTACGGATAAGTATTTGGGCACGGCGGAGGGTAACTTGTAGGGCTGCCGGTGGGTTTCAGTTCCGGGCTAGGGTTCGAGTTAGGGAACCGCAAGGTTTAGGGCACAGGTGGGTGTATGGACACGTGCTGGTTTCAGGGCACGTGCGGACGCACGGGTCAGTGTCGGCGCACAGATTAGGATTAGTGCACGGTTTAGGGTAAGGTGTAGGGCTGCCGGTGGCTTTCCATTCCGGCCTAGGGTTCGGGTTAGGGAACGGCAATGTTTAGGGCACAGGTGAGGGTTCGGACATGTGCTGGCGTCAGCACACGTGTGCACGCACGGATCAGTGTCAGAGTAAGGATTACGATTAGGGCACGGCGGAGGGTAACTTGTAGGGCTGCCGGTGAGTTTCTGTTCCGGGCTAGGGTTCGGGTTAGGGAACGGCAAGGATTAGGGCACAGGTGAGGGTACGGACACGTGCTGGTGTCCGGCCACGTGCGGACGCAAGTGTCAGTGTCGGCGTATGGATTAGGATTAGGGCATAGCGGAGCGTAATGTGTAGGGCTGCCGGTGGGCTTCCGTTCCAGGCTAGGGTTCTGGTTAGGGAATGGCAAGGTTTAGGGAACAGGTGAGGGTACGGAAACGTGCTGGTGTCAGGGCACGTGCGGACGCATGGGTAAGTGTCAGCGTATGGATTACATTTAGGTCACGGTGGAGGGTAAGGTGTAGTTATGCAGTGGGTTTTTGGTTCCAGGCTAGGGTTAGGGTTAGGGAATGGCAACGTTTAGGGCAGAGGTGAGGGTACGGATACGTGCTGGGGTCCGTGCACGTGCGGACGCACGGGTCAGTGTCGGCGTACGGATTAGGATTAGGGCACGGCGGAGGTTCAGGTGTAGGGCTGCCGGTGGGTTTCCATTCCGGGCTAGGGTTCGTGTTAGGGAATGGCAAGGTTTATGGCACAGGTGAGGGTACGGATATGTGCTGGGGTCAGGGCACGTGCGGACGCATGTGTCAGTGTCTGCGTATGGATTAGGATTAGGGCACGCCGGATCGTAAGGTGTAGGGCTGCCGGTGGGTTTCCGTTCCGGGCTAGGGTTCGGGTTAGGGAACGACAAGGTTTAGGGCACCAGTGAGGGTTCGGAAACGTGCCGGCGTCAGGGCACGTGCGGACGCACGGTTCAGTGTCAGCGTATGGAATAGTATTAGGGCACGGCGTAGGGTAAGCTTTAAGGCTGCAGGTGGTTTTCCGTTCCGTGCTAGGGTTCGGGTTAGGGAACGGCAAGGTTTAGGGCACAGGTGAGTGTACGGACACGTGCAGGTGTCAGGGCACATGCGGACGCACGGGTCAATGTCAGTGTTCGGATTAGGATTAGGGCACGGCGGAGGGTAACTTGTAGGGCTGCCGGTGAGTTTCTGTTCCGGCTAGGGTTCGGGTTAGGGAACGGCAAGGATTAGGGCACAGGTGAGGGTACGGAAACGTGCTGGTGTCAGGGCACGTGCGGACGCATGGGTAAGTGTCAGCGTATGGATTACATTTAGGTCACGGTGGAGGGTAAGGTGTAGGTCTACAGTGGGTTTTTGGTTCCAGGCTAGGGTTAGGGTTAGGGAATGGCAAGGTTTAGGGCAGAGGTGAGGGTACGGATACGTGCTGGGTTCCGTGCACGTGCGGACGCACGGGTCAGTGTCAGCGTACGGATTAGGATTAGGGTACGGCGGAGGTTCAGGTGTAGGGCTGCCGGTGGGTTTCCATTCCGGGCTAGTGTTCGTGTTAGGGAATGGCAAGGTTTATGGCAAAGGTGAGGGTACGGATATGTGCTTGGGTCAGGGCACGTGCGGACGCATGTGTCAGTGTCTGCGTATGGATTAGGATTAGGGCACGCCGGATCATAAGGAGTAGGGCTGCGTGTGATTCCGTTCCGGGCTGGGGTTCTGGTTAGGGAACGACAAGGTTTAGGGCACCAGTGAGGGTTCGGAAACGTGCCGGCGTCAGGGCACGTGCGGACGCACCGTTCAGTGTCAGCGTATGGATTAGTATTAGGGCACAGCGGAGGGTAAGGTATAGGGCTGCCCGTGGTTTTCCGTTCCGGGCTAGGGTTCGGGTTATGGAACGGCAAAGTTTAGGGCACAGGTGAGTGTACGGACACGTGCTGGGGTCAGGGTACGTGCGGACGCATGGGTCAGTGTTCGCGTATGGATTAGGTTTAGGGCACAGTGGAGGGTAAGGTTTAGGGCTGCTGGTGGGTTTCCATTCATGGCTAGGGTTCGGGTTAGGGAACGGCAAGGATTAGGGCACAGGTGAGTGTATGGACATATGCTTGGGTCAGGGCACGTGCAGGCGCATGGGTCAGTGTCCACGTATGGATTACGATTTGGGCACGGCAGAGGTTAAGGTGTAGGGCTGCCCGTGGGTTTCCGTTCTGGGCTAGTGTTCGGGTTAGGGTACGGCAATGTTTAGGGCACAGGTGAGGGTACGGAAACGTGCTGGTGTCAGGGCACGTGCGGTCGCACCTGTCAGTGTCGGCGTTTGCATTAGGATTAGGGCACGGCGAAGGGTAAGGTGTAGGGTTGACGACGGTTTTCGGTTCTGGGCTAGGGTTAGGGAACGGCAAGGTTTAGGGCAGAGGTGAGGGTACGGACACGTGCTGGATTCAGGGCACGTGCGGACGCACTGGTCAGTGTCGGCATACGGATTAGGATTATGGCACGGCGGAGGGTAAATTGTAGGGCTGCCGGTGGTTTTTGGTTCCAGGCTAGGGTTAGGGTTAGGGAACGGCAAGGTTTAGGGCACAGGTGAGGGTACGGATACGTGCTGGGTTCAGGGCACTTGCGGACGCACGGGTCAGTGTCGGCATACAGATTAGGATTAGGGCACGGCGGAGGTTAAGCTTTAGGGCTGCCAGAGAGTTTCCATTCCGGTCTAGGGTTCGGGTTAGGGAATGCAAAGATTTAGGGCATAGGTGAGGGTATGGACACATGCTGGTGTAAGGGCACGTGTGGACACTCGGGTCAGTGTCGAGGTACGGATTAGGAATAGGGCACGGCGGAGGGTATGGTGTAGGGCTGCCGCTGGCTTTCCGTTACGGGTTAGGGTTCGGGGTAGTGAAGATTAAGGTTTAGGGAACAGGTGAGTGTACGGACACGTGCCGGGGTCAGGGAACGTGCGGACGCACGGGTTAGTGTCTGCATACGGATAAGTACTTGGGCATGGCGGAGGGTAACTTGTAGGGCTGCCGGTGGGTTTCAGTTCTGGCCTAGGGTTCGAGTTAGGGAACAGCAAGGTTTAGGGCACAGGTGAGTGTACGGACACGTGCTGGTTTCAGGGCACGTGCGGACGCACAGGTCAGTGTCGGCGCACAGATTAGGATTAGTGCACGCTTTAGGATAAGGTGTAGGGCTGCCGGTGGCTTTCCATTCCGGCCTAGGGTTCGGGTTAGGGAACGGCAAGGTTTAGGGCACAGGTGAGGGTTCGGACATGTGCTGGCGTCAGCACACGTGTGCACGCACGGATCAGTGTCAGAGTACGGATTACGATTAGGGCACGGCAGAGGGTAAGGTGTAGGGCTGCCCGTGTGTTTCCATTCCGGGCTAGGGTTCGGGTTAGGGAACGGCAAGGTTTAGGGCACAGGTGAGGGTACGGACACGTGCACGGTCAGGGCACATGCGGACGCACGGGTCAATGTCAGTGTTCGGATTAGGATTAGGGCACGGCGGAGGGTATCTTGTAGGGCTGCCGGTGAGTTTCTGTTCCGGGCTAGGGTTCGGGTTAGGGAACGGCAAGGATTAGGGCACAGGTGAGGGTACGGACACGTGCTGGTGTCTGGGCACGTGCGGACGCACTGGTCAGTTTCGGCGTATGGATTAGGATTAGGGCATAGCGGAGGGTAAGGTGTAGGGCTGCCGGTGGGTTTCCGTTCCAGGCTAGGGTTCTGGTTAGGGAATGGCAAGGTTTAGAGCACAGGTGAGGGTACGGAAACGTGCCGGCGTCAGGGCACGTGCGGACGCACCGTTCAGTGTCAGCGTATGGATTAGTATTAGGGCACGGCGTAGGGTAAGGTTTAAGGCTGCAGGTGGTTTTCCGTTCCGGGCTAGGGTTCGGGTTATGGAACGGCAAAGTTTAGGGCACAGGTGAGTGTACGGACACGTGCTGGGGTCAGGGTACGTGCGGACGCATGGGTCAGTGTTCGCGTATGGATTAGGTTTAGGGCACAGTGGAGGGTAAGGTTTAGGGCTGCTGGTGGTTTTCCATTCATGGCTAGCGTTCAGGTTAGGGAACGGCAAGGATTAGGGCACAGGTGAGGGTATGGACATGTGCTTGGGTCAGGGCACGTGCAGGCGCATGGGTCAGTGTCCGCGTATGGATTACGATTTGGGCACGGCAGAGGTTAAGGTGTAGGGCTGCCCGTGGGTTTCCGTTCTGGGCTAGTGTTCGGGTTAGGGTACGGCAATGTTTAGGGCACAGGTGAGGGTACGGAAACGTGCTGGTGTCAGGGCACGTGCGGACGCACCTGTCAGTGTCGGCGTTTGCATTAGGATTAGGGCACGGCGAAGGGTAAGGTGTAGGGCTGACGATGGTTTTCGGTTCTGGGCTAGGGATAGAGAATGGCAAGTTTTAGGGTAGAGGTGAGGGTACGGACACGTGCTGGATTCAGGGCACGTGCGGACGCACTGGTCAGTGTCGGCATACGGATTAGGATTATGGCACGGCGGAGGGTAAATTGTAGGGCTGCCGGTGGTTTTTGGTTCCAGGCTAGGGTTAGGGTTAGGGAACGGCAAGGTTTAGGGCACAAGTGAGGGTACGGATACGTGCTGGGGTCAGGGCACTTGCGGACGCACGGGTCAGTGTCGGCATACAGATTAGGATTAGGGCACGGCGGAGGTTAAGCTTTAGGGCTGCCGGTGGGTTTCCATTCCGCTCTAGGGTTCGGGTTAGGGAATGGAAAGGTTTAGGGCATAGGTGAGTGTATGGACACATGCTGGTGTATGGGCACGTGCGGACACTCGGGTCAGTGTCGAGGTACGGATTAGGAATAGGGCACGGCGGAGGGTATGGTGTAGGGCTGCCGGTGGCTTTCCGTTACGGGTTAGGGTTCGGGGTATTGAAGAGCAAGGTTTAGGGAACAGGTGAGTGTACGGACACGTGCCGGGGTCAGGGAACGTGCGGACGCACGGGTCAGTGTCGGCATACGGATAAGTATTTGGGCACGGCGGAGGGTAACATGTAGGGCTGCCGGTGGGTTTCAGTTCTGGCCTAGGGTTCGAGTTAGGGAACAGCAAAGTTTAGGGCACAGGTGAGTGTACGGACACGTGCTGGTTTCAGGGCACGTGCGGATGCACGGGTCAGTGTCGGCGCACAGATTAGGATTAGTGCACGCTTTAGGGTAAGGTGTAGGGCTGCCGGTGGCTTTCCATTCCGGCCTAGGGTTCGGGTTAGGGAACGGCAAGGTTTAGGGCACAGGTGAGGGTTCGGACATGTGCTGGCGTCAGCAAACGTGTGCACGCACGGATCAGTGTCAGAGTATGGATTACGATTAGGGCACGGCGTAGGGTAAGGTTTAAGGCTGCAGGTGGTTTTCCGTTCCGGGTTAGGTTTCGGGTTAGGGAACGGCAAGGTTTAGGGCACAGGTGAGGGTTCGGACATGTGCTGGCGTCAGCACACGTGTGCACGCACGGATCAGTGTCAGAGTACGGATTACCATTAGGGCACAGCGGAGGGTAAGGTGTAGGGCTGCCCGTGGGTTTCCGTTCAGGGCTAGGGTTCGGGTTAGGGAATGGCAAGGTTTAGGGCACAGGTGAGGGTACGGACACGTGCAGGGGTCAGGGCACATGCGGACGCACGGGTCAATGTCAGTGTTCGGATTAGTATTAGGGCACGGTGGAGGGTAACTTGTAGGGCTGCCGGTGAGTTTCTGTTCCGGGTTAGGGTTCGGGTTAGGGAACGGCAAGGATTAGGGCACAGGTGAGGGTACGGACACGTGCTTGTGTCCGGGCACGTGCGGACGCACGGGTCAGTGTCGGCGTATGGATTAGGATTAGGGCATAGCGGAGGGTAAGGTGTAGGGCTGCCTGTGGGTTTCCGTTCTGGGCTAGGGTTCTGGTTAGGGAATGGCAAGGTTTAGGGCACAGGTGAGTGTAAGGACACATGCTTGGGTCAGGGCACTTGCGGACGCATGGGACAGTGTGGGCGTATGTATTAGGATTAGGGAACGGCGGAGGGTAAATTGTAGGGCTGCCAGTGGGGTTCTGTTCCGGGCTAGGGTTCGGGTTAGGGAACGACAAGGTTTAGGGCAGAGGTGAGGGTACGGACACGTGCTGGTGTCAGGGCACGTGTGTACGCATGGGTAAGTGTCAGGGTATGGATTACGTTTAGGTCACGGTGGAGGGTAAGGTGTAGGTCTACAGTGGGTTTTTGGTTCCAGGCTAGGGTTAGGGTTAGGGAACGGCAAGGTTTAGGGCACAGGTGAGGGTACGGATACGTGCTGGGGTCAGTGCACTTGCGGACGCACGGGTCAGTGTCGGCATACAGATTAGGATTAGGGCACAGCGGAGGTTAAGCTTTAGGGCTGCTGGTGGGTTTCCATTCCGGTCTAGGGTTCGGGTTAGGGAATGGAATGGTTTAGGGCATAGGTGAGGGTATGGACACATGCTGGTGTAAGGGCACGTGCGGACACTCGGGTCAGTGTCGAGGTACGGATTAGGAATAGGGCACGGAGGAAGGAATGGTGTAGGGCTGCCGGTGGCTTCCCGTTACGGGTTAGGGTTCGGGTTAGTGAAGAGCAAGTTTTAGGGAACAGGTGAGTGTACGGACACGTGCCGGGGTCAGGGAACGTGCGGACACACGGGTCAGTGTCGGCATACGGATAATTATTTGGGCACGGCGGAGGGTAACTTGTAGGGCTGCCGGTGGGTTTCAGTTCCGGGCTAGGGTTCGGGTTAGGGAACGACAAGGTTTAGGGCAGAGGTGAGGGTACGGACACGTGCTGGTGTCAGGGTACGTGCGTACGCATGGGTAAGTGTCAGCGTATGGATTACGTTTAGGTCACGGTGGAGGGTAAGGTGTAGGTCTTCAGTGGGTTTTTGGTTCCAGGCTAGGGTTAGGGTTAGGGAATGGCAAGGTTTAGGGCAGAGGTGAGGGTACGGATACGTGCTGGGGTGGGTTCACGTGCGGACGCACGGGTCAGTGTCGGCGCACAGATTAGGATTAGTGTACGGTTTAGGGTAAGGTGTAGGGCTGCCGGTGGCTTTCCATTCCGGCCTAGGGTTCGGGTTAGGGAACGGCAAGGTTTAGGGCACAGGTGAGCGTTCGGACATGTGCTGGCGTCATCAGACGTGTGCACGCACGGATCAGTGTCAGAGTATGGATTACGATTAGGGCACGGCGGAGGGTAAGGTGTAGGGCTGCCCGTGGGTTTCCGTTTCGGGCTAGGTTTCGGGTTAGGGAACGGCAAGGTTTAGGGCACAGGTGAGGGTACGGACACGTGCAGGGGTCAGGGCACATGCGGACGCATGGGTCAATGTCAGTGTTCGGATTAGGATTAGGGCACGGCGGAGGTTAAGCTTTAGGGCTGCCGGTGGGTTTCCATTCCGGTCTAGGGTTCGGGTTAGGGAATGGAAAAGTTTAGGGCATAGGTGAGGGTATGGACACATGCTGGTGTAAGGGCACGTGCGGACACTCGGGTCAGTGTCGAGGTACGGATTAGGAATAGGGCACGGAGGAGGGTATGGTGTAGGGCTGCCGGTGGCTTTCCGTTACGGGTTAGGGTTCGGGTTAGTGAAGAGCAAGGTTTAGGGAACAGGTGAGTGTACGGCCACGTGACGGGGTCAGGGAACGTGCGGACGCACGGGTCAGTGTTGGCATACGGATAAGTATTTGGGCACGGCGGAGGGTAACTTGTAGGGCTGCCGGTGGGTTTCAGTTCCGGGCTAGGGTTCGAGTTAGGGAACGGCAAGGTTTAGGGCACAGGTGAGTGTACGGACACGTGCTGGTTTCAGGGCACGTGCGGACGCACGGGTCAGTGTCGGCGCACAGATTAGGATTAGTGCACGGTTTAGGGTAAGGTGTAGGGCTGCCGGTGGCTTTCCATTCCGGCCTAGGGTTCGGGTTAGGGAACGGCAAGGTTTAGGGCACAGGTGAGGGTTCGGACATGTGCTGGAGTCAGCACACGTGTGCACGCACAGATCAGTGTCAGAGTACGGATTACGATTAGGGCACAGCGGAGGGTAAGGTGTAGGGCTGCCCGTGGGTTTCCGTTCCGGGCTAGGGTTCGGGTTAGGGAACGGCAAGATTTAGGGCACAGGTGAGGGTATGGACACGTGCAGGGGTCAGGGCACATGCGGACGCATGGGTCAAAGTCAGTGTTCGGATTAGGATTACGGCACGGCGGAGGGTAACTTGTAGGGCTGCCGGTGAGTTTCTGTTCCGGGCTAGGGTTCGGGTTAGGGAACGGCAAGGATTAGGGCACAGGTGAGGGTACGGACACGTGCTGGTGTCCGGGCACGTGCGGACACACGGGTCAGTGTCGGCGTATGGATTAGGATTAGCGCATAGCAGATGGTAAGGTGTAGGGCTGACGGTGGGTTTCCGTTCCAGGCTAGGGTTCTGGTTAGGGAATGGCAAGGTTTAGGGCACAGGTGAGTGTATGGACACATGCTTGGGTCAGGGCACTTGCGGACGCATTGGACAGTGTGGGCGTATGGATTAGGATTAGGGCACGGCCGAGGGTAAATTGTAGGGCTGCCGGTGGGTTTCTGTTCCGGGCTAGGGTTCGGGTTAGGGAACGACAAGGTTTAGGGCAGAGGTGAGGGTACGGACACGTGCTGGTGTCAGGGCACGTGCGGACGCACCTGTCAGTGTCGGCGTTTGCATTAGGATTAGGGCACGGTGAAGGGTAAGGTGTAGGGCTGACGATGGTTTTCGGTTCTGGGCTAGGGTTAGGGAACGGCAAGGTAAAGGGCAGAGGTGAGGGTACGGACACATGCTGGATTCAGGGCACGTGCGGATGCACTGGTCAGTGTCGGCATACGGATTAGGATTATGGCACGGCGGAGGGTAAATTGTAGGGCTGCCGGTGGTTTTTGGTTCCAGGCTAGGGTTAGCGTTAGGGAACGGCAAGGTTTAGGGCACAGGTGAGGGTGCGGATACGTGCTGGGGTCAGGGCACTTGCGGACGCACGGGTCAGTGTCGGCGTACATATTAGTATTAGGGCACGGCGGAGGTTAAGCTTTAGGGCTGCCGGTGGGTTTCCATTCCGGTCTAGGGTTCGGGTTAGGGAATGGAAAGATTTAGGGCATAGGTGAGGGTATGGACACATGCTGGTGTAAGGGCACGTGCGGACACTCGGGTCAGTGTCGAGGTACGGATTAGGAATAGGGCACGGCGGAGGGTATGGTGTAGGGCTGCCGGTGGCTTTCCGTTACGAGTTAGGGTTCGGGTTAGTGAAGAGCAAGGTTTAGGGAACAGGTGAGTGTACGGACACGTGCCGGGGTCAGGGAACGTGCGGACGCACGGGTCAGTGTCGGCCTACGGATAAATATTTTGGAACGGCGGAGGGTAACTTGTAGGGCTGCCGTTGGATTTCAGTTCTGGGCTAGGGTTCGAGTTAGGGAACGGCAAGGTTTAGGGCACAGGTGGGTGTATGGAAACGTGCTGGTTTCAGGGCACGTGTGGACGCACGGGTCAGTGTCGGCGCAAAGATTAGGATTAGTGCACGGTTTAGGGTAAGGTGTAGGGCTGCCGGTGGCCTTCCATTCCGGCCTAGGGTTCGGGTTAGGGAACGGCAAGGTTTAGGGCACAGGTGAGGGTTCGGACATGTGCTGGCGTCAGCACACGTGTGCACGCACGGATCAGTGTCAGAGTACGGATTACGATTAGGGCACGTCGGAGTGTAAGGTGTAGGGCTGCCCGTGTGTTTCCATTCCGGGCTAGGGTTCGGGTTAGGGAACGGCAAGGTTTAGGGCACAGGTGAGGGTACGGACACGTGCAGGGGTCAGGGCACATGCGGACGCACGGGTCAATGTCAGTGTTCGGATTAGGATTAGGGCACGGCGGAAGGTAACTTGTAGGGCTGCCGGTGAGTTTCTGTTCCGGGCTAGGGTTCGGGTTAGGGAACGGCAAGGATTAGGGCACAGGTGAGGGTACGGACACGTGCTGGTGTCCGGGCACGTGCGGACGCACTGGTCAGTGTCGGCGTATGGATTAGTATTAGGGCACGGTGTAGGGTAAGGTTTAGGGCTGCTGGTGGGTTTCCATTCATGGCTAGGTTTCGGGTTAGGGAACGGCAAGGATTAGGGCACAGGTGAGGGTATGGACATGTGCTTGGGTCAGGGCACGTGCAGGCGCATGGGTCAGTGTCCGCGTATGGATTACGATTTGGGCACGGCAGAGGTTAAGGTGTAGGGCTGCCCATGGGTTTCCGTTCAGGGCTAGGGTTCGGGTTAGGGTACGGCAATGTTTAGGGCACAGGTGAGGGTACGGAAACGTGCTGGTGTCAGGGCACGTGCGGACGCAACTGTCAGTGTCGGCGTTTGCATTAGGATTAGGGCACGGCGAAGGGTGAGGTGTAGGGCTGACGATGGTTTTCGGTTCTGGGCTAGGGTTAGGGAACGGCAAGGTTAAGGGCAGAGGTGAGGGTACGGACACGTGCTGGATTCAGGGCACGTGCAGACGCACTGGTCAGTGTCGGCATACGGATTAGGATTATGGCACGGCGGAGGGTAAATTGTAGGGCTGCCGGGGGTTTTTGGTTCCAGGCTAGGGTTAGGGTTAGGGAACGGCAAGGTTTAGGGCACAGGTGAGGGTATGGATACATGCTGGTGTCAGGGCACTTGCGGACGCACGGGTGAGTGTCGGCATACAGAGTAGGATTAGGGCACGGCGGAGGTTAAGCTTTAGGGCTGCCGGTGGGTTTCCATTCCGGTCTAGGGTTCGGGTTAGGGAATGGAAAGGTTTAGGGCATAGGTGAGGGTATGGACACATGCTGGTGTAAGGGCACATGCGGACACTCGGGTCAGTGTCGAGGTACGGATAAGGAATAGGGCACGGCAGAGGGTACGGTGTAGGGCTTCCGGTGGCTTTCCGTTACGGGTTAGGGTTCGGGTTACTGAAGAGCAAGGTTTAGGGAACAGGTGAGTGTACGGACACCTGCCGGGGTCAGGGAACGTGCGGACGCACGGGTCAGTGTCGGCATACGGATAAGTATTTGGGCACGGCGGAGGGTAACTTGTAGGGCTGCCGGTGGGTTTCAGTTCCGGGCTAGGGTTCGAGTTAGGGAACGGCAAGGTTTAGGGCACAGGTGAGTGTACGGACACGTGTTGGTTTCAGGCCACGTGCTGACACACGGGTCAGTGTCGGCGCACAGATTAGGATTAGTGCACGGTTATGGTAAGGTGTAGGGCTGCCGGTGGCTTTCCATTCCGGCCTAGGGTTCGGGTTAGGGAACGGCAAGGTTTAGGGCACAGGTGAGGGTTCGGACATGTGCTGGCGTCAGCACACGTGTGCACGCACGGATCAGTGTCAGAGTACGGATTACAATTAGGGCACGGCGGAGGGTAAGGTGTAGGGCTGCCCGTGGGTTTCCGTTCCGGGCTAGGGTTCGGGTTAGGGAACGGCAAGGTTTAGGGCACAGGTGAGGGTACGGACACGTGCAGGGGTCAGGGCACATGCGGACGCACGGGTCAATGTCAGTGTTCGGATTAGGATTAGGGCACGGCGGAGGGTAACTTGTAGGGCTGCCGGTGAGTTTCTGTTCCGGGCTAGGGTTCGGGTTAGGGAACGGCAAGGATTAGGGCACAGGTGAGGGTACGGACACGTGCTGGTGTCCGGGCACGTGCGGACGCACGGGTCAGTGTCGGCGTATGGATTAGGATTAGGGCATAGCGGAGGGTAAGGTGTAGGGCTGCCGGTGGGTTTCCGTTCTGGTCTAGGGTTCTGGTTAGGGAATGGCATGGCTTAGGGCACAGGTGAGGTTATGGACACATGCTTGGGTCAGGGCACTTGCGGACGCATGGGACAGTGTGGGCGTATGGATTAGGATTAGGTCACGGCGGAGGGTAAATTGTAGGGCTGCCGGTGGATTTCTGTGCCGGGCGAGGGTTCGGGTTAGGGAACAACAAGGTTTAGGGCAGAGGTGAGGGTACGGACACGTGCTGGTGTCAGGGCACGTGCGTACGCATGGGTAAGTGTAAGCGTATGGATTACGTTTAGGTCACGGTGGAGGGTAAGGTGTAGGTCTACAGAGGGTTTTTGGTTCCAGGCTAGGGTGAGGGTTAGGGAATGGCAAGGTTTAGGGCAGAGGTGAGGGTACGGATACGTGCTGGGGTCCGTGCACGTGTGGACGCACAGGTCAGTGTCGGCATACGGATTATGATTAGGGCACGGCGGAGGTTCAGGTCTAGGGCTCCCTGTGGATTTCCGTTCCTGGCTAGGGTTCGGGTTAGGGAAGGACAAGGTTTAGGGCACCAGTGAGTGTTCGGAAACGTGCCGGCGTCAGGGCACGTGCGGACACAGGGTTCAGTGTCAGCGTATGGATTAGTATTAAGGCACGGCGTAGGGTAAGGTTTAAGGCTGCAGGTGGTTTTCCGTTCTGGGCTAGGGTTCTGGTTATGGAACGGCAAAGTTTAGGGCACAGGTGAGTGTACGGACACGTGCTGTGGTCAGGGTACGTGCGGACGCATGGGTCAGTGTTCGCATATGGATTAGGTTTAGGGCACAGTGGAGGGTAAGGTTTAGGGCTGCTGGTGGGTTTCCATTCATGGCTAGGGTTCGGGTTAGGGAACGGCAAGGATTAGGGCACAGGTGAGTGTATGGACACATGCTTGGGCCAGGGCACTTGCAGGCGCATGGGTCAGTGTCCGCGTATGGATTACGATTTGGGCACGGCAGAGGTTAAGGTTTAGGGCTGCCCGTGGCTTTCCGTTCTGGGCTAGGGTTCGGGTTAGGGTACGGCTATGTTTAGGGCACAGGTGAGGGTACGGAAACGTACTGGTGTCAGGGCACGTGCGGACGCACCTGTCAGTGTCGGCGTTTGCATTAGGATTAGGGCACGGCGAAGGGTGAGGTGTAGGGCTGACGATGGTTTTCGGTTCCGGGCTAGGTTTAGGGTTAGGGAACGGCAAGGTTTAGGGCACAGGTGAGTGTACGGACACGTGCTGGTTTCAGGGCACGTGCGGACGCACGGCTCAGTGTCGGCGCACAGATTAGGATTAGTGCACGGTTTAGGGTAAGGTGTAGGGCTGCCGGTGGCTTTCCATTCCGGCCTAGGGTTCGGGTTAGGGAACGGCAAGGTTTAGGCCACAGGTGAGGGTTCGGACATGTGCTGGCGTCAGCACACGAGTGCACGCACGGATCAGTGTCAGAGTACGGATTACGATTAGGGCACGGCGGAGGGTAAGGTGTAGGGCTGCCCGTGGTTTTCCGTTCCGGGCTAGGGTTCGGGTTAGGGAACGGCAAGGTTTAGGGCACAGGTGAGGGTACGGACACGTGCAGGGATCAGGGCACATGCGGACGCACGGGTCAATGTCAGTGTTCGGTTTAGGATTAGGGCACGGCGGTGGGTAACTTGTAGGGCTGCCGGTGAGTTTCTGTTCCGGGCTAGGGTTTGGGTTAGGGAACGGCAAGGATTAGGGCACAGGTGAGGGTACGGACACGTGCTGGGGTCCGGGCACGTGCGGACGCACGGGTCAGTGTCGGCGTATGGATTAGGATTAGGGCATAGCGGAGGGTAAGGTGTAGGGCTGCCTGTGGGTTTCCGTTCCAGGCTAGGGTTCTGGTTAGGGAATGGCAAGGTTTAGGGCAGAGGTGAGGGTACGGACACGTGCTGGTGTCAAGGCTCGTGCGTACGCATGCGTAAGTGTCAGCGTATGGATTACGTTTAGGTCACGGTGGAGGGTAAGCTGTAGGTCTACAGTGGGTTTTTGGTTCCAGGCTAGGGTTAGGGTTAGGGAATGGCAAGGTTTAGGGCAGAGGTGAGGGTACGGATACGTGCTGGGGTCCGTGCACGTGCGGACGCATGGGTCAGTGTCGGCGTACGGTTTAGAATTAGGGCACGGCGGAGGTTCAGGTGTAGGGCTGCCGGTGGGTTTCCATTCCGGGCTAGGGTTCGTGTTAGGGAATGGCAAGGTTTATGGCACAGGTGAGGGTACGGATATGTGCTGGGGTCAGGGCACGTGCGGACGCACGGTTCAGTGTCAGCGTATGGATTAGTATTAGGGCACGGCGTAGGGTAAGGTTTAAGGCTGCAGGTGGTTTTCCGTTCTGGGCTTGGGTTCGGGTTATGGAACGGCAAAGTTTAGGGCACAGGTGAGTGTACGGACACGTGCTGGGGTCAGGGTACGTGCGGATGCATGTGTCAGTGTTCGCGTATGGATTAGGTTTAGGGCACAGTGGAGGGTAAGGTTTAGGGCTGCTGGTGGGTTTCCATTCATGGCTAGGGATCGGGTTAGGGAACGGCAAGGATTAGGGCACAGGTGAGGGTATGGACATGTGCTTGGGTCAGGGCACTTGCAGGCGCATGGGTCAGTGTCCGCGTATTGATTACGATTTGGGCACGGCAGAGGTTAAGGTGTAGGGCTGCCCGTGGGTTTCCGTTCTGGGCTACGGTTCGGGTTAGGGTACGGCAATGTTTAGGGCACAGGTGAGGGTACGGAAACGTGCTGGTGTCAGGGCACGTGCGGACGCATGGGTAAGTGTCAGCGTATGGATTACGTTTAGGTCACGGTGGAGGGTAAGGTGTAGGTCTACAGTGGGTTTTCGGTTCCAGGCTAGGGTTAGGGTTAGGGAATGGCAAGGTTTAGGGCAGAGGTGAGGGTACGGATACGTGCTGGGGTCCGTGCACGTGCGGACGCATGGGTCAGTGTCGGCGTACGGATTAGGATTAGGGCACGGCGGAGGTTCAGGTGTAGGGCTGCCGGTGGGTTTCCATTCCGTGCTAGGGTTCGTGTTAGGGAATGGCCAGGTTTATGGCACTGGTGAGGGTACGGATATGTGCTGGGGTCAGGGCACGTGCGGACGCATGTGTCAGTGTCTGCGTATGGATTAGGATTAGGGCACGCCGGATCGTAAGGTGTAGGGCTGCCGGTCGGTTTACGTTCCGGGCTAGGGTTCGGGTTAAGGAGCGACAAGGTTTAGGGCACCAGTGAGGGTTCGGAAACGTGCCGGCTTCAGGGCACGTGCGGACGCACGGTTCAGTGTCAGCGTATGGATTAGTATTAGGGCACGGCGTAGGGTAAGGTTTAAGACTGCAGGTGGTTTTCCGTTCCGGGCTAGGGTTCGGGTTATGGAACGGCAAAGTTTAGGGAACAGGTGAATGAACAGGCACGTGCTGGGTTCAGGGCACATGCGGACGCACGGGTCAATGTCAGTGTTCGGATTAGGATTAGGGCACGGCGGAGGGTAACTTATAGGGCTGCCGGTGAGTTTCTGTTCCGGGCTAGGGTTCGGGTTAGGGAACGGCAAGGATTAGGGCACAGGTGAGGGTACGGACACGTGCTGGTATCCGCGCACTTGCGGACGCACGGGTCAGTGTCGGCGTATGGATTAGGATTACGGCATAGCGGAGGGTAAGGTGTAGGGCTGCCTGTGGTTTTCCGTTCGAGGCTAGGGTTCTGGTTAGGGAATGGCAAGGTTTAGGGCACAGGTGAGGGTATGGACACATGCTTGGGTCAGGGAACTTTCGGACGCATGGGACAGTGTGGTCGTATGGATTAGGATTAGGGCACGGCGGAGGGTAAATTGTAGGGCTGCCGGTGGGTTTCCGTTCCGGGCTAGGTTTCGGGTTAGGGAACGTCAAGGTTTAGGGCACCAGAGAGGGTTCGGAAACGTGCCGTCGTCAGGGTACGTGCGGACGCACGGTTCAGTGTCAGCGTATGGATTAGTATTAGGGCACGGCGTAGGGTAAGGTTTAAGGCTGCAGGTGGTTTTCCGTTCCGGGCTAGGGTTCGGGTTATGGAACGGCACAGTTTAGGGCACAGGTGAGTGTACGGACACGTGCTGGGGTCAGGGTACGTGCGGACGCATGGTTCAGTGTTCGCGTATGGATTAGGTTTAGGGCACAGTGGAGGGTAAGGTTTAGGGCTGCTGGTGGGTTTCCATTCATGGCTAGGTTTCGGGTTAGGGAACGGCAAGGATTAGGGCACAGGTGAGGGTATGGACATGTGCTTGGGTCAGGGCACTTGCAGGCGCATGGGTCAGTGTCCGCGTATGGATTACGATTTGGGCATGGCAGAGGTTAAGGTGTAGGGCTGCCCGTGGGTTTCCGTTCTGGGCTAGGGTTCGGGTTAGGGTACGGCAATATTTAGGGCACAGGTGAGGGTACGGAAACGTGCTGGTGTCAGCGCACGTGCGGACGCACCTGTCAGTGTCGGCGTTTGCATTAGGATTAGGGCACGGCGAAGGGTAAGGTGTAGGGCTGACGATGGTTTTCGGTTCTGGGCTAGGGTTAGGGAACGGCAAGGTTTAGGGCAGAGGTGAGGGTACGGACACGTGCTGGATTCAGGGCACGTTCGGACGCACTGGTCAGTGTCGGCACACGGATTAGGATTATGGCACGGCGGAGGGTAAATTGTAGGGCTGCCGGTGGTTTTTGGTTCCAGGCTAGGGTTAGGGTTAGGGAACGGCAAGGTTTAGGGCACACGTGAGGGTACGGATACGTGCTGGGGTCAGGGCACTTGCGGAAGCACGGGTCAGTGTCGGCATACAGATTAGGATTACGGCACGGCGGAGGTTAAGCTTTAGGGCTGCCGGTGGGTTTCCATTCCGGTCTAGGGTTCGGGTTAGGGAATGGAAAGGTTTAGGGCATAGGTGAGGGTATGGACACATGCTGGTGTAAGGGCACGTGTGACCACTTGGGTCAGTGTCGAGGTACGGATTAGGAATAGGGCACGGCGGAGGGTATGGTGTAGGGCTGCCGGTGGCTTTCCGTTACGGGTTAGGGTTCGGGGTAGTGAAGAGTAAGGTTTAGGGATCAGGTGAGTGTACGGACACGTGCCGGGGTGAGGGAACGTGCGGACCCACGGGTCAGTGTCGGCATACGGATAAGTATTTGGGCACGGCGGAGGGTAACTTGTAGGCCTGCCGGTGGGTTTCAGTTCCGGGCTAGGGTTCGCGTTAGGGAACAGCTAGGTTTAGGGCACAGGTGAGTGTACGGACACGTGCTGGTTTCAGGGCACGTGCGGACGCACGGGTCAGTGTCGGCGCACAGATTAGGATTAGTGCACGCTTTAGGGTAAGGTGTAGGGCTGCCGGTGGCTTTCCATTCCGGCCTAGGTTTCGGGTTAGGGAACGGCAAGGTTTAGGGCACAGGTGAGGGTTCGGACATGTGCTGGCGTCAGCAAACGTGTGCACGCACGGATCAGTGTCAGAGTACGGATTACGATTAGGGCACGGCGGAGGTTAAGGTGTAGGGCTGCCCGTGGAATTCCGTTCCTGGCTAGGGTTCGGGTTAGGGAACGGCAAGGTTTATGGCACAGGTGAGGGTACGGACACGTGCAGGGGTCAGGGCACATGCGGACGCATGGGTCAATGTCAGTGTTCGGATTAGGATTAGGGCACGGTGGAGGGTAACTTGTAGGGCTGCCGGTGAGTTTCTGTTCCGGGGCTAGGGTTCGGGTTAGGGAACGGCAAGGATTAGGGCACAGGTGAGGGTACGGACACGTGCTGGTGTCCGGGCACGTGCGGACGCACGGGTCAGTGTCGGCGTATGGATTAGGATTAGCACATAGCGGAGGGTAAGGTGTAGGGCTGACGGTGGGTTTCCGTTCCAGGCTAGGGTTCTGGTTAGGGAATGGCCAGGTTTAGGGCACAGGTGAGGGTATGGACACATGCTTCGGTCAGGGCACTTGCGGACGCATGGGACAGTGTGGGCGTATGGATTAGGATTAGGGCACGGCGGAGGGTAAATTGTAGGGCTGCCGGTGGGTTTCTGTTCCGGGCTAGGGTTCGGGTTAGGGAACGACAAGGTTTAGGGCAGAGGTGAGAGTACGGACACGTGCTGGTGTCAAGGCACGTGCGTACACATGGGTAAGTGTCAGCGTATGGATTACGTTTAGGTCACGGTGGAGGGTAAGCTGTAGGTCTACAGTGGGTTTTTGGTTCCAGGCTAGGGTTAGGGTTAGGGAATGGCAAGGTTTAGGGCAGAGGTGAGGGTACGGATACGTGCTGGGGTCCGTGCACGTGCGGACACACGGGTCAGTGTCGGCGTACGGATTAGGATTAGGGCACGGCGGAGGTTCAGGTGTAGGGCTGCCGGTGGGTTTCCATTCCGGGCTAGGGTTCGTGTTAGGGAATGGCAAGGTTTATGGCACAGGTGAGGGTACGGATATGTGCTGGGCTCAGGGCACGTGCAGACGCATGTGTCAGTGTCTGCGTGTGGATTAGGATTAGGGCACGCCGGATCGTAAGGTGTAGGGCTGCCGGTAGGTTTCCGTTCCGGGCTAGGGTTCGGGTTAGGGAACGACAAGGTTTAGCGCACCAGTGAGTGTTCGGAAACGTGCCGGCGTCAGGGCACGTGCGGACGCACGGTTCAGTGTCAGCGTATGGAATAGTATTAGGGCACGGCGTAGGGTAAGGTTTAAGGCTGCAGGTGGTTTTCCGTTCCGGGCTAGGGTTCGGGTTATAGTACGGCAAAGTTTAGGGCACAGGTGAGTGTACAGACACGTGCTGGTGTCAGGGTACGTGTGGACGCATGGGTCAGTGTTCGCGTATGGGTTAGGTTTAGGGCACAGTGGAGGGTAAGGTTTAGGGCTGCTGGTGGGTTTCCATTCATGGCTAGGGTTCGGGTTAGGGAACGGCAAGGATTAGGGCACAGGTGAGGGTATGGACATGTGCTTGGTTCAGGGCACTTGCAGGCGCATGGGTCAGTGTCCGCGTATGGATTACGTTTTGGGAACGGCAGAGGTTAAGGTGTAGGGCTGCCCGTGGGTTTCCGTTCTGGGCTAGGGTTCGGGTTAGGGTTCAGCAATGTTTAGGGCACAGGTGAGGGTACGGAAACGTGCTGGTGTCAGCGCACGTGCGGACGCACCTGTCAGTGTCGGCGTTTGCTTTAGGATTAGGGCACGGCGAATGGTAAGGTGTAGGGTTGACGATGGTTTTCGGTTCTGGGCTAGGGTTAGGGAACGGCAAGGTTTAGGGCAGAGGTGAGGGTACGGACACGTGCTGGATTCAGGGAACGTGCGGACGCACTGGTCAGTGTCGGCATACGGATTAGGATTTTGGCCCGGCGGAGGGTAAATTGTAGGGCTGCCGGTGGTTTTTGGTTCCAGGCTAGGGTTAGGGTTAGGGAACGGCAAGGTTTAGGGCACAGGTGAGGGTACGGATACGTGCTGGGGTCAGGGCACTTGCGGACGCACGGGTCAGTGTCGGCATACAGATTAGGATTAGGGCACGGCGGAGGTTAAGCTTTAGGGCTGCCGGTAGGTTTCCATTCCGGTCTAGGGTTCGGGTTAGGGAATGGAAAGGTTTAGGGCATAGGTGAGTGTATGGACACATGCTGGTGTAAGGGCACGTGTGACCACTCGGGTCAGTGTCGAGGTACGGATTAGGAATAGGGCACGGCGGAGGGTATGGTGTAGGGCTGCCGGTGGCTTTCCGTTACGGGTTAGGGTTCGCGGTAGTGAAGAGCAAGGTTTAGGGAACAGGTGAGTGTACGGACACGTGCTGGGGTCAGGGTACGTGCGGACGCATGGTTCAGTGTTCGCGTATGGATTAGGTTTAGGGCACAGTGGAGGGTAAGGTTTAGGGCTGCTGGTGGGTTTCCATTCATGGCTAGGGTTCGGGTTAGGGAACGGCAAGGATTAGGGCACAGGTGTTGGGTCAGGGCACTTTCAGGCGCATGGGTCAGTGTCCGCGTATGGATTACGATTTGGGCACGGCAGAGGTTAAGGTGTAGAGCTGCCCGTGGGTTTCCGTTCTGGGCTAGGGTTCGGGTTAGGGTACGGCAATGTTAGGGCACAGGTGAGTGTACGGAAACGTGCTGGTGTCAGGGCACGTGCGGACGCATGGGTAAGTGTCAGCGTATGGATTACGTTTAGGTCACGGTGGAAGGTAAGCTGTAGGTCTACAGTGGGTTTTTGGTTCCAGGCTAGGCTTAGGGTTAGGGAATGTCAAGGTTTAGGTCAGAGGTGAGGGTACGGAAACGTGCTGGTGTCAGGGCACGTGCGGACGCACCTGTCAGTGTCGGCGTTTGCATTAGGATTAGGGCACGGCGAAGGGTAAGGTGTAGGGCTGACGATGGTTTTCGGTTCTGGGCTAGGGTTAGGGAATGGCAAGGTTTAGGGCAGAGGTGAGTGTACGGACACGTGCTGGATTCAGGGCACGTGTGGACCCACTGGTCAGTGTCGGCATACGGATTAGGATTATGGCACGGCGGAGGGTAAATTGTAGGGCTGCCGGTGGTTTTTGTTTCCAGGCTAGGGTTAGGGTTAGGGAACGGCAAGGTTTAGGGCACAGGTGAGGGTACGGATACGTGCTGGGGTCAGGGCACTTGCGGACGCACGGGTCAGTGTCGGCATACAGATTAGTATTAGGGCACGGTGGAGGTTAAGCTTTAGGGCTGCCGGTGGGTTTCCATTCAGGTCTAGGGTTCGGGTTAGGGAATGGAAATGTTTAGGGCATAGGTGAGTGTATGGACACATGCTGGTGTAAGGGCACGTGTGGACACTGGGGTCAGTGTCGAGGTACGGATTAGGAATAGGGCACGGCGGAGGGTATGGTGTAGGGCTGCCGGTGGCTTTCCGTTACGGGTTAGGGTTCGGGGTAGTGAAGAGCAATGTTTAGGGAACAGTTGAGTGTACGGACATGTGCCGGGGTCAGGGAACGTTCGGACGCACGGGTCAGTGTCGGCATACGGATAAGTATTTGGGCACGGCGGAGGGTAACTTGTAGGGCTGCCGTTGGGTTTCAGTTCCGGGCTAGGGTTCGAGGTAGGGAACGGCAATGTTTAGGGCACAGGTGAGTGTACGGACATGTGCTGGTTTCAGGGCACGTGAGGACGCACGGGTCAGTGTCGGCGCACAGATTAGGATTAGTGCACGGTTTAGGGTAAGGTGTAGTGCTGCCGGTGGCTTTCCATTCCGGCCTAGGGTTCGGGTTAGGGAACGGCAAGGTTTAGGGCACAGGTGAGTGTTCGGACATGTGCTGGCGTCAGCACACGTGTGCACGCACGGATCCGTGTCAGAGTACGGATTACGATTAGGGCACGGCGGAGGTTAAGGTGTAGGGCTGCCCGTGGGTTTCCGTTCCGGGCTAGAGTTCGCGTTAGGGAATGGCAAGGTTTAGGGCACAGGTGAGGGTACGGACACGTGCAGGGGTCAGGGCACATGCGGACGCACGGGTCAATGTCAGTGTTCGGATTAGGATTAGGGCACGGCGGAGGGTAACTTGTAGGGCTGCCGGTGAGTTTCTGTTCCGGGCAAGGGTTCGGGTTAGGGAACGGCAAGGATTAGGGCACAGGTGAGGGTACGGACACGTGCTGGTGTACGGGCACGTGCGGACGCACGGGTCAGTGTCGGCGTATGTATTAGGATTAGGGCAAAGCGGAGGGTAAGGTGTAGGGCTGCCGGTGGGTTTCCGTTCCAGGCTAGGGTTCTGGTTAGGAAATGGCAAGTTTTAGGGCACAGGTGAGGGTATGGACACATGCTTGTGTCAGGGCACTTGCGGACGCGTGGGACAGTGTGGGCGTATGGATTAGGATTAGGGCACGGCGGAGGGTTAATTGTAGGGCTGACGGTGGGTTTCTGTTCCGGGCTAGGGTTCGGGTTAGGGAACGAAAAGGTTTAGGGCAGAGGTGAGTGTACGGACATGTGCTGGTGTCAGGGCACGTGCGTACACATGGGTAAGTGTCAGCGTATGGATTACGTTTAGGTCACGGTGGAGGTTAAAGTGTAGGTCTACAAGGGTTTTTGGTTCCAGGCTAGGGTTAGGGTTAGGGAATGGCAAGGTTTAGGGCAGAGTTGAGGATACGGATACGTGCTGGGGTCCGTGCATGTGCGGACGCACGGGTCAGTGTCGGCATACGGATTAGGATTAGGGCACGGCGGAGGTTCATGTGTAGGGCTGCCGGTGGGTTTCCATTCCGGGCTAGGGTTCGTGTTAGGGAATGGCAAGGTTTATGGCACAGGTGAGGGTACGGATATGTGCTGGGGTCAGGGCACGTGCTGACGCATGTGTCAGTGTCTGCGTATGGATTAGGATTAGGGCAGGCCGGATCGTAGGGTGTAGGTCTGCCGGTCGGTTTCCGTTCCGGGCTAGGGTTCGGGTTAAGGAACGACAAGGTTTAGGGCACCAGTGAGGGTTCGGAAACGTGCCGGCGTCAGGGCACGTGCGGACGCACGGTTCAGTGTCAGCGTATGGATTACGATTTGGGCAGGGCAGAGGTTAAGGTGTAGGGCTGCCCGTGGGTTTCCGTTCTGGGCTAGGGTTCGGGTTAGGGTACGGCAATGTTTAGGGCACAGGTGAGGTTACGGAAACGTGCTGCTGTCAGGGCACGTGCGGACGGACCTGTCAGTGTCGGCGTTTGCATTAGGATTAGGGCACCGCGAAGGGTAAGGTGTAGGGCTGACGATGGTTTTCGGTTCTGGGCTAGGGTTAGGGAACGGCAAGGTATAGGGCAGAGGTGAGGGTACGGACACGTGCTGGATTCAGGGCACGAGCGGACGCACTGGTCAGTGTCGGCATACGGATTAGGATTATGGCACGGCGGAGGGTAAATTGTAGGGCTGCTGGTGGTTTTTGGTTCCAGGCTAGGGTTTGGGTTAGGGAACGGCAAGGTTTAGGGCACAGGTGAGGGTACGGATACGTGCTGGGGTCAGGGCACTTGCGGACGCACGGGTCAGTGTCGGCGTACAGATTAGGATTAGGGCACGGTGGAGGTTAAGCTTTAGGGCTGCTGGTGTGTATCCATTCCGGTCTAGGGTTCGGGTTAGGGAATGGAAAGGTTTAGGGCATAGGTGTGGGTATGGACACATGCTGGTGTAAGGGCACGTGCGGACACTCGGGTCAGTGTCGAGGTATGGATTAGGAATAGGGCACGGCGGAGGGTATGGTGTAGCGCTGCCGGTGGCTTTCCGTTACGGGTTAGGGTTCGGGTTACTGAAGAGCAAGGTTTAGGGAACAGGTGAGTGTACGGACACGTGCCGGGGTCAGGGAACGTGCGGACGCACGGGTCAGTGTCGGCATACGGATAAGTATTTGGGCACGGCGGAGGGTAACTTGTAGGGCTGCCGGTGGGTTTCAGTTCCGGGCTAGGGTTCGATTTAGGGAACGGCAAGGTTTAGGGCACAGGTGAGTGTACGGACACGTGCTGGTTTCAGGGCACGTGCGGACGCACGGGTCAGTGTCGTCGCACAGATTAGGATTAGTGCACGGTTTAGGGTAAGGTGTAGGGCTGCCGGTGGCTTTCCATTCCGGCCTAGGGTTCGGGTTATGGAACGGCAAGGTTTAGGGCACAGGTGAGGTTTCGGACATGTGCTGGCATCAGCACACGTGTGCACGCACGGATCAGTGTCAGGGTACGGATTACGATTAGGGCACGGCGGAGGGTAAGGTGTAGGGATGCCCGTGGGTTTCCGTTCCGGGCTAGGGTTCGGGTTAGGGAATGGCAAGGTTTAGGGCACAGTTGAGGGTACGGACACGTGCAGTGGTCAGGGCACATGCGGACGCACGGGTCAATGTCCGTGTTCGGATTAGGATTAGGGCACGGCAGAGGGTAACTTGTAGGGCTGCCGGTGAGTTTCTGTTCCGGGCTGGGGTTCGGGTTAGGGAACGGCAAGGATTGGGGCACAGGTGAGGGTATGGACACGTGCTGGTGTCCGGGCACGTGCGGACGCACGGGTCAGTGTCGGCGTATGGATTAGGATTAGGGCATAGCGGAGGGTAAGGTGTAGGGCTGCCGGTGGGTTCCCATTCCGGCCTAGGGTTTTGGTTAGGGAATGGCAAGGTTTAGGGCACAGGTGAGGGTATGGACACATGGTTGTGTCAGGGCACTTGCGGACGAATGGGACAGTGTGGGCGTATGGATTAGGATTAGGGCACGGCGGAGGGTAAATTGTAGGGCTGCCGGTGGGTTTCTGTTCCGGGCTAGGGTTCGGGTTAGGGAACGACAAGGTTTAGGGCAGAGGTGATGGTACGGACACGTGCTGGTGTCAGGGCACATGCGTACGCATGGGTAAGTGTCAGCATATGGATTACGTTTAGGTCACGGTGGAGAGTAAGGTGTAGGTCTACAGTGGGTTTTTGGTTCCTGGCTAGGGTTAGGGTTAGGGAATGGCAAGGTTTAGGGCAGAGGTGAGGGTACGGATACGTGCTGGGGTCCGTGCACGTGCGGACGCATGGGTCAGTGTCGGCGTACCGATTAGGATAAGGGCACGGCGGAGGTTCAGGTGTAGGGCTGCCGGTGGGTTTCCATTCCAGGCTAGGGTTCGTGTTAGGGAATGGCAAGGTTTATGGCACAGGTGAGGGTACGGATATGTGCTGGGGTCAGGGCACGTGCGGACGCATGTGTCAATGTCTGCGTATGGATTAGGACTAGCGCAGGCCGGATCGTAGGGTGTAGGTCTGCCGGTCGGTTTCCGTTCCGGGCTAGGGTTCGGGTTAAGGAACGACAAGGTTTAGGGCACCAGTGAGGGTTCGGAAACGTGCCGGCGTCAGGGCACGTGCGGACGTATGGGTCAGTGTTCGCGTTTGGATTACGTTTAGGGCACAGTGTAGGGTAAGGTTTAGGGCTGCTGGTGGGTTTCCATTCATGGCTAGGGTTCGGGTTAGGGAACGGCAAGGATTAGGGCACAGGTGAGTGTATGGACATGTGCTTGGGTCAGGGCACGTGCAGGCACATGGGTCAGTGTCCGCGTATGGATTACGATTTGGGCACGGCAGAGGTTAAGGTGTAGGCCTGCCCGTGGCTTTCTGTTCTGGGCTAGGGTTCGGGTTAGGGTACGGCAATGTTTAGGGCACAGGTGAGGGTACGGAAACGTGCTGCTGTCAGGGCACGTGCGGACGCACCTGTCAGTGTCGGCGTTTGCATTAGGATTAGGGCACGGCGAAGGGTAAGGTGTAGGGCTGACGATGGTTTTCGCTTCTGGGCTAGGGTTAGGGAACGGCAAGGTTTAGGGCAGAGGTGAGGGTACGGACACGTGCTGGATTCAGGGCACGTGCGGACGCACTGGTCAGTGTTGGCATACGGATTAGGATTATTGCATGGCGGAGGGTAAATTGTAGGGCTGCCGGTGGTTTTTGTTTCCAGGCTAGGGTTAGGCTTAGGGAACGGCAAGGTTTAGGGCACAGGTGAGGGTACGGAAACGTGCTGGGGTCAGGGCACTTGCGGACGCACGGGTCAGTGTCGGCGTACAGATTAGGATTAGGGCACAGTGGAGGTTAAGCTTTAGGGCTGCCGGTGGGTTTCCATTCCGGTCTAGGGTTCGGGTTAGGGAATGGAAAGGTTTAGGGCATAGGTGAGGGTATGGACACATGCTGGTGTAAGGGCACGTGCGGACATTCGGGTCAGTGTCGAGGTACGGATTAGGAATAGGGCACGGTGGAGTGTATGGTGTAGGGCTGCCGGTGGCTTTCCGTTACGGGTTAGGGTTCGGGATAGTGAAGAGCAAGGTTTAGGGAACAGGTGAGTGTACGGACACGTGCCGGGGTCAGGGAACGTGCGGACGCACGGGTCAGTGTCGGCATACGGATAAGTATTTGGGCACGGCGGAGGGTAACTTGTAGGGCTGCCGGTGGGTTTCAGTTCCGGGCTAGGGTTCGAGTTAGGGAACGGCAAGGTTTAGGGAACAGGTGAGTGTACGGACACCTGATGGTTTCAGGGCACGTGCGGACGCACGGGTCAGTGTCGGCGCACAGATTAGGATTAGTGCACGGTTTAGGGTAAGGTGTAGGGCTGCCGGTGGCTTTCCATTCCGGCCTAGGGTTCGGGTTAGGGAACGGCAAGGTTTAGGGCACAGGTGAGGGTTCGGACATGTGCTGGCGTCAGCACACGTGTGCACGCACGGATCAGTGTCAGAGTACGGATAACGATTAGGGCACGGCGGAGGGTAAGGTGTAGGGCTGCCCGTGGGTTTCCGTTCAGGGCTAGGGTTCGGGTTAGGGAACGGAACGGTTTAGGGTTCAGGTGAGTGTACGGACACGTGCAGGGGTCAGGGCACATGAGGACGCACGGGTCAATGTCAGTGTTCGGATTAGGATTAGGGCACGGCGGAGGCTAACTTGTACGGCTGCCGGTGAGTTTCTGTTCCGGGCTACGGTTCAGGTTAGGGAACGGAAAGGATTAGGGCACAGGTGAGGGTACGGACTCGTGCTGGTGTCCGGGCACGTGCGGACGCACGGTTCAGTGTCGGCGTATGGATTACGTTTAGGTCACGGTGGAGGGTAAGGTGTAGGTCTAGGGTGGGTTTTTGGTTCCAGGCTAGGGTTAGGGTTAGGGAATGGCAAGGTTTAGGGCAGAGGTGAGGGTACGGATACGTGCTGGGCTCAGTGCACGTGCGGACGCACGGGTCAGTGTCGGCGTACGGATTAGGTTTAGGGCACGACGGAGGTTCAGGTGTAGGGCTGCCGGTGGGTTTCCATTCCGGGCTAGGGTTCGTGCTAGGGAATGGGAAGGTTTAGGGCACAGGTGAGGGTATGGACACATGCTTGTGTCAGGGCACTTGCGGACGCATGGGATAGTGTGGGCGTATGGATTAGGATTAGGGCACGGCGGAAGGTAAATTGTAGGGCTGCCGGTGGCTTTCTCTTCCGGGCTAGGGTTCGGGTTAGGGTACGGCAATGTTTAGGGCACAGGTGAGGGTACGGAAACGTGCTGGTGTCAGGGCACGTGCGGACGCATGGGTAAGTGTCAGCGTATGGATTACGTTTAGGTCACGGTGGAAGGTAAGCTGTAGGTCTACAGTGGGTTTTTGGTTCCAGGCTAGGCTTAGGGTTAGGGAATGTCAAGGTTTAGGGCAGAGGTGAGGGTACGGAAACGTGCTGGTGTCAGGGCACGTGCGGACGCACCTGTCAGTGTCGGCGTTTGCATTAGGATTAGGGCACGGCGAAGGGTAAGGTGTAGGGCTGACGATGGTTTTCGGTTCTGGGCTAGGGTTAGGGAACGGCAAGGTTTAGGGCAGAGGTGAGTGTACGGACACGTGCTGGATTCAGGGCACGTGCGGACCCACTGGTCAGTGTCGGCATACGGATTAGGATTATGGCACGGCGGAGGGTAAATTGTAGGGCTGCCGGTGGTTTTTGTTTCCAGGCTAGGGTTAGGGTTAGGGAACGGCAAGGTTTAGGGCACAGGTGAGGGTACGGATACGTGCTGGGGTCAGGGCACTTGCGTACGCACGGGTCAGTGTCGGCATACAGATTAGTATTAGGGCACGGTGGTGGTTAAGCTTTAGGGCTGCCGGTGGGTTTCCATTCCGGTCTAGGGTTCGGGTTAGGGAATGGAAATGTTTAGGGCATAGGTGAGTGTATGGACACATGCTGGTGTAAGGGCACGTGCGGACACTGGGGTCAGTGTCGAGGTACGGATTAGGAATAGGGCACGGCGGAGGGTATGGTGTAGGGCTGCCGGTGGCTTTCCGTTACGGGTTAGGGTTCGGGGTAGTGAAGAGCAATGTTTAGGGAACAGTTGAGTGTACGGACATGTGCCGGGGTCAGGGAACGTTCGGACGCACGGGTCAGTGTCGGCATACGGATAAGTATTTGGGCACGGCGGAGGGTAACTTGTAGGGCTGCCGTTGGGTTTCAGTTCCGGGCTAGGGTTCGAGGTAGGGAACGGCAAGGTTTAGGGCACAGGTGAGTGTACGGACATGTGCTGGTTTCAGGGCACGTGAGGACGCACGGGTCAGTGTCGGCGCACAGATTAGGATTAGTGCACGGTTTAGGGTAAGGTGTAGTGCTGCCGGTGGCTTTCCATTCCGGCCTAGGGTTCGGGTTAGGGAACGGCAAGGTTTAGGGCACAGGTGAGGGTTCGGACATGTGCTGGCGTCAGCACACGTGTGCACGCACGGATCCGTGTCAGAGTACGGATTACGATTAGGGCACGGCGGAGGTTAAGGTGTAGGGCTGCCCGTGGGTTTCCGTTCCGGGCTAGAGTTCGCGTTAGGGAATGGCAAGGTTTAGGGCACAGGTGAGGGTACGGACACGTGCAGGGGTCAGGGCACATGCGGACGCACGGGTCAATGTCAGTGTTCGGATTAGGATTAGGGCACGGCGGAGGGTAACTTGTAGGGCTGCCGGTGAGTTTCTGTTCCGGGCAAGGGTTCGGGTTAGGGAACGGCAAGGATTAGGGCACAGGTGAGGGTACGGACACGTGCTGGTGTACGGGCACGTGCGGACGCACGGGTCAGTGTCGGCGTATGTATTAGGATTAGGGCAAAGCGGAGGGTAAGGTGTATGGCTGCCGGTGGCTTTCCGTTCCAGGCTAGGGTTCTGGTTAGGAAATGGCAAGTTTTAGGGCACAGGTGAGGGTATGGACACATGCTTGTGTCAGGGCACTTGCGGACGCGTGGGACAGTGTGGGCGTATGGATTAGGATTAGGGCACGGCGGAGGGTTAATTGTAGGGCTGACGGTGGGTTTCTGTTCCGGGCTAGGTTTCGGGTTAGGGAACGAAAAGGTTTAGGGCAGAGGTGAGTGTACGGACACGTGCTGGTGTCAGGGCACGTGCGTACACATGGGTAAGTGTCAGCGTAAGGATTACGTTTAGGTCACGGTGGAGGTTAAAGTGTAGGTCTACAGTGGGTTTTTGGTTCCAGGCTAGGGTTAGGGTTAGGGAATGGCAAGGTTTAGGGCAGAGGTGAGGATACGGATACGTGCTGGGGTCCGTGCATGTGCGGACGCACGGGTCAGTGTCGGCATACGGATTAGGATTAGGGCACGGCAGAGGTTCATGTGTAGGGCTGCCGGTGGGTTTCCATTCCGGGCTAGGGTTCGTGTTAGGGAATGGCAAGGTTTATGGCACAGGTGAGGGTACGGATATGTGCTGGGGTCAGGGCACGTGCTGACGCATGTGTCAGTGTCTGCGTATGGATTAGGATTAGGGCAGGCCGGATCGTAGGGTGTAGGTCTGCCGGTCGGTTTCCGTTCCGGGCTAGGGTTCGGGTTAAGGAACGACAAGGTTTAGGGCACCAGTGAGGGTTCGGAAACGTGCCGGCGTCAGGGCACGTGCGGACGCACGGTTCAGTGTCAGCGTATGGATTAGTATTAGGGCACGGCGTAGGGTAAGGTTTAAGGCTGCAGGTGGTTTTCCGTTCCGGGCTAGGTTTCGGGTTATGGAACGGCAAAGTTTAGGGCACAGATGAGTGTACGGACACGTGCTGGGGTCAGGGTACGTGCGGACGCATGGGTCAGTGCTCACGTATGGATTAGGTTTAGGGCACAGTGGAGGGTAAGGTTTAGGGCTGCTGGTGGGTTTCCATTCATGGCTAGGGTTCGGGTTAGGGAACGGCAAGGATTAGGGCACAGGTGAGTGTATGGACATGTGCTTGGGTCAGGGCACGTGCAGGCACATGGGTCAGTGTCCGCGTATGGATTACGATTTGGGCACGGCAGAGGTTAAGGTGTAGGGCTGCCCGTGGGTTTCCGTTCTGGGCTAGGGTTCGGGTTAGGGTACGGCAATGTTTAGGGCACAGGTGAGGTTACGGAAACGTGCTGGTGTCAGGGCACGTGCGGACGCACCTGTCAGTGTCGGCGTTTGCATTAGGATTAGGGCACGGCGAAGGGTAAGGTGTAGGGCTGACGATGGTTTTCGGTTCTGGGCTAGGGTTAGGGAACGGCAAGGTATAGGGCAGAGGTGAGGGTACGGACACGTGCTGGATTCAGGGCACGAGCGGACTCACTGGTCAGTGTCGGCATACGGATTAGGATTATGGCACGGCGGAGGGTAAATTGTAGGGCTGCTGGTGGTTTTTGGTTCCAGGCTAGGGTTTGGGTTAGGGAACGGCAAGGTTTAGGGCACAGGTGAGGGTACGGATACGTGCTGGGGTCAGGGCACTTGCGGACGCACGGGTCAGTGTCGGCGTACAGATTAGTATTAGGGCACGGTGGAGGTTAAGCTTTAGGGCTGCTGGTGTGTATCCATTCCGGTCTAGGGTTCGGGTTAGGGAATGGAAAGGTTTAGGGCATAGGTGTGGGAATGGACACATGCTGGTGTAAGGGCACGTGCGGACACTCGGGTCAGTGTCGAGGTATGGATTAGGAATAGGGCACGGCGGAGGGTATGGTGTAGCGCTGCCGGTGGCTTTCCGTTACGGGTTAGGGTTCGGGTTAGTGAAGAGCAAGGTTTAGGGAACAGGTGAGTGTACGGACACGTGCCGGTGTCAGGGAACGTGCGGACGCACGGGTCAGTGTCGGCATACTTATAAGTATTTGGGCACGGCGGAGGGTAACTTGTAGGGTGCCGGTGGGTTTCAGTTCCGGGCTAGGGTTCGAGTTAGGGAACGGCAAGGTTTAGGGCACAGGTGAGTGTACGGACACGTGCTGGTTTCAGGGCACGTGCGGACGCACGGGTCAGTGTCGTCGCACAGATTAGGATTAGTGCACGGTTTAGGGTAAGGTGTAGGGCTGCCGGTGGCTTTACATTCCGGCCTAGGGTTCGGGTTATGGAACGGCAAGGTTTAGGGCACAGGTGAGGGTTCGGACATGTGCTGGCGTCAGCACACGTGTGCACGCACGGATCAGTGTCAGAGTACGGATTACGATTAGGGCACGGCGGAGGGTAAGGTGTAGGGATGCCCGTGGGTTTCCGTTCCGGGCTAGGGTTCGGGTTAGGGAATGGCAAGGTTTAGGGCACAGTTGAGGGTATGGACACGTGCAGTGGTCAGGGCACATGCGGACGCACGGGTCAATGTCCGTGTTCGGATTAGGATTAGCCACGGCAGAGGGTAACTTGTAGGGCTGCCGGTGAGTTTCTGTTCCGGGCTAGGGTTCGGGTTAGGGAATGGCAAGGATTGGGGCACAGGTGTGGGTATGGACACGTGCTGGTGTCCGGGCACGTGCGGACGCACGGGTCAGTGTCGGCGTATGGATTAGGATTAGGGCATAGCGGAGGTTAAGGTGTAGGGCTGCCAATGGGTTCCCATTCCGGCCTAGGGTTTTGGTTAGGGAATGGCAAGGTTTAGGGCACAGTTGAGGGTATGGACACGTGCAGTGGTCAGGGCACATGCGGACGCACGGGTCAGTGTCCGTGTTCGGATTAGGATTAGGGCACGGCAGAGGGTAACTTGTAGGGCTGCCGGTGGGTTTCTGTACCGGGCTAGGGTTCGGGTTAGGGAACGACAAGGTTTAGGGCAGAGGTGATGGTACGGACACGTGCTGGTGTCAGGGCACGTGCGTACGCATGGGTAAGTGTCAGCATATGGATTACGTTTAGGTCACGGTGGAGAGTAAGGTGTAGGTCTACAGTGGGTTTTTGGTTCCTGGCTAGGGTTAGGGTTAGGGAATGGCAAGGTTTAGGGCAGAGGTGAGGGTACGGATACGTGCTGGGGTCCGTGCACGTGCGGACGCATTGGTCAGTGTCGGCGTACCGATTAGGATAAGGGCACGGCGGAGGTTCAGGTGTAGGGCTGCCGGTGGGTTTCCATTCCGGGCTAGGGTTCGTGTTAGGGAATGGCAAGGTTTATGGCACAGGTGAGGGTACGGATATGTGCTGGGGTCAGGGCACGTGCGGACGCATGTGTCAGTGTCTGGGTATGGATTAGGATTAGCGCAGGCCGGATCGTAGGGTGTAGGTCTGCCGGTCGGTTTCCGTTCCGGGCTAGGGTTCGGGTTAAGAAACGACAAGGTTTAGGGCACCAGTGAGGGTTCGGAAACGTGCCGGCGTCAGGGCACGTGCGGACGTATGGGTCAGTGTTCGCGTTTGGATTACGTTTAGGGCACAGTGTAGGGTAAGGTTTAGGGCTGCTGGTGGGTTTCCATTCATGGCTAGGGTTCGGGTTAGGGAACGGCCAGGATTAGGGCACAGGTGAGTGTATGGACATGTGCTTGGGTCAGGGCCCGTGCAGGCACATGGGTCAGTGTCCGCGTATGGATTACGATTTGGGCACGGCAGAGGTTAAGGTGTAGGCCTGCCCGTGGCTTTCTGTTCTGGGCTAGCGTTCGGGTTAGGGTACGGCAATGTTTAGGGCACAGGTGAGGGTACGGAAACGTGCTGGTGTCAGGGCACGTGCGGACGCACCTGTCAGTGTCGGCGTTTGCATTAGGATTAGGGCACGGCGAAGGGTAAGGTGTAGGGCTGACGATGGTTTTCGGTTCTGGGCTAGGGTTAGGGAACGGCAAGGTTTAGGGCAGAGGTGAGGGTACAGACACGAGCTGGATTCAGGGCACGTGCGGACGCACTGGTCTGTATTGGCATACGGATTAGGATTATGGCATGACGGAGGGTAAATTGTAGGGCTGCTGGTGGTTTTTGGTTCCAGGCTAGGGTTAGGGTAAGGGAACGGCAAGGTTTAGGGCACAGGTGAGGGTACGGATACGTGCTGGGGTCAGGGAACTTGCGGACGCACGGGTCAGTGTCGGCGTACAGATTAGGATTAGGGCACAGTGGAGGTTAAGCTTTAGGGCTGCCGGTGGGTTTCCTTTCCGATCTAGGGTTCTGGTTAGGGAATGGAAAGGTTTAGGGCATAGGTGAGTGTATGGACACATGCTGGTGTAAGGGCACGTGCGGACATTCGGGTCAGTGTCGAGGTACGGATTAGGAATAGGGCACAGCGGAGGGTATGGTGTAGGGCTGCCGGTGGCTTTCCGTTACGGGTTAGGGTTCGGGTTAGTGAAGAGCAAGTTTTAGGGAACAGGTGAGTGTACGGACACGTGCCGGGGTCAGGGAACGTGCGGACGCACGGGTCACTGTCGGCATACCGATAAGTATTTGGGCACGGTGGAGGGTAACTTGTAGGGCTGCCGGTGGGTTTCAGTTCCGGGCTAGGGTTCGAGCTAGGGAACGGCAAGGTTTAGGGCACAAGTGAGTGTACGGACACCTGCTGGTTTCAGGGCACGTGCGGACGCACGGGTCAGTGTCGTCGCACAGATTAGTATTAGTGCACGGTTTAGGGTAAGGTGTAGGGCTGCCGGTGGCTTTCCATTCCGGCCTAGGGTTCGGGTTAGGGAACGGCAAGGTTTAGGGCACAGGTGAGGGTTCGGACACCTGCAGGGGTCTGGGCACATGCGGACGCACGGGTCAATGTCAGTGTTCGGATTAGGATTAGGGCACGGCGGAGGCTAACTTGTAGGGCTGCCGGTGAGTTTCTGTTCCGGGCTAGGGTTCAGGTTAGGGAACGGCAAGGATTAGGGCACAGGTGAGGGTACGGAAACGTGCTGGGGTCCGGGCACGTGCGGACGCACGGGTCAGTGTCGGCGTATGGATTAGGATTAGGGCATAGCGGAGGGTAAGGTGTAGGGCTGCCGGTGGGTTTCCATTCCGGGCTAGGGTTCTGGTTAGGGAATGGCAATGTTTAGGGCACAGGCGAGTGTATGGACACATGCTTGGGTCAGGGCACTTGCGGACGCATGTGACATTGTGGGCGTATGGATTAGGATTAGGGCACAGCGGAAGGTAAATTGTACGGCTGCCGGTGGGTTTCTGTTCCGGGCTAGGGTTCGGGTTATGGAACGACAAGGTTTAGGGCAGAGGTGAGGGTACGGACACGTGCTGGTGTCAGGGCACGTGCGTACACATGTGTAAGTGTCAGCGTATGGATTACGTTTAGGTCACGGTGGAGGGTAAGGTGTAGGTCTACAGTGGGTTTTTGGTTCCAGGCTAGGGTTAGGTTTAGGGAATGGCAAGGTTTAGGGCAGAGGTGAGGGTACGGATACGTGCTGGGCTCAGTGCACGTGCGGATGCACGGGTCAGTGTCGGCGTACGGATTAGGATTAGGGCACGGCGGAGGTTCAGGTGTAGGGCTGCCGGTGGGTTTCCATTCCGGGCTTGGGTTCGTGCTAGGGAATGGCAAGGTTTATGGCACAGGTGAGGGTACGGATATGTGCTGGGGTCAGGGCATGTGCGGACGCATGTGTCAGTGTCTGCGTATGGATTAGGATTAGGGCACGCCGGATCGTAAATTGTAGGGCTGCCGGTCGGTTTCCGTTCCGGGCTAGGGTTCGGGTTAGGGAACGACAAGGTTTAGGGCACCAGTGAGGGTTCGGAAACGTGCCGGCGTCAGGGCACGTGCGGACTCACGGTTCAGTGTCAGCGTATGGATTAGTATTAGGGCACGGCGTAGGGTAAGGTTTAAGGCTGCAGGTGGTTTTCCGTTCCGGGCTAGGGTTCGGATTATGCAACGGCAAAGTTTAGGGCACAGGTGAGTGTACGGACACGTGCTGGGGTCAGGGTACGTGCAGACGCATGGGTCACGGTTCGCGCATGGATTAGATTTAGGGCACAGTGGAGGGTAAGGTTTAGGGCTGCTGGTGGGTTTCCATTCATGGCTAGGTTTCGGGTTAGGAAACGGCAAGGATTAGGGCACAGGTGAGGGTATGGACCTGTGCTTGGGTCAGGGCACTTGCAGGCGCATGGGTCTGTGTCCGCGTATGGATTACGAATTGGGCACGGCAGAGGTTAAGGTGTAGGGCTGCCCGTGTGTTTCCGTTCTGGGCTAGGGTTCGGGTTAGGGTACGGCAATGTTTAGGGCACAGGTGAGGGTACGGAAACGTGCTGGTGTCAGGGCACGTGCGGACGCACCTGTAAGTGTCGGCGTTTGCATTAGGATTAGGGCACGGCGAAGGGTAAGGTGTAGGGCTGACTATGGTTTTCGGTTCTGGGCTAGGGTTAGGGAACAGCAAGGTTTAGGGCAGAGGTGAGGGTACGGACACGTGCTGGATTCAGGGCACGTGCGGACGCACTGGTCAGTGTCGGCATACGGATTAGGATTATGGCACGGCGGAGGGTAAATTGTAGGGCTACCAGTGGTTTTTGGTTCCAGGCTAGGGTAAGGGTTAGGGAACGGCAAGGTTTAGGGCACAGGTGAGGGTACGGATACGTGCTGGGGTCAGGGCACTAGCGGACGCACGGGTCAGTGTCGGCGCACAGATTAGTATTAGGGCACGGCGGAGGTTAAGCTTTAGGGCTGCCGGTGGGTTTCCATTCCGGTCTAGGGTTCGGGTTAGGGAATGGAAAGTTTTAGGGCATAGGTGAGGGTATGGACACATGCTGGTGTAAGGGCACGTGCGGACACTCGGGTCAATGTCGAGGTACGGATTAGGAATAGGGAACGGCAGAGGGTATGGTGTAGGGCTGCCGGTGGCTTTCCGTTAAGGTTTACGGTTCGGGTTAGTGAAGAGCAAGGTTTAGGGAACAGGTGAGGGTATGGACACGTGCCGGGGTCAGGGAATGTGCGGACGCACGGGTCAGTGTCGGCATACGGATAAGTATATGGGCACGGCGGAGTGTAACTTGTAGGGCTGCCGGTGGGTTTCAGTACCGGGCTAGGGTTCGAGTTAGGGAACGGCAAGGTTTAGAGCACAGGTGTGTGTACGGACACGTGCAGGTTTCAGGACACGTGCGGACGCACGGGTCAGTGTCGGCGCACAGATTAGGATTAGTGCACGGTTTAGGGTAAGGTGTAGGACTGCCGGTGGCTTTACATTCCGTCGTAGTGTTCGGGTTAGGGAACGGCAAGGTTTAGGGCACAGGTGAGGTTTCGGACATGTGCTGGCGTCAGCACACGTGTGCACGCACGGATCAGTGTCAGAGTACGGATTACGATTAGGGCACAGCGGAGGGTAAGGTGTAGGGCTGCCCGTGGGTTTCCGTTCCGGGCTAGGGTTCGGGTTAGGGAACGGCAAGGTTTAGGGCACAGGTGAGGGTACGGACACGTGCAGGGGTCAGGGCACATGCGGACGCATGGGTCAATGTCAGTGTTCGGATTAGGATTAGGGCACGGCGGAGGGTAACTTGTAGGGCTGCCGGTGAGTTTCTGTTCCGGGCTAGGGTTCGGGTTAGGGAACGGCAAGGATTAGGGCACAGGTGAGGGTACGGACACGTGCTGGTGTCCGGGAACGTGGGGACGCACGGGTCAGTGTCGGCGTATGGATTAGGATTAGGGCATAGCGGAGGGTAAGGTGTTGGGCTGCCGGTGGGTTTCAGTTCCGGGCTAGGGTTCTGGTTAGGGAATGGCAAGGTTTAGGGCACAGGTGAGGGTATGGACACATGCTTGGGTCAGGACACTTGCAAACGCATGGGACAGTGTCGGCGTATGGATTAGGATTAGGGCACGGCGGAGGGTAAATTGTAGGGCTGCCGGTGGGTTTCTGTTCTGGGCTAGGGTTCGGGTTAGGGAATGACAAGGTTTAGGGCAGAGGTGAGAGTACGGACACGTGCTGGTATCAGGGCACGTGCGTACGCATGGGTAAGTGTCAGCGTATGGATTACGTTTAGGTCACGGTGGAGGGTAAGGTGTAGGTCTACAGTGTGTTTTTGGTTACAGGCTAGCGTTAGGGTTAGGGAATGGCAAGGTTTAGCGCAGAGGTGAGGGTACGGACACGTGCTGGGGTCCGTGCACGTGCGGACGCACGGGTCAGTGTCGGCGTACGGATTAGGATTAGGGCACGGCAGAGGTTCAGGTGTAGGGCTGCTGGTGGGTTTCCATTCCGGGCTAGGGTTCGTGTTAGGGAATGGCAAGGTTTATGGCACAGGTGAGGGTACGGATATGTGTTGGGGTCAGGGCACGTGCGGACGCATGTGTCAGTGTCTGCGTATGGATTAGGATTAGGGCACGCCGGATCGTAAGGTGTAGGGCTGCCGGTGGGTTTCCGTTCCGCGCTAGGGTTCGGGTTAGGGAACGACAAGGTTTAGGGCACCAGTGAGGGTTCGGAAACGTGCCGGCGTCAGGGCACGTGCGGACGCACGGTTCAGTGTCAGCGTATGGATTAGTATTAGGGCACGGCGTAGGGTAAGGTTTAAGGCTGCAGGTGGTTTTCCGTTCCGGGCTAGGGTTTGGGTTATGGAACGGCAAAGTTTAGGGCACAGGTGAGTGTACGGACACGTGCTGGGGTCAGGGTACGTGCGGACGCATGGGTCAGTGTTCGCGTATGGATTAGGTTTAGGGCCCAGTGGAGGGTAAGGTTTAGGGCTGCTGGTGGGTTTCCATTCATGGCTAGGTTTCGGGTTAGGGAACGGCAAGGATTAGGGCACAGGTGAGGGTATGGACATGTGCTTGGGTCAGGGCACTTGCAGGCGCATGGGTCAGTGTCCGCGTATGGATTACGATTTGGGCATGGCAGAGGTTAAGGTGTAGGGCTGCCCGTGGGTTTCCTTTCTGGGCTAGGGTTCGGGTTAGGGTACGGCAATGTTTAGGGCACAGGTGAGGGTACGGAAAAGTGCTGGTGTCAGGGCACGTGCGGACGCACCTGTCAGTGTCGGCGTTTGCATTAGGATTAGGGCACGGCGAAGGGTAAGGTGTAGGGCTGACGATGGTTTTCGGTTCTGGGCTAGGGTTAGGGAACGGCAAGGTTTAGGGCAGAGGTTAGGGTACGGACACGTGCTGGATTCAGGGCACGTGCGGATGCACTGGTCAGTGTCGGCATACGGATTAGGATTATGGCACGGCGGAGGGTAAATTGTAGGGCTGCCGGTGGTTTTTGGTTCCAGGCTAGGGTTAGGGTTAGGGAACGGCAAGGTTTAGGGCACAGGTGAGGGTACGGGTACATGGTGGGGTCAGGGCACTTGCGGACGCACGGGTCAGTGTCGGCATACAGATTAGGATTAGGGCAGGCGGAGGTTAAGATTTAGGCCTGCCTGTGGGTTTCCATTCCGGTCTAGGGTTCGGGTTAGGGAATGGAAAGGTTTAGGGCATAGGTGAGGGTATGGACACATGCTGGTGTAAGGGCACGTGCGGACACTCGGGTCAGTGTCGAGGTATGGATTAGGAATAGGGCACGGCGGAGGGTATGGTGTAGGGCTGCCGGTGGCTTTCCGTTACGGGTTAGGGTTCGGGTTAGTGAAGAGCAAGGTTTAGGGAACAGGTGAGTGTACGGACACATGCCGGGGTCAGGGAACGTGCGGACTCACGGGTCAGTGTCGGCATACGGATAAGTATTTGGGCACGGCGGAGGGTAACTTGTAGGGGTGCCGGTGGATTTCAGTTCCGGGCTAGGGTTCGAGTTAGGGAACGGCAATGTTTAGGGCACAGGTGAGTGTACGGACACGTGCTGGTTTCAGGGCACGTGCGGACGCACGGGTCAGTGTCGGCGCACAGATTAGGATTAGTGCACGGTTTAGGGTAAGGTGTAGGGCTGCCGGTGGCTTTCCATTCCGGCCTAGTGTTCGGGTTAGGGAACGGCAAGGTTTAGGGCACAGGTGAGGGTTCGGACATGTGCTGGCGTCAGCACACGTGTGCACGCATGGATCAGTGTCAGAGTACGGATTACGTTTAGGGCACGGCGGAGGGTAAGGTGTAGGGCTGCCCGTGGTTTTCCGTTCCGGGCTAGGATTCGGGTTAGGGAACGGAAAGGTTTAGGGCACAGGTGAGTGTACGGACACGTGCATGGGTCAGGGCACATGCGGACGCACGGGTCAATGTCAGTGTTTGGATTACGATTAGGGCACGGCGGATGGTAACTTGTAGGGCTGCCGGTGAGTTTCTGTTCCGGGCTAGGGTTCGGGTTAGGGAACGGCAAGGATTAGGGCACAGGTGAGGGTACGGAGGCGTGCTGGTGTCCGGGCACGTGTGGACGCACGGGTCAGTGTCGGCGTATGGATTAGGATTAGGGCATAGCGGAGGGTAAGGTGTAGGGCTGCCGGTGGGTTTCCGTTCCGGGCTAGGGTTCTGGTTAGGGATAGGCAAGGTTTAGGGAACAGGTGAGGGTATGGACACATGCTCGTGTCAGGGCACTTGCAAACGCATGGGACAGTGTGGGCGTATGGATTAGGATTAGGGCACGGCGGAGGGTAAATTGTAGGGCTGCCGGTGGGTTTCTGTTCCGGGCTACGGTTCGGGTTAGGGAACGACAAGGTTTAGGGGAGAGGTGAGGGTACGGACACGTGCTGGTGTCAGGGCACGTGCGTACGCATGGGTAAGTGTCAGCGTATGGATTACGTTTAGGTCACGGTGGAGGGTAAGGTGTAGGTCTACAGTGGGTTTTTGGTTCCAGGCTAGGGTTAGGGTTAGGGAATGGCAAGGTTTAGGGCAGAGGTGAGGGTACGGATCCGTGCTGGGGTCCATGCACGTGCGGACGCACGGGTCAGTGTCGGCGTACGGATTAGGATTAGGGCACGGCGGAGGTTCAGGTGTAGGGCTGCCGGTGGGTTTCCATTCCGGGCTAGGGTTCGTGTTAGGGAATGGCAAGGTTTATGGCACAGGTGAGGGTACGGATATGTGCTGGGGACACGGCACGTGCGGACGCATGTGTCAGTGTCTGCGTATGGATTAGGATTAGGGCACGCCGGATCGTAAGGTGTAGGTCTGCTGGTGGGTTTCCGTTCCGGGCTAGGTTTCGTGTTACGGAACGACAAGGTTTAGGGCACCAGTGAGGGTTCGGAAACGTGCCGGCGTCAGGGCACGTGCGGACTCACGGTTCAGTGTCAGCGTATGGATTAGTATTAGGGCACGGCGTAGGGTAAGGTTTAAGGCTGCAGGTGGTTTTCCATTCAGGGCTAGGGTTCGGGTTATGGAACGGCAAAGTTTAGGGCACAGGTGAGTGTACGGACACGTGCTGGGGTCAGGGTACTTGCGGACGCATGGGTCAGTGTTCGCGTATGGATTAGGTTTAGGGCACAGTGGAGGGTAAGGTTTAGGGCTGCTGGTGGGTTTCCATTCATGGCTAGGGTTCGGGTTAGGGAACGGCAAGGATTAGGGCACAGGTGAGGGTATGGAAATGTGCTTGGGTCAGGGCACTTGCAGGCGCATGGGTCAGTGTCCGCGTATGGATTACGATTTGGGCACGGCGGAGGGTAAGGTGTAGGGTTGCCCGTGGGTTTCTGTTCCGGGCTAGGGTTCGGGTTAAGGAACGTCAAGGTTTAGGGCACAGGTGAGGTTATGGACACGTGCAGGGGTCAGGGCACATGCGGACGCATGGGACAGTGAGGGCGTATGGATTAGGATTAGGGCACGGCGGAGGGTAAATTGTAGGGCTGCCGGTGGGTTTCTGTTCCGGGCTAGGGTTCGTGTTAGGGAATGACAAGGTATAGGGCAGAGGTGAGGGTCCGGACACGTGCTGGTATCAGGGCACGTGCGTACGCATGGGTAAGTGTCAGCCTATGGATTACGTTTAGGTCACGGTGGAGGGTAAGGTGTAGGTCTACAGTGGGTTTTTGGTTCCAGGCTAGCGTTTGGGTTAGGGAATGGCAAGGTTTAGCGCAGAGGTGAGGGTACGGATACGTGCTGGAGTCCGTGCACGTGCGGACGCACGGGTCAGTGTCAGCATACGGATTAGGATTAGGGCACGGCGGAGGTTCAGGTTTAGGGCTGCCGGTGGGTTTCCATTCCGGGCTAGGGTTCGTGTTAGGGAATGGCAAGGTTTATGGCACTGGTGAGGGTACGGATATGTGTTGGGGTCAGGGCACGTGCAGACGCATGTGTCAGTGTCTGCGTATGGATTAGGATTAAGGCACGCCGGATCGTAAGGTTTAGGGCTGCCGGTGGGTTTCCGTTCCGGGCTAGGTTTCGGGTTAGGGAATGACAAGGTTTAGGGCACCAGTGAGGGTTCAGAAACGTGCCGGCGTCAGGGCACGTGCGGACGCACGGTTCAGTGTCAGCGTATGGATTAGTATTAGGGCACGGGGTAGGGTAAGGTTTAAGGCTGCAGGTGGTTTTCCGTTCAGGGCTAGGGTTCGGATTATGGAACGGCAAAGTTTAGGGCACAGGTGAGTGTACGGACACGTGCTGGGGTCAGGGTACGTGCGGACGCATGGGTCAGTGTTCGCGTATGGATTAGGGTTAGGGCACAGTGGAGGGTAAGGTTTAGGGCTGCTGGTGGGTTTCCATTCATGGCTAGGGTTCGGGTTAGGGAACGGCAAGGATTAGGGCACAGGTGAGTGTATGGACATGTGCTTGGGTCAGGGCACTTGCAGGCGCATGGGTCAGTGTCCGCGTATGGATTACGATTTGGGCACAGCAGAGGTTAAGGTGTAGGGCTGCCCGAGGGTTTCCGTTCTTGGTTAGGTTTCGGGTTAGGGTACGGCAATATTTAGGGCACAGGTGAGGGTACGGAAACGTGCTGGTGTCAGGGCACGTGCGGACGCACCTGTCAGTGTCGGCGTTTGCATTAGGATTAGGGCACGGCGAAGGGTAAGGTGTAGGGCTGACGATGGTTTTCGGTTCTGGGCTAGGGTTAGGGAAAGGCAAGGTTTATGGCAGAGGTGAGGGTACGGACACGTGCTGGATTCAGGGCACGTGCGCACGCACTGGTCAGTGTCGGCATACGGATTAGGATTATGGCACGGCGTAGGGTAAATTGTAGGGGTGCCGGTGGTTTTTGGTTCCAGGCTAAGGTTAGGGTTAGGGAACGGCAAGGTTTAGGGCACTGGTGAGGGTACGGATACGTGCTGGGGTCAGGGCACGTGCGGACGCACTGGTCAGTGTCCGCGTACAGATTAGAATTAGGGCACGGCGGAGGTTAAGCTTTAGGGCTGCCGGTGGGTTTCCCTTCTGGTCTAGGGTTCGGGTTAGGGAATGGAAAGGTTTAGGGCATAGGTGAGGGTATGGACACATGCTGGTGTAAGGGCACGTGCGGACACTCGGGTCAGTGTCGAGGTACGGATTAGGAATAGGGCACGGCGGAGGGTATGGTGTAGGGCTGCCGGTGGCTTTCCGTTACGGGTTAGGGTTCGTGTTAGTGAAGAGCAAGGTTTAGGGAACAGGTGAGTGTACGGACACGTGCCCGGGTCAGGGAACGTGCGGACTCACGGGTCAGTGTCGGCATACGGATAAGTATTTGGGCACGGCGGAGTGTAACTTGTAGGGCTGCCGGTGGATTTCAGTTCCGTGCTAGTGTTCGAGTTAGGGAACGGCAAGGTTTAGGGCACAGGTGAGTGTACGGACACGTGCTGGTTTCAGGGCACGTGCTGACGCACGGGTCAGTGTCGGCGCACAGATTAGGATTAGTGCACGGTTTAGGGTAAGGTGTAGGGCTGCCGGTGGCTTTCCATTCCGGCCTAGGGTTCGGGTTAGGGAACGGCAAGGTTTAGGGCACAGGTGAGGGTTCGGACATGTGCTGGCGTCAGCACACGTGTGCACGCACGGATCAGTGTCAGAGTACGGATTACGTTTAGAGCACGGAGGAGGGTAATGTGTAGGGCTGCCCGTGGTTTTCCGTTCCGGGCTAGGGTTCGGGTTAGGGAACGGAAATGTTTAGGGCACAGGTGAGTGTACGGACACATCCATGGGTCAGGGCACATGCGGACACACGGGTCAATGTCAGTGTTCGGATTAGGATTAGGGCACGGCGGAGGGTAACTTGTAGGGCTGCCGGTGAGTTTCTGTTCCGGGCTAGGGTTCGGGTTAGGGAACGGCAAGGATTAGTGCACAGGTGAGGGTACGGACACGTGCTGGTGTCCGGGCACGTGCGGACGCACGGGTCAGTGGCGGCGTACGGATTAGGATTAGGGCACGGCAGAGGTTCAGGTGTAGGGCTGCCGGTGGGTTTCCATTCCGGGCTAGGGTTCGTGTTAGGGAATGGCAAGGTTTATGGCACAGGTGAGGGTACGTATATGTGTTGGGGTCAGGGCACGTGCGGACGCATGTGTCAGTGTCTGCGTATGGATTAGGATTAGGGCCTGCCGGATCGTAAGGTGTAGGGCTGCCGGTGGGTTTCCGTTCCGCGCTAGGGTTCGGGATAGGGAACGACAAGGTTTAGGGCACCAGTGAGGGTTCGGAAACGTGCCGGCGTCAGGGCACGTGCGGACGCACGGTTCAGTGTCAGCGTATGGATTAGTATTAGGGCACGGCGTAGGGTAAGGTTTAAGGCTGCAGGAGGTTTTCCGTTCAGGGCTAGTGTTCGGGTTATGGAACGGCAAAGTTTAGGGCACAGGTGACTGTACGGACACGTGCTGGGGTCAGGGTACGTGCGGACGCATGGGTCAGTGTTCGCGTATGGATTAGGTTTAGGGCACAGTGGAGGGTAAGGTTTAGGGCTGCTGGTGGGTTTCCATTCATGGCTAGAGTTCGGGTTAGGGAACGGCAAGGATTAGGGCACAGGTGAGGGTATGGACATGTGCTTGGGTCAGGGCACTTGCAGGCGCATGGGTCAGTGTCCGCGTATGGATTACGATTTGGGCACGGCAGAGGTTAAGGTGTAGGGCTGCCCGAGGCTTTCCGTTCTGGGCTAGGGTTCGGGTTAGGGTACGGCAATGTTTAGGGCACAGGTGAGGGTACGGAAACGTGCTGGTGTCAGGGCACGTGGGGACGCACCTGTCAGTGTCGGCGTTTGCATTAGGATTAGGGCACGGCGAAGGGTAATGTGTAGGACTGACGATGGTTTTCGGTTCTGGGCTAGGGTTAGGGAAAGGCAAGGTTTAGGGCAGAGGTGAGGGTACGGACACGTGCTGGATTCAGGGCACGTGCGGACGCACTGGTCAGTGTCGGCATACGGATTAGGATTATGGCACGGCGGAGAGTAAATTGTAGGGCTGCCGGTGGTTTTTGGTTCCAGGCTAGGGTTAGGGTTAGGGAACGGCAAGGTTTAGGGCACAGCTGAGGGTACGGATACATGCTGGGGTCCGGGCACGTGCGGACGCACTGGTCAGTGTCCGCGTACAGATTAGAATTAGGGCATGGCGGAGGTTAAGATTTAGGGCTGCCTGTGGGTTTCCATTCCGGTCTAGGGTTCGGGTTAGGGAATGGAAAGGTTTAGGGCATAGGTGAGGGTATGGACACATGCTGGTGTAAGGGCACGTGCGGACACTCGGGTCAGTGTCGAGGTACGGATTAGGAATAGGGCACGGCGGAGGGTATGGTGTAGGGCTGCCGGTAGCTTTCCGTTACGGGTTAGGGTTCGGGTTAGTGAAGAGCAAGGTTTAGGGAACAGGTGAGTGTACGGACACGTGCCGTGGTCAGGGAACGTGCGGACGCACGGGTAAGGGTCGGCATACGGATAAGTATTTGGGCACGGCGGAGGGTAACTTGTAGGGCTGCCGGTGGGTTTCAGTTCCGGGCTAGGGTTCGAGTTAGGGAACAGCAAGATTTAGGGCACAGGTGAGTGTACGGACACGTGCTTGTTTCAGGGCACGTGCGGACGCACGGGTCAGTGTCGGCGCACAGATTAGGATTAGTGCACGGTTTAGGGTAAGGTGTAGGGCTGCCGGTGGCTTTCCATTCCGGCCTAGGGTTCGGGTTAGGGAACGGCAAGGTTTAAGGCACAGGTGAGGGTTCGGATATGTGCTGGCGTCAGCACACGTGTGCACGCACGGATCAGTGTCAGAGTACGGATTACGAATAGGGCACGGTGGAGGGTAAGGTGTAGGGCTGCCCGTGGGTTTCCGTTCCGGGCTAGGGTTCGGGTTAGGGAACGGGAAGGTTTAGGGCACAGGTGAGGGTACGGACACGTGCAGGGGTAAGGGCACAGGCGGACGCACGGGTCAATGTCAGTGTTCGGATTAGGATTAGGGTACGGCGGAGGGTAACTTGTAGGGCTGCCGGTGAGTTTCTGTTCCGGGCTAGGGTTCGGGTTAGGGAACGGCAAGGATTAGGGCACAGGTGAGGGTACGGAAACGTGCTGGTGTCCGGGAACGTGCGGACGCACGGGTCAGTGTCGGCGTATGGATTAGGATTAGGGCATAGCGGAGGGTAAGGTGTAGGGCTGCCGGTGGGTTACCTTTCCGGGCTAGGGTTCTGGTTAGGGAATGGCAAGGTTTAGGGCACAGGTGAGGGTATGGACACATGCTTGGGTCAGGGCACGTGCGGACGCATGGGACAGTGTGGGCGTATGGATTAGGATTAGGGCACGGCGGAGGGTAAATTGTAGGGCTGCCGGAGGGTTTCCGTTCCGGGCTAGGGTTCGGGTTAGGGAATGACAAGGTTTAGGGCAGAGTTGAGGGTACGGACACGTGCTGGTGGCAGGGCACGTGCGTACGCATGGGTAAGTGTCAGCGTATGGATTACGTTTAGGTCACGGTGGAGGGTAAGGTGTAGGTCTACAGCGGGTTTTTGGTTCCAGGCTAGGGTTAGGGTTAGGGAATGGCAAGGTTTAGGGCAGAGGTGAGGGTACGGATACGTGCTGGGTTCCGTGCACGTGCGGACGTACGGGTCAGTGTCGGCGTACGGATTAGAATTAGGGCACGGCGGAGGTTCAGGTGTAGGGCTGCCGGTGGGTTTCCATTCCGGGCTAGGGTTCGTGTTAGAGAATGGCAAGGTTCATGGCACAGGTGAGGGTACGGATATGTGCTGGGGTCAGGGCACGTGCGGACGCATGTGTCAGTGTCTGCGTATGGATTAGGATTAGGGCACGCCGGATCGTAAGGTGTAGGGCTGCCGGTGGGTTTCCGTTCCGGGCTAGGGTTCGGGTTAGGGAACGACAAGGTTTAGGGAACCAGTGAGGGTTCGGAAACGTGCCGGCGTCAGGGCACGTGCGGACGCACGGTTCAGTGTCACCGTATGGATTAGTATTAGGGCACGGCGTAGGGTAAGGTTTAAGGCTGCAGGTGGTTTTCCGTTCCGGGCTAGGGTTCGGGTTATGGAACGGCAAAGTTTAGGGCACAGGTGAGTGTACGGACACGTGCTGGGGTCAGGGTACGTGCGGACGCATGGGTCAGTGTTCGCGTATGGATTAGGTTTAGGGCACAGTGGAGGGTAAGGTTTAGGGCTGCTGGTGGGTTTCCATTCATGGCTAGGGTTAGGGTTAGGGAACGGCAAGGATTAGGGCACAGGTGAGGGTATGGACATGTGCTTGGGTCAGGGCACTTGCAGGCGCATGGGTCAGTGTCTGCGTATGGATTACGATTTGGGCATGGCAGAGGTTAAGGTGTACGGCTGCCCGTGGGTTTCCTTTCTGGGCTTGCGTTCGGGTTAGGGTACGGCAATGTTTAGGGCACAGGTGAGGGTACGGAAACGTGCTGGTGTCAGGGCACGTGCAGACGCACCTGTCATTGTTGGCGTTTGCATTAGGATTAGGGCACGGCGAAGGGTAAGGTGTAGGGCTGACGATGGTTTTCGGTTCTGGGCTAGGGTTAGGGAACGGCAAGGTTTAGGGCAGAGGTGAGGGTACGGACACGTGCTGGATTCAGGGCACGTGCGGATGTACTGGTCAGTGTCGGGATATGGATTAGGATAATGGCACGGCGGAGGGTAAATTGTAGTGCTGCCGGTGGTTTTTGGTTCCAGGCTAGGGTTAGGGTTAGGGAACGGCAAGGTTTAGGGCACAGGTGAGGGTACGGGTACATGGTGGGGTCAGGGCACTTGCGGACGCACGGGTCAGTGTCGGCATACAGATTAGGATTAGGGCAGGCGGAGGTTAAGATTTAGGCCTGCCTGTGGGTTTCCATTCCGGTCTAGGGTTCGGGTTAGCGAATGGAAAGGTTTAGGGCATAGGTGAGGGTATGGACACATGCTGGTGTAAGGGCACGTGCGGACACTCGGGTCAGTGTCGAGGTACGGATTAGGAATAGGGCACGGCGGAGGGTATGGTGTAGGGCTGCCGGTGGCTTTCCGTTACGGGTTAGGGTTCGGGTTAGTGAAGAGCAAGGTTTAGGGAACAGGTGAGTGTACGGACACGTGCCGGGGTCAGGGAACGTGCGGACTCACGGGTCAGTGTCGGGATACGGATAAGTATTTGGGCACGGCGGAGGGTAACTTGTAGGGCTGCCGGTGGATTTCAGTTCCGGGCTAGGGTTCGAGTTAGGGAACGGCCAGGTTTAGGGTACAGGTGAGTGTACGGACACGTGCTGGTTTCAGAGCACGTGCGGACACACTGGTCAGTGTCGGCGCACAGATTAGGACTACTGCACGGTTTAGGGTAAGGTGTAGGGCTGCCGGTAGCTTTCCATTCCGGCCTAGGGTTCGGGTTAGGGAACGGCAAGGTTTAGGGCACAGGTGAGGGTTTGGACATGTGCTGGCGTCAGCACACGTGTGCACGCACGGATCAGTGTCAGAGTACGGATTACGTTTAGGGCACGGCGGAGGGTAAGGTGTAGGGCTGCCCGTGGTTTTCCGTTCCGGGCTAGGATTCGGGTTAGGGAACGGAAAGTTTTAGGGCACAGGTGAGTGTACGGACACGTGCATGGGTCAGGGGACATGCGGACGCACGGGTCAATGTCAGTGTTTGGATTACGATTAGGACACGGCGGAGGGTAACTTGTAGGGCTGCCGGTGAGTTTCTGTTCCGGGCTAGGGTTCGGGTTAGGGAACGGCAAGGATTAGGGCACAGGTGAGGGTACGGAGACGTGCTGGTGTCCGGGCACGTGTGGACGCACGGGTCAGTGTCGGCGTATGGATTAGGATTAGGGCATAGCGGAGGGTAAGGTGTAGGGCTGCCGGTGGGTTTCCGTTCCGGGCTAGGGTTCTGGTTAGGGATAGGCAAGGTTTAGGGAACAGGTGAGGGTATGGATACATGCTCGGGTCAGGGCACTTGCAAACGCATGGGACAGTGTTGGCGTATGGATTAGGATTAGGGCACGGCGGAGGGTAAATTGTAGGGCTGCCGGTGGGTTTCTGTTCCGGGCTAGGGTTCGGGTTAGGGAACGACAAGGATTAGGGGAGAGGTGAGGGTACGGACACGTGCTGGTGTCAGGGCACGTGCGTACGCATGCGTAAGTGTCAGCGTATGGATTACTTTTAGGTCACGGTGGAGGGTAAGGTGTAGGTCTACAGTGGGTTTTTGGTTCCACGCTAGGGTTAGGGTTAGGGAATGGCAAGGCTTAGGGCAGAGGTGAGGGTACGGATACGTGCTGGGGTCCGTGCACGTGCGGACGTACGGGTCAGTGTCGGCGTACGGATTAGGATTAGGGCACGGCGGAGGTTCAGGTTTAGGGCTGCCGGTGGGTTTCCATTCCGGGCTAGGGTTCGTGTTAGGGAATGGCAAGGTTTATGGCACAGGTGAGGGTACGGATATGTGCTGGGGACACGGCACGTGCGGACGCATGTATCAGTGTCTGCGTATGGATTAGGATTAGGGCACGCCGGATCGTAAGGTGTAGGTCTGCTGGTGGGTTTCCGTTCCGGGCTAGGTTTCGTGTTAGGGAACGACAAGGTTTAGGGCACCAGTGAGGGTTCGGAAACGTGCCGGCGTCAGGGCACGTGCGGACGCACTGTTCAGTGTCAGCGTATGGATTAGTATTAGGGCACGGCGTAGGGTAAGGTTTAAGGCTGCAGGTGGTTTTCCATTCAGGGCTAGGGTTCGGGTTATGGAACGGCAAAGTTTAGGGCACAGGTGAGTGTACAGACACGTGCTGGGGTCAGGGTACTTGCGGACGCATGGGTCAGTGTTCGCGTATGGATTAGGTTTAGGGCACAGTGGAGGGTAAGGTTTAGGGCTGCTGGTGGGTTTCCATTCATGGCTAGGGTTCGGGTTAGGGAACGGCAAGGATTAGGGCACAGGTGAGTGTATGGAAATGTGCTTGGGTCAGGGCACTTGCAGGCGCATGGGTCAGTGTCCGCGTATGGATTACGATTTGGGCACGGCGGAGGGTAAGGTGTAGGGCTCCCCGTGGGTTTCCGTTCCGGGCTAGGGTTCGGGTTAGGGAAAGGCAAGGTTTAGGGCAGAGGTGAGGGTACGGACACGTGCTGGATTCAGGGCACGTGCGGACGCACTGGTCAGTGTCGGCATACGGATTAGGATTATGGCACGGCGGAGGGTAAATTGTAGGGGTGCCGGTGGTTTTTGGTTCCAGGCTAGGTTTAGGGTTAGGGAACGGCAAGGTTTAGGGCACTGGTGAGGGAACGGATACGTGCTGGGGTCAGGGCACGTGCAGACGCACTGGTCAGTGTCCGCGTACAGATTAGAATTAGGGCACGGCGGAGGTTAAGCTTTAGGGCTGCCGGTGGGTTTCCCTTCTGGTCTAGGGTTCGGGTTAGGGAATGGAAAGGTTTAGGGCACAGGTGAGGGTATGGACACATGCTGGTGTAAGGGCACGTGCGGACACTCGGGTCAGTGTCGAGGTACGGATTAGGAATAGGGCACGGCGGAGGGTATGGTGTAGGGCTGCCGGTGGCTTTCCATTACGGGTTAGGGTTCGTGTTAGTGAAGAGCAAGGTTTAGGGAACAGGTGAGTGTACGGACACGTGCCGGGGTCAGGGAACGTGCGGACTCACGGGTCAGTGTCGGCATACGGATAAGTATTTGGGCACGGCGGAGGGTAACTTGTAGGGCTGCCGGTGGATTTCAGTTCCGTGCTAGGGTTCGAGTTAGGGAACGGCAAGGTTTAGGGCACAGGTGAGTGTACGGACACGTGCTGGTTTCAGGGCACGTGCGGACGCACGGGTCAGTGTCGGCGCACAGATTAGGATTAGTGCACGGTTTAGGGTAAGGTGTAGGGCTGCCGGTGGCTTTCCATTCCGGCCTAGGTTTCGGGTTAGGGAACGGCAAGGTTTAGGGCACAGGTGAGGGTTCGGACATGTGCTGGCGTCAGCACACGTGTGCACGCACGGATCAGTGTCAGAGTACGGATTACGTTTAGGGCACGGCGGAGAGTAAGGTGTAGGGCTGCCCGTGGTTTTCCATTCCGGGCTAGGGTTCGGGTTAGGGAACGGAAAGGTTTAGGGCACAGGTGAGTGTACGGACACATGCATGGGTCAGGGCACATGCGGACGCACGGGTCAATGTCAGTGTTCGGATTAGGATTAGGGCACGGCGGAGGGTATCTTGTAGGGCTGCCGGTGAGTTTCTGTTCCGGGCTAGGGTTCGGGTTAGGGAACGGCAAGGATTAGTGCACAGGTGAGGGTACGGACACGTGCTGGTGTCCGGGCACGTGTGGACGCACGGGTCAGTGTCGGCGTATGGATTAGGATTAGGGCATAGTGGAGGGTAAGGTGTAGGGCTGCCGGTGGGTTTCCGTTCCGGGCTAGGGTTCTGGTTAGGGATAGGCAAGGTTTAGGGCACAGGTGAGGGTATGGACTCATGCTCGGGTCAGGGCACTTGCGGACGCATGGGACAGTGTGGGCGTATGGATTAGGATTAGGGCACGGCGGAGGGTAAATTTTAGGGCTGCCGTTGGGTTTCAGTTCCGAGCTAGGGTTCGGGTTAGGGAACGACAAGGTTTAGGGCAGAGGTGAGGGTACGGACACGTGCTGGTGTCAGGGCACGTGCGTACGCATGCGTAAGTGTCAGCGTATGGATTACTTTTAGGTCACGGTGGAGGGTAAGGTGTAGGTCTACAGTGGGTTTTTGGTTCCAGGCTAGGGTTAGGGTTAGGGAATGGCAAGGTTTAGGGCAGAGGTGAGGGTACGGATACGTGCTGGGGTGGGTGCACGTGCGGACGCACAGGTCAGTGTCGGCGTACGGATTAGGATTAGGGCACGGCGGAGGTTCAGGTGTAGGGCTGCCGGTGGGTTTCCATTCTGGGCTACGGTTCGTGTTAGGGAATGGCAAGGTTTATGGCACAGGTGAGGATACGGATATGTTCTGGGGTCACGGCACGTGCGGACGCATGTGTCAGTGTCTGCGTATGGATTAGGATTAGGGCACGCCGGATCGTAAGGTGTAGGTCTGCTGGTGGGTTTCCGTTCCGGCCTAGGTTTCAGGTTAGGGAACGACAAGGTTTAGGGCACCAGTGAGGGTTCGGAAACGTGCCGGCGTCAGGGCACGTGCGGACGCACGGTTCAGTGTCAGCGTATGGATAAGTATTAGGGCACGGCGTAGGGTAAGGTTTAAGGCTGCAGGTGGTTTTCCATTCAGGGCTAGGGTTCGGGTTATGGAACGGCAAAGTTTAGGGCACAGGTGAGTGTATGGACACGTGCTGGGGTCAGGGTACGTGCGGACGCATGGGTCAGTGTTCGCGTATGGATTAGGTTTAGGGCACAGTGGAGGGTAAGGTTTAGGGCTGCTGGTGGGTTTCCATTCATGGCTAGGGTTCGGGTTAGGGAACGGAAAGGATTAGGGCACAGGTGAGGGTATGGACATGTGCTTGGGTCAGGGCACTTGCAGGCGCATGGGTCAGTGTCCGCGTATGGATTACGATTTGGGCACGGCAGAGGTTAAGGTGTAGGGCTGCCCGATGGTTTCCGTTCTGGGCTAGGGTTCGGGTTAGGGTACGGCAATGTTTAGGGCACAGGTGAGGGTACGGAAACGTGCTGGTGTCAGGGCACGTGCGGACGAACCTGTCAGTGTCGGCGTTTGCATTAGGATTAGGGCACGGCGAAGGGTAAGGAGTAGGGCTGACGATGGTTTTCAGTTCTGGGCTAGGGTTAGGGAAAGGCAAGGTTTAGGGCAGAGGTGAGGGTACGGACACGTGCTGGATTCAGGGCACGTGCGGACGCACTGGTCAGTGTCGGCATACGGATTAGGATTATGGCACGGAGAAGGGTAAATTGTAAGGCTGCCGGTGGTTTTTGGTTCCAAGCTAGGGTTAGGGTTAGGGAATGGCAAGGTTTAGGGCACAGGTGAGGGTACGGATACGTGCTGGGGTCAGGGCACGTGCGGACGGACTGGTCAGTGTCCGCGTACAGATTAGAATTAGGGCAAGGCGGAGGTTAAGATTTAGGGCTGCCGGTGGGTTTCCATTCCGGTCTAGGGTTCGGGTTAGGGAATGGAAAGGTTTAGGGCATAGGTGAGCGTATGGACACATGCTGGTGTAAGGGCACGTGCGGACACTCGTGTCAGTGTCTAGGTACGGATTAGGAATAGGGCACGGCGGAGGGTATGGTGTAGGGCTGCCGGTGGCTTTCCGTTACGGGTTAGGGTTCGGGTTAGTGAAGAGCAAGGTTTAGGGAACATGTGAGTGTACGGACACGTGCCGGGGTCAGGGAACGTGCGGCCGCACGTGTCAGTTTCGGCATATGGATAAGTATTTGGGCACGGCGGAGGGTAACTTGTAGGGCTGCCGGTGGGTTTTAGTTCCGGGCTAGGGTTCGAGTTAGGGAACAGCAAGATTTAGGGCACAGGTGAGTGTACTGACACGTGCAGGTTTCAGGGCACGTGCGGACGCACGGGTCAGTGTCGGCGCACAGATTAGGATTAGTGCACGGTTTAGGGTAAGGTGTAGGGCTGCCGGTGGCTTTCCTTTCCGGCCTAGGGTTCGGGTTAGGGAACGGCAAGGTTTAGGGCACAGCTGAGGGTTCGGATATGTGCTGGCGTCAGCACACGTGTGCACGCACGGATCAGTGTCAGAGTACGGATTACGATTAGGGCACGGCGGAGGGTAAGGTGTAGGGCTGCCCGTGGGTTTCCGTTCCGGTCTAGGGTTCGGGTTAGGGAACGGCAAGGTTTAGGGCGCAGGTGAGGGTACGGACACGTGGAGGGGTCAGGGCACATGCGGACGCACGGGTGAATGTCAGTGTTCGGATTAGGATTAGGGCACGGCGTAGGGTAACTTGTAGGGCTGCCGGTGAGTTTCTGTCCCGGGCTAGGGTTCGGGTTAGGGAACGGCAAGGATTAGGGCACTGGTGAGGGTACGGACACGTGCTGGTGTCCGGGCACGTGCGGACGCACGGGTCAGTGTCGGCGTATGGATTAGGATTAGGGCATAGTGGAGGGTAAGGTGTAGGGCTGCCGGTGGGTTTCCGTTCCAGGCTTGGGTTCTGGTTAGGGAATGGCAAGGTTTAGGGCACAGGTGAGGGTATGGACACATGCTCGGGTCAGGGCACTTGCGGACGCATGGGACAGTGTGGGCGTATGGATTAGGATTAGGGCACGGCGGAGGGTAAATTGTAGGGCTGCCGGTGGGTTTCTGTTCCGGGCTAGGGTTCGGGTTAGGGAATGACAAGGTTTAGGGCAGAGGTGAGGGTACGGACACGTGCTGGTGTCAGGGCACGTGCGTACGCATGGGTAAGTGTCAGCGTATGGATTACGTTTAGGTCACGGTGGAGGGTAAGGTGTAGGTCTACAGTGGGTTTTTGGTTCCAGGCTAGGGTTAGGGTTAGGGAATGGCAAGGTTTAGGGCAGAGGTGAGGGTACGGATACGTGCTGGGGTCCGTGCACGTGCGGACGCACGGTTCAGTATCGGCGTACGGATTAGGAATAGGGCACGGCGGAGGTTCAGGTGTAGGGCTGCCGTTGGGTATCCATTCCGGGCTAGTGTTCGTGTTAGGGAATGGCAAGGTTTATGGCACAGGTGAGGGTATGGATATGTGTTGGGGTCAGGGCACGTGCGAACGCAAGTGTCAGTGTCTGCGTATGGATTAGGATTAGGGCACACCGGATCGTAAGGTGTAGGGCTGCCGGTGGGTTTCCCTTCCGGGCTAGGGTTCGGGTTAGGGAACGACAAGGTTTAGGGCACCAGTGAGGGTTCGGAAACGTGCCGGCGTCAGGGCACGTGCGGACGCACGGTTCAGTGTCAGCGTATGGATTAGTATTAGGGCACGGCGTAGGGTAAGGTTTAAGGCTGCAGGTGGTTTTCCGTTCCGGGCTAGGGTTCGGGTTATGGTACGGCAAAGTTTAGGGCACAGGTGAGTGTACGGACACGTGCTGGGTTCAGGGTACGTGCGGACGCATGGGTCAGTGTTCGCGTATGGATTAGGTTTAGGGCACAGTGGAGGGTAAGGTTTAGGGCTGCTGGTGGGTTTCCATTCATGGCTAGGGTTCGGGTTAGGGAACGGCAAGGATTAGGGCACAGGTGAGGGTATGGACATGTGCTTGGGTCAGGGCACTTGCAGGCGCATGGGTCAGTGTCCGCGTATGGATTACGATTTGGGCACGGCAGAGGTTAAGGTGTAGGGCTGCCCGAGGGTTTCCGTTCTGGGCTAGGGTTCGGGTTATGGTACGGCAATGTTTAGGGCACAGGTGAGGGTACGGAAACGTGCTGGTGTCAGGGCACGTGCGGACGCACCTGTCAGTGTCGGCGTTTGCATTAGGATTAGGGCACGGCGAAGGGTAAGGTGTAGGGCTGACGATGATTTTCGGTTCTGGGCTAGGGTTAGGGAAAGGCAAGGTTTAGGGCAGAGGTGAGGGTACGGACATGTGCTGGATTCAGGGCACGTGCGGACGCACTGGTCAGTGTCGGCATACGGATTAGGATTATGGCACGGCGGAGGGTAAATTGTAGGGCTGCCGGTGGTTTTTGGTTCCAGGCTAGGGTTAGGGTTAGGGAACGGCAAGGTTTAGGGCACAGGTGAGGGTACGGATACGTGCTGGGGTCAGGGCACGTGCAGACGCACTGGTCAGTTTCGGCGTACAGATTAGAATTAGGGCACAGCGGAGGTTAAGCTTTAGGGCTGCCGGTGGGTTTCCATTCTGGTCTAGGGTTCGGGTTAGGGAATGGAAAGGTTTAGGGCACAGGTGAGTGTACGGACACGTGCTGGTTTCAGGGCACGTGCGGCCGCACGGGTCAGTGTCGGCGCACAGATTAGGATTAGTGCACGGTTTAGGGTAAGGTGTAGGGCTGCCGGTGGCTTTCCATTCCGGCCTAGGGTTCGGTTTAGGGAACGGCAAGGTTTAGGGCACAGGTGAGGGTTCGGACAAGTGCTGGCGTCAGCACATGTGTGCACGCACGGATCAGTGTCAGAGTACGGATTACGATTAGGGCACAGCGGAGGGTAAGGTGTAGGGCTGCCCGTGGGTTTCCGTTCCGGGCTAGGGTTCGGGTTAGGGAATGGCAAGGATTAGGGCACAGGTGAGGGTACGGACACGTGCTGGTGTCCGGACACGTGCGGACGCACGGGTCAGTGTCGGCGTATGGATTAGGATTAGGGCATAGCGGAGGATAAGGTGTAGGGCTGCCGGTGGGTTTCCGTTCCAGGCTAGGGTTCTGGTTAGGGAATGGCAAGGTTTAGGGCACAGGTGAGGGTATGGACACATGCTCGGTTCAGGGCACTTGCGGACGCATGGGACAGTGTGGGCGTATGGATTAGGATTAGGGCACTGCGGAGGGTAAATTGTAGGGCTGCCGGTGGGTTTCTGTTCCGGGCTAGGGTTCGGGTTAGGGAATGACAAGGTTTAGGGCAGAGGTGAGGGTTCGGACACGTGCTGGTGTCAGGGCACGTGCGTACGCATGGGTAAGTGTCAGCGTATGGATTACGTTTAGGTCACGGTGGAGGGTAAGGTGTAGGTCTACAGTGGGTTTTTGGTTCCAGGCTAGGGTTAGGGTTAGGGAATGGCAAGGTTTAGGGCAGAGATGAGGGTAGGATACGTGCTGTGGTCCGTGCACGTGCGGACGCACGGGTCAGTGTTGGTGTACGGATTAGGATTAGGGCACGGCGGAGGTTCAGGTGTAGGGCTGCCGGTGGGTTTCCATTCCGGGCTAGGGTTCGTGTTACGGAATGGCAAGGTTTATGGCACAGGTGAGGGTACGGATATGTGTTGGGGTCAGGGCACGTGCGAACGCAAGTGTCAGTGTCTGCGTATGGATTAGGATTAGGGCACGCCGGATCGTAAGGTGTAGGGCTGCCGGTGGGTTTCCGTTCCGGGCTAGGGTTCGGGTTAGGGAACGACAAGGTTTAGGGCACCAGTGAGGGTTCGGAAACGTGCCGGCGTCAGGGCACGTGCAGACGCACGGTTCAGTGTCAGCGTATGGATTAGTATTAGGGCACGGCGTAGGGTAAGGTTTAAGGCTGCAGGTGGTTTTCCGTTCCAGGCTAGGGTGCGGGTTATGGAACGGCAAAGTTTAGGGCACAGGTGAGTGTACGGACACGTGCTGGGGTCAGGGTACGTGCGGACGCATGGGTCAGTGTTCGCGTATGGATTAGGTTTAGGGCACAGTGGAGGGTAAGGTTTAGGGCTGCTGGTGGGTTTCCATTCATGGCTAGGGTTCGGGTTAGGGAACGGCAAGGATTAGGGCACAGGTGAGGGTATGGACATGTTCTTGGGTCAGGGCACTTGCAGGCGCATGGGTCAGTGTCCGCGTATGGATTACAATTTGGGCATGGGAGAGGTTTAGGTGTAGGGCTGCCCGAGTGTTTCCGTTCTGGGCTAGGGTTCGGGTTAGGGTACGGCAATGTTTAGGGCACAGGTGAGGGTACGGAAACGTGCTGGTGTCAGGGCACGTGCGGACGCACCTGTCAGTGTCGGCGTTTGCATTAGGATTAGGGCACGGCGAAGGGTAAGGTGTAGGGCTGACGATGGTTTTCAGTTCTGGGCTAGGGATAGGGAACGGCAAGGTTTAGGGCAGAGGTGAGGGTACGGACACGTGCTGGATTCAGGGCACGTGCGGACGCACTAGTCAGTGTCGGCATACGGATTAGGATTATGGCACGGCGGAGGGTAAATTGTAGGGCTGCCGGTGGTTTTTGGTTCCAGGCTAGGGTTAGGGTTAGGGAACGGCAAGGTTTAGGGCACAGGTGAGGGTACGGATACGTGCTGGGGTCAGGGCACGTGCGGACGCACGGGTCAGTGTCCGCGTACAGATTAGAATTAGGGCACGGCGGAGGTTAAGCTTTAGGGCTGCCGGTGGGTTTCCATTCAGGTCTAGGGTTCGGGTTAGGGAATGGAAAGGTTTAGGGCATAGGTGAGGGTATGGACACATGCTGGTGTAAGGGCACGTGCGGTCACTCGGGTCCGTGTCGAGGTACGGATTAGGAATAGGGCATGGAGGAGGGTATGGTGTAGGGCTGCCGGTGGCTTTCCGTTACGGGTTAGGGTTCGGGTTAGTGAAGAGCAAGGTTTAGGGAACAGGTGAGTGTACGGACACGTGCCGGGGTCAGGGAACGTGCGGACGCACGGGTCAGTGTCGGCATACGGATAAGTATTTGGGCACGGCGGAGGGTAACTTGTAGGGCTGCCGGTGGGTTTCAGTTCTGGGCTAGGGTTCGAGTTAGAGAACGGCAAGGTTTAGGGCACAGGTGAGTGTACGGACACGTGCTGGTTTCAGGGCACGTGGGGACGCACGGGTCAGTGTCGGCGCACAGATTAGGATTAGTGCACGGTTTAGGGTAAGGTGTAGGGCTGCCGGTGGCTTTCCATTCCGGCCTAGGGTTCGGGTTAGGGAAGGGCAAAATTTAGGGCACAGGTGGGGGTTCGGACATGTGCTGGCGTCAGCACACGTGTGCACGCACGGATCAGTGTCAGTGTATGGATTACGATTAGGGCACGGCGGAGGGTAAGGTGTAGGGCTGCCCGTGGGTTTCCGTTCCGGGCTAGGGTTCGGGTTAGGGAACGGCAAGGTAAAGGGCACAGGTGAGAGTACGGACACGTGGAGGGGTCAGGGCACATGCGGTCGCACGGGTCAATGTCAGTGTTCGGATTAGGATTAGGGCACGGCGGAGGGTAACTTGTAGGGCTGCCGGTGTGTTTCTGTTCCGGGCTAGGGTTCGGGTTAGGGAACGGCAAGGATTAGGGCACAGGTGTGGGTACGGACACGTGCTGGTGTCCGGGCACGTGCGGACGCACGGGTCAGTGTCGGCGTATGGATTAGGATTAGGGCATAGCAGAGGCTAAGGTGTAGGGATGCCGGTGGGTTTCCGTTCAGGGCTAGGGTTCTGGTTAGGGAATGGCAAGGTTTAGGGCACAGGTGAGGGTATGGACACATGCTCGGGACAGGGCACTTGCGGACGCACGGGTCAGTGTCGGCGTATGGATTAGGATTAGGGCATAGAAGAGGCTAAGGTGTAGGGATGCCGGTGGGTTTCTGTTCCGGGCTAGGGTTCGGTTTAGGGAATGACAAGGTTTAGGGCAGAGGTGAGGGTACGGACACGTGCTGGTGTCAGGGCACGTGCGTACGCATGGGTAATTGTCAGCGTATGGATTACGTTTAGGTCACGGTGGAGGGTAAGGTGTAGGTCTACAGTGGGTTTTTGGTTCCAGGCTAGGGTTAGGGTTAGGGAATGGCAAGGTTTAGGGCAGAGGTGAGGGTACGGATACGTGCTGGGGTCCGTGCACGTGCGGACGCACGGGTCAGTGTCGGCGTACGGATTAGGATTAGGGCACGGCTGAGGTTCAGGTGTAGGGCTGCCGGTGGTTTTCCATTCCGGGCTAGTGTTCGTGTTAGGGAATGGCAAGGTTTATGGCACAGGTGAGGGTACGGATATGTGCTGGGGTCAGGGCACGTGCGGACGCATGTGTCAGTGTCTGCGTATGGATTAGGATTAGGGCACGCCGGATCGTTAGGTGTAGGGCTGCCGGTGGGTTTCCATTCTGGGCTAGGGTTCGGGTGAGGTTACGACAAGGTTTAGGGCACCAGTGAGGGTTCGGAAACGTGCCGGCGTCAGGGCACGTGCGGACGCACGGTTCAGTGTCAGCGTATGGATTAGTATTAGGGCACGGCATAGGGTAAGGTTTAAGGCTGCAGGTGGTTTTCCGTTCCGGGCTAGGGTTCGGGTTATGGAACGGCAAAGTTTAGGGCACAGGTGAGTGTACGGACACGTGCTGGGGTCAGGGTACGTGCGGACGCATGGGTCAGTGTTCGCGTATGGATTAGGTTTAGGGCACAGTGGAGGGTAAGGTTTAGGGCTGCTGGTGGGTTTCCATTCATGGCTAGGGTTCGGGTTAGGGAACGGCAAGGATTAGGGCACAGGTGAGGGTATGGACATGTGCTTGGGTCAGGGCACTTGCAGGCGCATGGGTCAGTGTCCGCGTATGGATTACGATTTGGGCACGGCAGAGGTTAAGGTGTAGGGCTGCCCGTGGGTTTCCGTTCTGGGCTAGGGTTCGGGTTATGGTACGGCAATGTTTAGGGCACAGGTGAGGGTACGGAAACGTGCTGGTGTCAGGGCACGTGCGGACGCACCTGTCAGTGTCGGCGTTTGCATTAGGATTAGGGCACGGCGAATGGTAAGGTGTAGGGCTGACGATGGTTTTCGGTTCTGGGCTAGGGTTAGGGAAAGGCAAGGTTTAGGGCAGAGGTGAGGGTACGGACACGTGCTGGATTCAGGGCACGTGCGGACGCACTGGTCAGTGTCGGCATACGGATTAGGATTATGGCACGGCGGAGGGTAAAGTGTAGGGCTGCCGGTGGTTTTTGGTTCCAGGCTAGGGTTAGGGTTAGGGAACGGCAAGGTTTAGGGCACAGGTGAGGGTACGGATACGTGCTGGGGTCAGGGCACGTGCGGACGCACTGGTCAGTGTCCGCGTACAGATTAGAATTAGGGCACGGCAGAGGTTAAGCTTTAGGGCTGCCGGTGGGTTTCCATTCTGGTCTAGGGTTCGGGTTAGGGACTGGAACGGTTTAGGGCATAGGTGAGGATATGGACACATGCTGGTGTAAGGGCACGTGCGGACACTCGGGTCAGTGTCGAGGTACGGATTAGGAATAGGGCACGGCGGAGGGTATGGTGTAGGGCTGCCGGTGGCTTTCCGTTACGGGTTAGGGTTCGGGTTAGTGAAGAGCAAGGTTTAGGGAACAGGTGAGTGTACGGACACGTGCCGGTGTCAGGGAACGTGCGGACGCACGGGTCAGTGTCGGCATACGGATAAGTATATGGGCACGGCGGAGGGTAACTTGTAGGGCTGCCGGTGGGTTTCAGTTCCGGGCTAGGGTTCGAGTTAGGGAACGGCAAGGTTTAGGGCACAGGTGAGTGTACGGACACGTGCTGGTTTCAGGGCACGTGCGGACGCACTGGTCAGTGTCGGCGCATATATTAGGATTAGTGCACGGTTTAGGGTAAGGTGTAGGGCTGCCGGTGGCTTTCCATTCCGGCCTAGGGTTCGGGTTAGGGAACGGCAAGGTATAGGGCACAGGTGGGGTTTCGGACATGTGCTGGCGTCAGCACACGTGTGCACGCATGGATCAGTGTCAGTGTATGGATTACGATTAGGGCACGGCGGAGGGTAAGGTGTAGGGCTGCCCGTGGGTTTCCGTTCTGGGCTAGGGTTCGGGTTAGGGAACGGCAAGATTTAGGGCACAGGTGAGAGTACGGACACGTGGAGGGGTCAGGGCACATGCGGACGCACGGGTCAATGTCAGTGTTCGGATTAGGATTAGGGCACGGCGGAGGGTAACTTGTAGGGCTGCCGGTGAGTTTCTGTTCCGCGCTAGGGTTCGGGTTAGGGAACGGCAAGGATTAGGGCACAGGTGAGGGTACGGACATGTGCTGGTGTCCGGACACGTGCGGACGCACGGGTCAGTGTCGGCGTATGGATTAGGATTAGGGCATAGCGGAGGTTAAGGTGTAGGGATGCCGGTGGGTTTCCGTTCCAGGCTAGGGTTCTGGTTAGGGAAAGGCAAGGTTTAGGGCACAGGTGAGGTTATGGACACATGCTCGGGACAGGGCATTTGCGGACGCATGGGACAGTGTGGGCGTATGGATTAGGATAAGGGCACGGCAGAGGGTAAATTGTAGGGCTGCCGGTGGTTTTCTCTTCCGGGCTAGGGTTCGGGTTATGGAACGACAAGGTTTAGGGCAGAGGTGAGGGAACGGACATGTGCTGGTGTCAGGGCACGTGCGTACGCATGGGTAAGTGTCAGCGTATGGATTACGTATAGGTCACGGTGGAGGGTAAGGTGTAGGTCTACAGTGGGTTTTTGGTTCCAGGCTAGGGTTAGGGTTATGGAATGGCAAGGTTTAGGGCAGAGCTGAGGGTAGGATACGTGCCGGGGTCCGTGCACGTGCGGACGCACGGGTCAGTGTTGGCGTACGGATTAGGATTAGGGCACGGCGGAGGTTCAGGTGTAGGGCTGCCGGTGGGTTTCCATTCCACGCTAGGGTTCGTGTTAGGGAATGGCAAGGTTTATGGCACAGGTGAGGGTACGGATATGTGCTGGGTCAGGGCACGTGCAGACGCATGTGTCAGTGTCTGCGTATGGATTAGGATAAGGGCAGGCCGGATCCTAAGGTGTAGGGCTGCCGGTGTGTTTCCATTCCAGGCTAGGGTTCGTGTTAGGGAATGGCAAGGTTTATGGCACAGGTGAGGGTACGGATATGTGCTGGGGTCAGGGCACGTGCGGACGCATGTGTCAGTGTCTGCGTATGGATTAGGATTAGGGCACGCCGGATCGTAAGGTGTAGGGCTGCCGGTGGGTTTCCGTTTCGGGCTAGGGTTCGATTTAGGGAACGACAAGGTTTAGGGCACCAGTGAGGTTTCGGAAACGTGCCGGCGTCAGGGCACGTGCGGACGCACGGTTCAGTGTTAGCGTATGGATTAGAATTAGGGCACGGCGTAGGGTAAGGTTTAAGGCTGCAGGTGGTTTTCCGTTCCGGTCTAGGGTTCTGGTTATGGAACGGCAAAGTTTAGGGCACAGGTGAGTGTACGGACACGTGCTGTGGTCAGGGTACGTGTGGACGCATGGGTCAGTGTTCGCGTATGGATTAGGTTTAGGGCACAGTGGAGGGTAAGGTTTAGGGCTGCTGGTGGGTTTCCATTCATGGCTAGGGTTCGGGTTAGGTAACGGCAAGAATTAGGGCACAGATGAGGGTATGGACATCACCTTCAGTCACGGCACTTGCAGGCGCATGGGTCAGTGTCCGCGTATGGATTACGATTTGGGCATGGCAGAGGTTAAGGTGTAGGGCTGCCCGAGGGTTTCCGTTCTGGGCTAGGGTTCGGGTTAGGGTACGGCAATGTTTAGGGCACAGGTGAGGGTACGGAAACGTGCTGGTGTCAGGGCACGTGCGGATGCACCTGTCAGTGTCGGCGTTTGCATTAGGAATAGGGCACAGCGAAAGGTAAGGTGTAGGGCTGACGATGGTTTTAGGTTCTGGGCTAGGGTTAGGGAACGGCAAGGTTTAGGGCAGAGGTGAGGGTATGGACACGTGCTGGATTCAGGGCACGTGCGGACGCACTGGTCAGTGTCGGCATACGGATTAGGATTATGGCACGGCGGAGGGTAAATTGTGCGGCTGCCGGTGGTTTTTGGTTCCAGGCTATGGTTAGGGTTAGGGAACGGCAAGGTTTAGGGCACAGGTGAGGGTACGGATACATGGTGGGGTCAGGGCACTTGCGGACGCACGGGTCAGTGTCGGCATACAGATTAGGATTAGGGCAGGCGGAGGTTAAGATTTAGGGCTACCTGTGGGTTTCCATTCCGGTCTAGGGTTCGGGTTAGGGAATGGAAAGTTTTAGGGCATAGGTGAGGGTATGGACACATGCTGGTGTAAGGGCACGTGCGTACACTCGGGTCAGTGTCGAGGTACGGATTAGGAATAGGGCATGGCGGAGGGTATGGTGTAGGGCTGCTGGTGGCTTTCCGTTACGGGTTAGGGTTCGGGTTATTGAAGAGCAATGTTTAGGGAACAGGTGAGTGTACGGACACGTGCCGGGGTCAGGGAACATGCGGACGCACGGTTCAGTGTCGGCATACGGATAAGTATTTGGGCACGGCGGAGGGTATCTTGTAGGGCTGCCGGTGGGTTTCAGTTCCGGGCTAGGGTTCGAGTTAGGGAACAGCAAGATTTAGGGCACAGGTGAGTGTACGGACACGTGCTGGTTTCAGGGCACGTGCGGACGCACTGGTCAGTGTCGGCGCACATATTAGGATTAGTGCACGGTTTAGGGTAAGGTGTAGGGCTGCCGGTGGCTTTCCATTCCGGCCTAGGGTTCGGGTTAGGGAACGGCAAGGTATAGGGCACAGGTGGGGGTTCGGACATGTGCTGGCGTCAGCACACGTGTGCACGCATGGATCAGTGTCAGTGTATGGATTACGATTAGGGCACGGCGGAGGGTAAGGTGTAGGGCTGCCCGTGGGTTTCCGTTCTGGGCTAGGGTTCGGGTTAGGGAACGGCAAGATTTAGGGCACAGGTGAGAGTACGGACACGTGGAGGGGTCAGGGCACATGCGGACGCACGGGTCAATGTCAGTGTTCGGATTAGGATTAGGGCACGGCGGAGGGTAAGGTGTAGGGCTGCCGGTGAGTTTCTGTTCCGGGCTAGGGTTCGGGTTAGGGAATGGCAAGGATTAGGGCACAGGTGAGGGTATGGACACGTGCTGGTGTCCGGGAACGTGGGGACGAACGGGTCAGTGTCGGCGTATGGATTAGGATTAGGGCATAGCGGAGGGTAAGGTGTAGGGCTGCCGGTGGGTTTCCGTTCCGGGCTAGGGTTCTGGTTAGGGAATGGCAAGGTTTAGGGCACAGGTGAGGGTCTGGACACATGCTTGGGTCAGGACACTTGCGGACGCATGGGACAGTGTTGGCGTATGGATTAGGATTAGGGCACGGCGGAGGGTAAATTGTAGGGCTGCCGGTGGGTTTCTGTTCCGGGCTAGGGTTCGGGTTAGGGAATGACAAGGTTTAGGGCAGAGGTGAGAGTACGGACACGTGCTGGTATCAGGGCACGTGCGTACGCATGGGTAAGTGTCAGCGTATGGATTACGTTTAGGTCACGGTGGAGGGTAAGGTGTAGGTCTACAGTGGGTTTTTGGTTCCAGGCTAGCGTTAGGGTTAGGGAATTGCAAGGTTTAGCGCAGAGGTGAGGGTACGGACACGTGCTGGGGTCCGTGCACGTGCGGACACACGGGTCAGTGTCGGCGTACGGATTAGGATTAGGGCACGGCAGAGGTTCAGGTGTAGGGCTGCCGGTGGGTTTCCATTCCGGGCTAGGGTTCGTGTTAGGGAATGGCAAGGTTTATGGCACAGGTGAGGGTACGGATATGTGTTGGGGTCAGGGCACGTGCGGACGCATGTGTCAGTGTCTGCATATGTATTAGGATTAGGGCACGCCGGATCGTAAGCTGTAGGGCTGCCGGTTGGTTTCCGTTCTGCGCTAGGGTTCGGGTTAGGGAACGACAAGGTTTAGGGCACCAGTGAGGGTACGGAAACGTGCCGGCGTCAGGGCACGTGCGGACGCACGGTTCAGTGTCAGCGTATGGATTAGTATTAGGGCACGGCGTAGGGTAAGGTTTAAGGCTGCAGGAGGTTTTCCGTTCAGGGCTAGTGTTCGGGTTATGAAACGGCAAAGTTTAGGGCACAGGTGACTGTACGGACACGTGCTGTGGTCAGGGTACGTGCGGACGCATGGGTCAGTGTTCGCGTATGGATTAGGTTTAGGGCACAGTGGAGGGTAAGGTTTAGGGCTGCTGGTGGGTTTCCATTCATGGCTAGGGTTCGGGTTAGGGAACGGCAAGGATTAGGGCACAGGTGAGGGTATGGACATGTGCTTGGGTCAGGGCCCTTGCAGGCGCATGGGTCAGTGTCCGCGTATGGATTATGATTTGGGCACGGCAGAGGTTAAGGTGTAGGGCTGCCCGATGGTTTCCGTTCTGGGCTAGGGTTCGGGTTAGGGTACGGCAATGTTTAGGGCACAGGTGAGGGTACGGAAACGTGCTGGTGTCAGGGCACGTGCGGACGAACCTGTCAGTGTCGGCGTTTGCATTAGGATTAGGGCACGGCGAAGGGTAAGGTGTAGGGCTGACGATGGTTTTCAGTTCTGGGCTAGGGTTAGGGAAAGGCAAGGTTTAGGGCAGAGGTGAGGGTACGGACACGTGCTGGATTCAGGGCACGTGCGGACGCACTGGTCAGTGTCGGCATACGGATTAGGATTATGGCACGGAGAAGGGTAAATTGTAAGGCTGCCGGTGGTTTTTGGTTCCTGGCTAGGGTTAGGGTTAGGGAATGGCAAGGTTTAGGGCACAGGTGAGGGTACGGATACGTGCTGGGGTCAGGGCACGTGCGGACGGACTGGTCAGTGTCCGCGTACAGATTAGAATTAGGGCAAGGCGGAGGTTAAGATTTAGGGCTGCCGGTGGGTTTCCATTCCGGTCTAGGGTTCGGGTTAGGGAATGGAAAGGTTTAGGGCATAGGTGAGCGTATGGACACATGCTGGTGTAAGGGCACGTGCGGACACTCGTGTCAGTGTCAAGGTACGGATTAGGAATAGGGCACGGCGGAGGGTATGGTGTAGGGCTGCCGGTGGCTTTCCGTTACGGGTTAGGGTTCGGGTTAGTGAAGAGCAAGGTTTAGGGAACAGGTGAGTGTACGGACACGTGCCGGGGTCAGGGAACGTGCGGCCGCACGTGTCAGTGTCGGCATATGGATAAGTATTTGGGCACGGCGGAGGGTAACTTGTAGGGCTGCCGGTGGGTTTTAGTTCCGGGCTAGGGTTCGAGTTAGGGAACAGCAAGATTTAGGGCACAGGTGAGTGTACTGACACGTGCAGGTTTCAGGGCACGTGCGGACGCACGGGTCAGTGTCGGCGCACAGATTAGGATTAGTGCACGGTTTAGGGTAAGGTGTAGGGCTGCCGGTGGCTTTCCTTTCCGGCCTAGGGTTCGGGTTAGGGAACGGCAAGGTTTAGGGCACAGCTGAGGGTTCTGATATGTGCTGGCGTCAGCACACGTGTGCACGCACGGATCAGTGTCAGAGTACGGATTACGATTAGGGCACGGCGGAGGGTAAGGTGTAGGGCTGCCCGTGGGTTTCCGTTCCGGTCTAGGGTTCGGGTTAGGGAACGGCAAGGTTTAGGGCGCAGGTGAGGGTACGGACACGTGCAGGGGTCAGGGCACATGCGGACGCACGGGTGAATGTCAGTGTTCGGATTAGGATTAGGGCACGGCGTAGGGTAACTTGTAGGGCTGCCGGTGAGTTTCTGTCCCGGGCTAGGGTTCGGGTTAGGGAACGGCAAGGATTAGGGCACTGGTGAGGGTACGGACACGTGCTGGTGTCCGGGCACGTGCGGACGCACGGGTCAGTGTCGGCGTATGGATTAGGATTAGGGCATAGTGGAGGGTAAGGTGTAGGGCTGCCGGTGGGTTTCCGTTCCAGGCTTGGGTTCTGGTTAGGGAATGGCAAGGTTTAGGGCACAGGTGAGGGTATGGACACATGCTCGTGTCAGGGCACTTGCGGACGCATGGGACAGTGTGGGCGTATGGATTAGGATTAGGGCACGGCGGAGGGTAAATTGTAGGGCTGCCGGTGGGTTTCTGTTCCGGGCTAGGGTTCGGGTTAGGGAATGAAAAGGTTTAGGGCAGAGGTGAGGGTACGGACACGTGCTGGTGTCAGGGCACGTGCGTACGCATGGGTAAGTGTCAGTGTATGGATTACGTTTAGGTCACGGTGGAGGGTAAGGTGTAGGTCTACAGTGGGTTTTTGGTTCCAGGCTAGGGTTAGGGTTAGGGAATGGCAAGGTTTAGGGCAGAGGTGAGGGTACGGATACGTGCTGGGGTCCGTGCACGTGCGGACGCACGGTTCAGTATCGGCGTACGGATTAGGAATAGGGCACGGCGGAGGTTCAGGTGTAGGGCTGCCGTTGGGTATCCATTCCGGGCTAGTGTTCGTGTTAGGGAATGGCAAGGTTTATGGCACAGGTGAGGGTATGGATATGTGTTGGGGTCAGGGCACGTGCGAACGCAAGTGTCAGTGTCTGCGTATGGATTAGGATTAGGGCACACCAGATCGTAAGGTGTAGGGCTGCCGGTGGGTTTCCCTTCCGGGCTAGGGTTCGGGTTAGGGAACGACAAGGTTTAGGGCACCAGTGAGGGTTCGGAAACGTGCCGGCGTCAGGGCACGTGCGGACGCACGGTTCAGTGTCAGCGTATGGATTAGTATTAGGGCACGGCGTAGGGTAAGGTTTAAGGCTGCAGGTGGTTTTCCGTTCCGGGCTAGGGTTCGGGTTATGGTACGGCAAAGTTTAGGGCACAGGTGAGTGTACGGACACGTGCTGGGTTCAGGGTACGTGCGGACGCATGGGTCAGTGTTCGCGTATGGATTAGGTTTAGGGCACAGTGGAGGGTAAGGTTTAGGGCTGCTGGTGGGTTTCCATTCATGGCTAGGGTTCGGGTTAGGGAACGGCAAGGATTAGGGCACAGGTGAGGGTATGGACATGTGCTTGGGTCAGGGCACTTGCAGGCGCATGGGTCAGTGTCCGCGTATGGATTACGATTTGGGCACGGCAGAGGTTAAGGTGTAGGGCTGCCCGAGGGTTTCCGTTCTGGGCTAGGGTTCGGGTTATGGTACGGCAATGTTTAGGGCACAGGTGAGGGTACGGAAACGTGCTGGTGTCAGGGCACGTGCGGACGCACCTGTCAGTGTCGGCGTTTGCATTAGGATTAGGGCACGGCGAAGGGTAAGGTGTAGGGCTGACGATGATTTTCGGTTCTGGGCTAGGGTTAGGGAAAGGCAAGGTTTAGGGCAGAGGTGAGGGTACGGACATGTGCTGGATTCAGGGCACGTGCGGACGCACTGGTCAGTGTCGGCATACGGATTAGGATTATGGCACGGCGGAGGGTAAATTGTAGGGCTGCCGGTGGTTTTTGGTTCCAGGCTAGGGTTAGGGTTAGGGAACGGCAAGGTTTAGGGCACAGGTGAGGGTACGGATACGTGCTGGGGTCAGGGCACGTGCAGACGCACTGGTCAGTTTCGGCGTACAGATTAGAATTAGGGCACAGCGGAGGTTAAGCTTTAGGGCTGCCGGTGGGTTTCCATTCTGGTCTAGGGTTCGGGTTAGGGAATGGAAAGGTTTAGGGCACAGGTGAGTGTACGGACACGTGCTGGTTTCAGGGCACGTGCGGACGCACGGGTCAGTGTCGGCGCACAGATTAGGATTAGTGCACGGTTTAGGGTAAGGTGTAGGGCTGCCGGTGGCTTTCCATTCCGGCCTAGGGTTCGGGTTAGGGAACGGCAAGGTTTAGGGCACAGGTGAGGGTTCGGACAAGTGCTGGCGTCAGCACACGTGTGCACGCACGGATCAGTGTCAGAGTACGGATTACGATTAGGGCACAGCGGAGGGTAAGGTGTAGGGCTGCCCGTGGGTTTCCGTTCCGGGCTAGGGTTCGGGTTAGGGAATGGCAAGGATTAGGGCACAGGTGAGGGTACGGACACGTGCTGGTGTCCGGACACGTGCGGACGCACGGGTCAGTGTCGGCGTATGGATTAGGATTAGGGCATAGCGGAGGATAAGGTGTAGGGCTGCCGGTGGGTTTCCGTTCCAGGCTAGGGTTCT